>NW_009648959.1:570677-580301 GCF_000708025.1 Charadrius vociferus
CAGAGCGGGAGACTCCACAACCTCTCTGGGCAGCCTGTGCCAGTGCTCCACTATCCTCAAGGTAAAGAAGTTCCTCCACTTGCTAAGATGGAACTTCCTGTGTTCAGGTTTGTGCCCGTTACCTCTTGTCCTATCACTGGGCACCACTGAAAAAAGACTGTTCCCATCCAGACTGGCACCCTCCCTTTAAGTATTTGTAAGCATTACTAAGATCCCCCCTCAGTCTTCTTTTCTCTACACTAAAGAGACCCAAGTCCCTCAGCCTTTCCTCATATGAGAGATGTTCTAATCCCCTAATCAACTTTGTAGCCCTTTGCTGGACCCTCTCCAGCAGATCCCTGTCTTTATTGAACTGGGAAGCCCAGAACTAGACACAGTACTCCAGATGCGGCCTCACCAGGGCAGTAAAGGGGGAGGATGACCTCCCTCGACCTGCTGGCCACACTCTTCTCTGATGCACCCCGGGATGCCCTTGGCCTTCTTGGCCACCGGGGCACATTGCTGGCTCATGGTCATCCTGTTGTCCACCAGGACTCCCAGGTCCCTTTCCATAGAGCTGCTCTCCAGGAGGTCAGCCCCCAACCTGTACCAATGCATAGGGTTATTCCTCCCTAGATGCCGTACCTTACACTTGCCCTTGTTGAATTTCATCAGGTTTCTCTCTGCCCACCTCTCCAGCCTGTCCAGGTCACACTGTATGGTGGCACAGCTTTCTGGCGTGTCAGCCACTCCTCCCAGTTTTGTGTCATCAGCAAACTTGCTGATGGTACACTCTATCCCTTCATCCAGGTCATCAATGAATATGTTGAACAGGACTGGATCCAGTACTGACCCCTGAGGGACACCACTCGTTACAGACCTCCAACTAGACTCTGCACCACTAACCACAACCCTCTGAGCTCTATCTGTCAGCCATATTATTCATCTTTGTAAATTTTTGTGATACCTACCAGCCTTTATTTAAAAGTCTGTAATTGCTCTGTTGACTTCAAATGCATATTTGGGATTGTGATTTCAAAGCCTGGTCAAAGCCAAGTTAGACTTAAGTGCAGTAGAACCCATATAAAGAATCCTTAAAGGCTTTTTACATGTCAGTCTTTTTAAAGCCACATAGATTTGTGGAGAAGTGGGCTCTTGTAATAGGTGTACATGTGTATTTTGATTTATTGTGTTTTTAGTATAATTTTGTCCACACATGCAGATGATGGGAGAAAAAAAATGTGAAAGTCATTTTCCACTTGAAAGTGCTTTTGATGTCTTGGGACTCCGATGTACCTCAGTGATAAAACCACAATTCAGATATGTTTGGCAGAGAGCGTCAACACCAGAGCTGGGATAACCTTCTCAGAGTACCATTAAATGCTGTTGGATCTGCAGCTTGTTTTTTAATGCATCAGCTGTCTTTTAATTCCTTTTCTGTTTTAACAACATCAACTATGTATCAACATGTTATTTAACATAAATACAGAATACTCCCCTGAAAATACCCTGAAGATTCAGTCACGTTCATAAGTGCGCCAACAAAGGCTGGGGAAGTGATTTAATAAGGCTTTTATTCCATAGTGATTAAATGTCTGACTGATGATACTGTAACTCAATAGATTAAATTGCTGTGTGGAAAGATATAATCTGTCATGCAAAGATGCACATTAGTAATTACTAGTGCTGGATGGCACATGTGACACCCCCTCAAAATGTGTTAGCCCTTGGTTGAGTCCCCTCATCTGTATTTTGTGCTTCTTAATCTGTAAGTGAAATTGAGACAAATGTAATGTTACTGAGTTATGTGAATTTGAACTTAAAACTGTCATTTTAATTGGTCACTATCTATTCCTTGATGTTTTTTGATTATTGTTTGTTTTAACGTCAAAGTTGTTATTATTTTCTAAAGCAGATAATTCATACAGTTCAGAGTCGAACTAAAATCTCTACCAAAAGCGTTTGGACAATTTCAGCCTTAATGTAGCTAGAGGACATCCTTGGAAGTCTGTGGTACTTAACCTGCTTCTGTTTCTGAAGAGAATAGGTAAAGATTAAATACTGTGCTTAGCTCTTCATCTTGCCCTTTCCCCCTTCAGTGGTGTAACTTGCTGTAAAGAAAAATATCAAGGTTTTGTACAGCCCTACTGCTCAGCAGAATTCATGTTCTCTCTTAACAGTAATGTGAAAATTGCTTTTGGTAAATTGATGATGAGATCAATGTTATGTGGAGTGTGTGGCAGTTCTTGTAGTGGTTACTTTGCTAATTTATATACTTAACTGAATAATCTTGGCCAGCTCTTAAACTAAATGAGTTTTAAACCTAAGATGGATTTTTGTGCATCTGTGGCAGTGATGCTTGACTTCTGTCTGTGTTCCACAACAATATTTTGTTCTGCACTGTGATAAAGAACCCCTCTCCTAATTTCTGCTACTAAACTAAGCAGGCCTACTGAATAGTTTGTCTCTGCTTAAAATGAATCTAAATATTCACAGATTGGCTTCTCCAAATCCATTTATTCCTTCTGCTGGGGTGGGTGGCGAAGTAGTATATAAAGACCTCTCAAATGTAAAGACCTTGTAAACAGGCTGAACTCTGCCCCGATATGGTGCCAGGCAATTAGCTGAGAGCACTGCTTGTTTGCTGCTGCTTCCAATTTACTTCAGACTTTGTATCCTGTGGCAGCAAGCGGTGGTATTGTAGCCAGGCCTTTGGCTGTTCCTGTACTTGGTGGCTTTTTCCAACTCTCTCTTTGTCCTGCTAAGGGAAAAAATTGCAATCGTCTTTTCATCCCAATGAGCCTTTGCTTCCTCTCTCTTACGTCTTCCTGCCTTCGAGCTAGCTGTGTTTCTGCCCTTGCTGCAGTCTGTGAGAGTTGGCAATGCCAGTCCTGTCCGTGCCACTCCATGTTCCAGTACCCTTTGCAAACCACCCTGGTCTTACTGACCAACGCCTTCATGCAGCCTCACAAAAAATCTTGCTCCTAAAAGTCTTGCAATGAGGGCACATGGGCAGGACTGAAAAGAGTGTTGTCCCAGCTTCATTGTCAAGGGCCAGTTACAGTGTCAGCAGGTACAAAGTCTGATACAATTAATAGTCCACTGGTTTTCAGGGAGACCTTAAAATCAAGGCAATTTTATGATTCATGCAACCATGAGGTTAATGAAGTTGATGTTTCATTTTTATTGACTGTGATGTACTGTGCTGGGTAATGCAAGCCAATTGCGTGGCAGTGCTGCCCTCTGCAGCCTCCCGTTTTGGTGGCCACATCGGTCACGGGGAGTTGGATAAGGGTAAGGCTGGAAAGCTACCCACCCTCAGCAAGGGCATCTTAACGCTCAGTTCTTCTGTTGTCACCCTGCTAATGCGCTTTTAAACGGCAGGCTATTGTACACCCCACTCAGCATTTCCTGTTGCTGGTAAGCAAGCTGGACTTCTCAGGTTTCCACAGGATACTCTAAGCCTTAACCCATGTTAATGATGGTCCCAACACTGGCATAGACATATGCAGCAGAGCTAGTGGAGCTACTTGACGTGCGGTGAGTATGGTGAGTAGGTATGCTCACAAGCAGTCACAGCTGTGTTTTGCTCCCTAGTAATCTCTGAAAGTTTGCACTTGGTGTGCCTGTTACCAGTTCTGGCAGCCCATGGCAAGAAGGCTTATTGCGTTATAGACGGCAGTTTTTGTTGTGTACAGTTCTTTGCTTGCAAAAAAAAAAAAAAAAAAAAAATTGGGGGAAAATGGATACAATGTCCTTAGCAGAGTTTGTTTGTTTGTCAGGACTGTGCATTAGGAAGATGTTGTGAAGAAGAAGTTGGATTTCTATGTATTTTTCACGGCAGTAATTTTGAGTAGGCTGAAGAAGAGTGGTTGAATCTTCTGAGATAACTTTGAAAAAAGCCGAACAACATTTTCCTGCTCTTTTTTTTGTTTCTGTATTGGATAATCAAGTCTATTTAATTCATTCAATGTCTCACATGAGCAAAGAACATGGTAGTCTGTCAGCAGACATACTTGTTTGCCTCACCTGTATTTGCTGGTGTACATAGTTACAGTGCATATTTGTCCTACTCGACTTGATCTGCCTCATTCAGATACAGATGTTCTTCTTCAAAGTTGAAAGTTTTGTGTCTAGACTTTTTACAGTGTCTAAGTGAATTGAAGTCATCCTGCATTTTCCTCATTGTAAGTGAGGTGAGAGTTTGGCCTCAGTGTAATTCAATTTAAACTTATCCCAGCAATGAAGTTAACTTCCTAAAATTTATGCCAAGTCCCATACTTGTGTATATGATGATTTGGAAGAACTGAGCTAAGCCTTGACTTTCAAGCTGCGGAAATCTGTTTTAATCTCTCCAGCAACTCTTCACTTGCATGTTTCTTAGCAGGGCCCTATTCTTGACTTTATTATCGCTATTTTTTCCTGTGTGACTATTTTATGTCCAGAAATTAAAAATGAGCAATGATTATCTTTTTAGGAAGCCAGCAGGGAAACTCCAGAGATATGTTAAATTTAGTAAGATGAAATGATCAAGTCATGAAGCTTGCAGAACCAAAGCAGGATGCTGAGTATGATTTTGATATTGACTTTATTGTTCTGTAGTCTGAGTTGTCAGTAATGCCTAGCTGACAGAGGCAGAGAAACACGTCTTTTGGTAGCCAAAATAAAACCATGATGCTACATGCTGGAAAGGAAGGAGGAATTGATCCCATGTATTATCAGCTGTGTAAAACTTAGCGTGTCTCAGCTCTTCCATCAGTTTACCTACCAAGGTCCCTACCCATTAAAAAGTCTCCACTAAGTATGAAGTAGCCTGAACAGATGGAGCATTTTTCATGGACATCCTTAGATGTTGCATCAGGTCCTGGAAGCAAAACTGGCAAGAAAGTAAAGGCAATGAATGCTTAATAGAATTTCCCACTAGTATAATCTCAAAGCTGACAAGCTATAACAGGCAGCAGGTGAATATATACTTGAGGATAGATTGTTTTGCCTCTCTCTTGACAGGCATATAAATCTGTATTCAATTAATATATATATATTACAAGAAGAGAAAGTAAATATGTAGACAGTTTCTTCAATTTGCATTTAAATTACAAATTAGTTTGAAATTTAAAAAGCCACTGATTTGTGAAAGCAAAAAGTTTTCATATATGAATGTAAGTTTAAGTTTCAGTGGGCTGCCCTCTTTCTCTTCACTTGATTTATATAAAATGCTTTCCAGTTGCGTTCCTGGTAGGCAGTTGTACTTCAAAATTCTCTCTATGCTATCTTGTAACTAAAAAGAATAGCTTACTGATGCTATGCTAATGACACTGTAGGCGTCTTCTTGCCCAGGGCTACTTGAAAATTGGAGAGCATTTGAGGTAGTATAGGAGCTGCTGTAACCATTTTGTGTGATGAACAACTAGGGTTTAAAAAATCTCAGTTCTGGCTGCTGAACTAGATCTTCAAGAAGTGTTGACAGGCATCAGGTATAAAGAACAATTAATCCCCATGTACAAGAAAAAAATCAAGGTAATTGGAAAAAGCCCACCTCTGTGGAAGGTGCCAGTGGTTCAGCTATATAGCAGATGGAAGTAGTTAATGGAATATAAATAGAAGAATTAAAAAAACACTCCAAAAAATTATAGAATTAGATAGTATTAAAGTGGATTCTTGAAAACCATACATATAAAGGCCGTAAAACCACTAAATTAATTCAAATTATTTTTCTATATTTGTGCACATGTATTTATGGGCTAAACTATCCTGTTGTATTGTGAACAATAGTCAACTGGAAAATTATGCATGGTCTTCACATTGTGTTTTCATAAATTGCGATCATCCTTTGCATCCCCTTGGACAGTAACTGTTGTTTCTAAAATTGAATAGGCTATATCCCCTCTCTAGGGAACAGTCCTCTCCTGTCCTTGAAGTCTCTCAGAGATTTGAAAATGAGCACCTTTAGTACAATACACTTCAGATTTTCTTTCCATCTGCAACATGTCCTGACAAGCAGTGTTTTCTTAAGGGGGTTGTCCTGCTCGTGTTACTGCTCAACAGATTGTCTTCTGAAATTGCTCTCAGTCTCAATGTGCAACTCTCCCACCTCTTCCTCTGCTTTGAGGATGAGTACAGAAGAGCATGGAGGCTTCCAAACTGTAACAGAAATACTGCTTTGTAATTGCCATAGAGTTTAGGCTAACGACCAGCAGTGGGAAGGCAAGCAACACTGGCTCACAGCACACAAGATGCTACACCAAGACAGAATGCCAAAACAGACTTTTCTGTTACTTTCTACATCTGTGTCTTGTAGGACTTTTTACACCTATGTCACTCTAGGAGATCCTGGGGATATGTTTTCTTAGCTCCACATCAGACCAGCCATTTTTCTAAGTATCTCCAGAAGCAAGGTCTCTGCCAAATGCTAGATGTTCTAGGCTTCTGGTCCTCTGCTCAGCACTAATGCGACTTAATTCTGGAGCTGGGTTTGGCCTGCTCACTTCAGTGAGTCCTGGCATAGTGCAGGCTAGCAAGCCAAGATGCAGCAGTGTCTGCGAGGGTCACAGCAATCATCTGCAGGCTTTTAAAAGGGCGAAGGGTAAATTTGAAATGGTATTTTTGACTGGAATAGAAATACCCATTCTTTGTCCTGAAACACTGCTGACAACTCATTACCGTAGTCTTTCTGTTAGTGCTGGGGAAAAGCTAGGCTTACTATTTTGCACAGAAGCATGCATGTACAAGAGAGATGCTGCACACTGTGGTTGCAGCATTTCTGTGACTGGTTGAACTATGTGAATATAGATTCTTTACCTAGGATGTGTTTTGACACAAGCAGCTATTTCAGAAAAGCCTTTCTTGAATACCTGTCTATAACATTTTTAATAATAAATAAGAATGAAATGTCCACCTTGTATTAATATATTTCAAAACTAGCTTATATTGCAGAGGGTTGATTCACTCTTCTTTTTGAAGGGAAGTGCGCCCTCACAGTTACTGATGATTGCTGAATGTTAAATGTTTGTTGTGATACTTGACCTTAATCTCTGGCAATACTTGGAAGTCTGGCCCCAAATGGCCTCTGGGCACCTAGGAAGTAATTTTGATTTTTATTCTTTTCCAATTCTACTATTAAACATTTAAACATTCAGTGGTTAGGGTAAAATGTTCCAGATATTATGCTAACTAGTATTTCCCCTATGTGTGTAAGGAAAACAACCATAATTCTTAAACTGAGGTTAATTTAATCATCTAACCATAATTCTTAAACTGAGGTTAATTTAATCATCTTTTGCCTCTGTTATGAGGAAAGGCTAAGAAACCTGGGTCTGTTTAGCCTGGAGAAGAGAAGACTGAGAGGGGATCTCATCAATGCTTAAACATGTCTAAAGGGCAAGTGTCAAGAGGATGGGGCCAGACTCTTTTCAGTGGTGCCTGGCGACAGGACAAGGGGCAACAGGCACAAACTGGAACACAGGAAATTCAGTCAGAACATGAGGAAAAACTTCTTTACTGTGAGGGTGACAGAGCGCTGGAAGAGGCTGCCCAGAGATGTTGTGGAGTCTCCTCTGGAGATATTCAAAACCTGCCTGGATGCATTCCTCTGCAACCTGCTGTAGGTGAACCTGCTTTAGCAGGGGTGTTAGAGCAGATGATCACTAGAGGTCCCTTCCAACCCTGACCATTCTATGATTCTGTGAGTCTGTATTGTCTGGGATAAAGCAATGTATGCACTGAGAATAAAAGGTGAGCTTGACTTGAAATTTCCTGGTTGCTTCCAGCTTCAGGCTGCAGAGGGATAGGAATATAACTTGAATGAACATGAGAACTATGCTGTGACACCTTTCTGGTCTTTGAACCGCTTCTCTTTACTTGTAGTTCCATAGTAAGTGGACAAATTTACAGAGGCTTGTTTTGGAAAGTCAGTATTTATGATCTGAGAAGCTGCAGCTGTTTTGGTCTGTGCAGCTACACCTCATCTTTCAAATACATCAGAATGTTTGGCAAAACTGACTTCTCAGTGGACATGAGAAGTCCTGCAGTACTGCAAAGCTTCTGCATATTACTATTGAAATAAATTTGCCCCAGAAAGGAACAGAAATTTGTAACAAATCAGAATCCTGTCACAAAGTAGATTAGTACTTTGGCACTTGGCAAGAGAGTATATGGCATGCTTGTTCTTATTTTTAGCTTGCAGTATTTTAATATTACATAAGAGGAATTGTCATAACTAAACCATATGATTTAATTAATGCAGAGGGGTATAACTTAGTCAAATCCTTGTGTGTTGATACTACTTGTGACTGGCTCACTGATTCCAGTAATGATTTTCAAGAAGCAAGCTCCCAAATACCTTAAAAATCGTACAGTGTATTTTCTGTTCTTTTTTTTTGTTCTATCGGAAACATTTAATGACCTTTGCCTGGCAAACCACTGCTTATAATTTTGGAGCATTACATCTGACTCCTGATCCCAGTGGCAAAATTCTCAGGAACTTCAATATAAACAAGATTGCAGTCCAATTATGACAGGATATTATGGAAAATACTGTAATAAATTAAAATGGGACAGAGGATTTTTAGGTTGAAAACTTGTAAGTATAAAACTTGAATTTAGCCGTAATAGCTATGTTTAAACATTCTGTCTCCCCCATTCCCCCACATGAATGTTCTTGGGGGGTAAAGTCATTGCAAGGACTTGAATAACTGCATGTGGTCAGGAAGTCGGTTCCAGATTGCATCCAAAAGACTTATATACCACAGCTCTGAGAGTATGTTCTCAAGTGGAAAATCAAGCAATAACATTGGAAGTTAGTCTGTTGTTCTTTGTGGATCTGACTGGATTATAGAACTACATGAAAAGAATAAGAAAAAACCCACACAGTCATGCCCTCTCTAAGCTGTTCCTTGCCTATAATTTATTACGGGGTGTGGGGGGGGAAGACTGTGAGGTTGAGTTTCCTCTGAAATGCATTGACCTTTAAAAGAACAATATCTAAAATTTCACATTTGCTGGCTAGAAACTGATTCTCTTAAATTGGCTTAAAACAATGTTTGCAAAGATCTGGTCATATTTCAGTCATAAGCAACACAATTTTAATAATGAAAGCATCTGCAGGGTATGTTTATACTCAGCAGAGGGATGTGTATGTATAAATACAAGTATGTGTGTATACTTGGTATTGTTTATTTATATACATGAGGATATGTTTAAAAACAACCAATCTTCTCCTTTGTGAGGTCAGAATTTATGCATAGTATTGATAAAATTTATGGTTTTCAGAAACTTCAAACAAATGGTGCAACATTAGAACTCTTCCATTCCTACCCCCGTCTCCTACACAGGCATCATTCTGGGAAGCTCTTTTGCCTATAATGTTAACATACCTGACAATTCAGTGTTGTACGTAGTGTAAGATTTTTATTCCATACAAAGGAATTTTTTTTCCCTAAAAGATGAATTCTTTAGATACTTATTATTAGATAGAAGAGCATCATATTTTAAAATAAGGAAGCAAGTGTAGTTTCATCTTTATAAAGCATTTGTCAGTTATAGAAATGCCACTTCAAAGATACTGTGTAGCTATTCTTTACCTTTTTCGCTTGTACCCAGGATATGACAACATTTTAGCTTTGGGAGTATTTTGGGGTGGGGGGTGGG
>NW_009648959.1:580449-590826 GCF_000708025.1 Charadrius vociferus
GGGGGTTGGGGGGTGGTGAGTAGGGGATTGCAGGTTTTCCCTTGCCGCTGTTGAAATTTTTCGGGGTGTGGGGGTGTGGTTGTGTGTTAATATGGAAATACAGAAATTCTTGTCCTGTCCAGTAGCTAACCAGCCAGCATGTTCTTCACATTATGAAATCGTATCAGTAAGTCCCATGAGGCTCAGCTGAAGATGAACTTGATGTTCCTTTTATGGCAGGAAGCAGAAGAAAAAGGAAAAGGGCATTCATGTACAAACGCTTCCCACTCTATGCTGAATCTTTTTTCTTTTCTTTTTTTCCCCTAGATGATTTAGTGGTGTAGCTACTTAATGACTTCAAATAGCACTAAAATAAACAGCTGCTCCCCGTACTTCCTAGCTAATATAGCCTATCAGCTCAATGATTCATGGCAGAGTGATTAGATTCACTTCATTACTGATGGAGTAACTGGGAGACTGTAGGCAAAGGTGTTTCCTAGAATAGCAGGCAGCTAACATCAGTCTGATGTCTTGGAAATCCTGGATGCTTTTCAGAGGATTTAGTTTGGGAATCAGAGGGAAGAAAATTTGGGAGTATTCATAGCTTCTGAGAAGGACAGGCAATAGATTACATGATGCCACTCTGAGTTTTTACAGTACTCTCTAGATCTTGGTCATCTTCAGAAGCTGCTTTTTAGAGCGACCAAGTGAAGAGGATGCCAGTTCAACTGGGGAAGTGTACTGGTGAATAAAGGCTAGCAATTAAAGAGAAGGCTTCAAGTAATTCCCTCTTCCTGATCTTCACTGCGTGGGAAACAACATTGCTCAAAGTTTGGGAAAAAAATGGTCAAGATATCTTTAGTAGATGCACGTGCTTCTGTTCTCAGCACTCATGAATGTTGGAACCAATGCTTAGCTGGCGAAATATGGATCCTGGAAGCATACATTTTGGACCTTAAATGATTGCTATTGGATACTAAATGAACAAAACATGCAGGTCAATAAACTGGTTGTTCTCTCTCCAGTCCCACAAGCAGGGAGGCCTTGCTCTCGCTGAGATCCAGCAGGAACGGGGGACTCACTCCCTCATGGTGCTGCCTTTCGGTTCCCCTCTGTTGGTGTCCCCTGCTGCCTGGGATGGTGGCCCTGGGCCAGCTGCTTGTCTTGGGTATTTTGCCCCTTGCTCTTAATTTTTTGCTGGGAACATCAATGCAGCTGAACCATCGCCACTGGTGGCCATAGAGTGCTCAGCTCTTCTCCTACAGTGTGTGAAATTGCCATGAATCTCATTTAAATTGCCTTTGTGCTGTCACTGAAACTTTCTGTCAAGCAGCTACTTACTTGTGCAGCCCTTGTGGGTCTACTTGCGTTTTCGGCTTTCCCTGCTGAAGCACCTTGTATGTGCCAAGCAGTGAAAGGGGCAGGCACCCACAAAGGGCAGTTTACACAGTTGGTGGAGCAGTACTGAAGGCAGTACTGACAGCTTTTTTCCTTGTAGTGAGATAACCCTTTCTGATACCGTTAATCACATAAACCCATGGTTTGAGTTCCTGAGTGTTTCAGTGGTGTGGTATGAACTGGGAGTAAAAAGCAGTTACCATAGGCACCAAGGTATTGACATTTGCTGTTGACATGGCTTACAACTATAGTTCTCCATCATCAGCAGGCGAGGAGGCCTGGAGGCTGTCCAGCTCCCCTTAGCTGACTTATGTGGGCCAAATACTGCTGCCTTCTGATGCTGACTGGCCCTCCTGCAGCTGTGTCGGGAGCACATGTCCCATTTCAGATCGCACACACTCATAAAAAGCAAAAGCCAACCCTGTTTCTACTTCAGGAGTGGCTGTTTGCTGGAGTGAAGTAGGGTTGGCCAGATAAATGTAAGAAAAAATTTGTTTTCACTTGCAAATTTCTACTGCTAAGGCTTTCCTCTCTCTGTGTTTGTTGTCTCCTTTTTTTTTTCCTCCTCCTTCTCCATGTGGTGTACTCTTCCAAGTGCTTGGACCATGTCATTGCTTTCTTGGTGGTGGTGTAAAGTGCGTGTTGTGGTGAATTCATGGCTTACTATGGTTGTAGTTTAAGTGCACAACTTTATCTTGGGGGTTTGAACATGCTTGGGAGCCATGGGAGCATCTTTTATTAATTTTAAGCTTCTAAAATGAAAGAAGAAAATGGTGGATTGAAAGAGAATTCTAAAACTAGAAAGTAAAAAATGTCCCAGTTTTAGTTCCGGTTATATATTCTTCATAGCATAATTATTGTTAGGGTCATTATGTGATTTTTAGATCCTTTCAACTGTGTCTGCTTGCTATTTCTCCCTAGTAGACACATACAAAACGATATTTTATTTATGGGAGTAAGAATGTAACCTAAAGATCTAGCATGTGAGAATGTATTTGTCTTCAGTGCCACATAAACATTAACTTGATCCCTGCTAAGACAAATGTTTCTTGACAAACAAAAGTAGTAATGCTCTAGTACAGGAGGTTTTCCTAAGGAAATTTAGGTTTATGAAAAGATATTTTAATTTCTAGGAGAGAAAATCCATATCTGCAAACCGTGGTGCCAGATGGACACTTGTATTTCCCCAAAGCTGAAATTTTTGAAGGCTGTTTGAAGGCATTAACTCAGAAAGTAAATAAAAAAGAAATTCAACTAGCACCACTACCTGAAAAGTTAGTTCCTTATAAGTTTTATTGTCTGATGACTGTGAGCCAAGTTGCATTCATGGGATATTTGCACTCATAACTGTGATATCTCTTTGATATATCTACAGATAGTAGTTTCATGATACAGTTAGAAACTCGGATGCGTGACTGGTATTGCAGGCACACAGGCAAAACAGGCATCCTATGGCTTAGTCCTTCAGTTTTTCATTGATAAAGTAAAAGCATTAGTAAAAAAAAGCTTTTATACAGGATAGATAATCCCAGTTTATGCTGCATTATTAAGACAATAAATATGAATGGGTTTTCATAATTTGATTTATTAATACATTTTTTCTTTTAAGAACTAAAAATTCGGAGGGATTTTATCATACCATGTTTACTAATTCTATTCAGTGAAAGATTCAAACTCATGTTATAAGGAAAATAAGGCACATGCCTCGTAGCTGCCTTTCTGTAACCGTCTGGAATTGTTCTTTTGAGGCCATTAAGGTCTGTATGTGAAAGTGTGTCCAATTTTAGAGATTATTGCATAGAGTATTATACGTGGCATGAATTTTGTTATCAAAAACACTGAAATGCCTGTTAGAACCATGTGGTATTCGTCACACATGAAGGAACAGGCAGACCCATTATGTGTAATTGTGAGTTCCCAGTGTAGCCTGCGCAATGGGGTTGCTCGCTGCCCCCCTTTGGAGAAGAGAGCTGTGCCGCCTTCATTAGTCCTTAAAAACTCAGTTCTGCTAAACACAAAGGTCATTGGGTGTCACCAGACTGAGGCAGGTATAAACTAGTAAATAAACGCACTTTTTCTGGCTGAGAATCATACCTATTAGCTGTCTTATAGCAGGGGTATATGCAGTTACCAGCTAAGCCTGTTGTAAGCTTGGAATTAAACGATCTGATCCGTTAAGTATTCCCCCCTCCGAGCACGGCAGGCAACAAGCCGTTCCTTTCTGACACAATGCTTTCCTTCAGCATCGCTGCATGTTAAGCGTAAACTATGCCCTATGATACTAGGATGTGGGCTCTCTCTGGAAGTCTTTAAGATTTGTGTATGTGCGTGGTGCCATGCGTAGTGAAGCCCTAGCACCAGTTAGGGCATTTGGTACCCTGAACAGTAAAGGATTTGCCATAAGGTGTCACGATATAAACTGCGATTTTCCAGTCTGCTGAGCTTTGTACTTCCAGTCTTACTCATTAAGAGATTTATTCTAAAAGAGCTAAAAAGATTTATTCAAAGTTTATTAAAGATTTATTAAAAGAGAGAGAACTACACTTCAGAGACACTTAATCACTGCCTCTTCCCCTTCGCTGTGCTGACTTTAAGGCAGTATTGTAAATAGCTGAGTGCACGATCGAGCAGTGGTTTGAAGAAGCCCCGTACTGGGCCCAAAACTGTATGGGAAGGCAACTTTAAGGCTGGGATTATGAAATGTAGCAGGTTTCTGCAGAGAACAAGAAGGTCTGGACTCTGGGTGCAACATGACCTTTTGTTTCTACTCCAGGTGGGCCTTTGCCTGCAAAGGGTGCGACTGAGCCTAATGTTCACACCTGGTAGCTGGGCAGGATTTGGTTACTAAGCCTTAGGAAGGAAGCATTATAAATCACGCTTCTCCGGGAAAATAACTTGAATATGCTCACTTTTGTCTTTGGGTAGGTGCCAGCATGCAGTGAGTGAGTGAGAGATTATTGCTTGTTGAGAAAAGAGTGGCTTTACATATAGGAACCCTCCCAAACTGTATGCATGTTTGCACTGGGAAACTACACACTCACGAACCCTACCCTGGCGTCCCCGACCCTTCTCGAAGCCATTCTTTGTGGTAACCTGTCATGCTCCTTCTTTAAATGGCAATCCCATGTGGCAGTCGCTATACATTTTTTTATGCATCCAGCTAAATTCTGGATGTTAAAATAATTATATTCCTGGGAAGCTTCAGACCGGCTGAGAGTTAGAGCCAGATGGGAAGAAAAGAGCGAGCTTGACTAATTTGGGGATGGGAGCAGGGATCTTGGGAACAAGAATAGTCCCAGATCCCTCTCTTTTCACCCACCACTGCTCTTTTTCAAAATTCTGTGTTAAATGAATGGAAATCTGAAAAAGTGTTGCCTGCTTGTGTAACATTAGTCACGAAAGATGTGAGCATGTGTTCTTGTCCCTTAATGGCATTTTAAACTGGTAAGACAGCTTAGATATTGTTAGACTGCATACAGCACAGGAGGCTGAAATTGTTGTCCTGGCCATGTGTCTCAGAGCAAGGCATGTTCTTGGGAGTATTTCAGGGTAATGATCTTTACAGTTAGGTTTTTATGGGTTGGTGTTACAGGATATGTGGATGTGGTCTTTGTGTGCATCTTTGATATGTTTGAAGCGTGTGTGCTCCTAATTAGACCAGGTTGTGTGCTGGTTGCTCATGCAGAAACCCCTAAAAACATGTGCCTGAGCAGACACAAGCTCCAGGCACCAGATGAAGACTGAAAGACAACTAGAATAGAGTTAATAAATCTGGTGGAAAAATCTGTTTGAGGAGGGTCAGCATGGAATAGGCACTTCTTCCCAGAAGAAGCTAGGAAATTGTGAAAGCCAGGAAAAGCCCACTCTTGTAGTTGGAGCCCTGGGACCAAAAACCTGGGAGGTAGTGTAATTTGTAGCTTGCTGCAGAACTCGGAGTCAACATAGAGCAAGCCAAGATGGAAGACTGAATTATCTATAAAACTGCCTGCACAAAATGATTTGCTTTCTCCTTCCAAAAATGTAATAAACTTATGTTAAAAATGCAATTTTTCTTTTATTCTTGAAACATCGGTGACTGAAAGAAATCACTTAAAAATTCTTAGTAATGGGGGAGACAGTATGCTGTGAGTCTGCTATTTCAATTAGTTGAACTTGTTCTGTTCAAGAAAACAGTGAAACCCAGAAGCTTGGGAAATAAATGTTAAGCCAGAATCCTCTTAGTTCCTGTTTAGAGAAATGGTTGCTCTTTTAGGCTATTAAAAAGTGTCCAGAGCAGCAAACGTGCATTTACCGTCTGAAGAGATTGGCAGTTAAAAACTTGTGAGCTTGAACTTAGAAGATGTGAAGAGATAAAATTGTCCGTATGTGTTGATAGTGTTATGTCTTCTGATTTGTGTTCTCAGTTCGTATATCCTGTAGTGTATGAGGATAGAAGTAGTTCACATGCATTTACAAAGACATCAAAATATGCATGCACTGGAATGCAAAAGATTATTAAAATATCACGATTTGCTACTTACTATAACTAATCAGTCCATTGAGTCTGCAGCTGCCCAAGGAAGCTTTATACCCCGGCTAGTACAAGCCAGCAGCCTGTTGATGTTTTGCTACTTGGCTGTTGCAATTCCTGCCATCCAGGGGACAGCAGCGCAAGTCAGTAGTGGGCCTGGGCAAGTGTGTGTGTTGCCCAGATTGTGCGTGAAAATGTTAGTTTTGCATGTGGGACCTCTATGAGATACTGACAAGGGACAGTGATTCCATGTTTTGCCTGTCTGACAGGACACACAGTACAGCCTCAGTCTCTGGAATTTTAATTGTCATTCGTCAATAATTTCTTCTCTTTTTTTTCCCCCATCTTTTTGACTACTCTCTCCTTTGCTATTCAGGATGGCCAAATACTAGCAACCTGGGGCTGCCTAACAGCTGGAAGATGCCAGTGCTCTGAGACTTGATCATCTCCCCTGTATCTGGACTGTTTATGAAGGCTATGGTAAAGGCTTGGAAGCACTGCTGACATTCACTAGCATTAATTTTGAAAACTTAAAATTATTCTGGGCATAAAGTATACTTGTTATGCCTGGCTTGCACCAGGTGGCATGAAGAGGTGCAATTCAATGAGCCTGTTCTATGAAAAGGTCACAAAATCAGCATGTGCTTTCACTGCATACTAAAGAAGCCGGAAAACCTGAAGCATTGCCATGCTGTTGCCCGCCTGCACCCTTAGTACCTGGTGGTATTGGTGCTGCTCATCCATGTTAGGTACGGTTCCTGCTGGCATTTCTGTGGGTTTTGTAGCTTAATGTATCTGTCCAAGGCTACAGTTTCCCCAGGACCTCAAGCAAATGTTCTCTGTTTCCCTGAGCGACTAGAAATCTGATGTAGTGTAAGTCTGACAATCGTTTGCTCAAACCGTTAACTTTGAATGCACTAACAGTTGTCTCTACTTTTTATGGGGATTGCATTTATGCTTAAAGAAATTTGGATTTATTTGATTTGAAGTATTTCATATGCACTGTAGCATCTTCTGCTTTTATATGTAGTTGAAGGTGAAAAGGCGAAGTACTATTTTCAAGAGATGATAATAAATTATAAAAAGGTGTAACATTTTTAGGAATTGGAAAATAACAGGGCATTATACAGCAAGAAGCAGCAGAAATGTGGGTTATCTAGCCTGTCACAACATTGTTCACATCAGACAACCACTTTGAAATCTTTTACATTAATTCCTCAGTGAGCAGTGCATGTGGGTGTTTTCCCATTGCTTTTTGAAAGTGGATTGATATCACTTAAGGCAGTGCTATTGTCTATTCAGGTTGCTCAAATGAGTTGTACACTGAAGTTTAGATGGAAATTCTTGCCTTTCCTGTGGTGCCAAGGGATTTCAACTAGTCATTTTAGCTTTTAAAATATTTATTCAATGTTACACAACACAAAATCTCCTAAAGACTTGTGTTTCCTAGTGTGACTGTACAACCAGCCTAGCTGATGCTGTCAGGGTGAGTTCAGTTTGGAGTCCGCATGGGCATCACTTGTTCCGCTGGAGTTTCTGTGGAGCTCTGCATTTCTCACTTGAATTGGCGGCTGTTGTCTGCATCAACAAATCCATCTCTACTTTCCCAGACCACATCCTACTTGCCTCCTGACAACAGAAAGCTAACAAAATGAAACATTATACAGACTACCTCCTTTTCTGTGTGCTTTGAGAGTTATGGATTTTACACAAACTCCAAATTTATTTCCTGAATTATTCTTGCATTAGAGAAACTTAAGGCCGGATCTGTGTCAAGGAATCCTGACCCCCTGGAAGGAGACCTGGTGGAAGTGGTGGGTAAGGAGCTGAGCAGACATCAGCTGGACATTCTAGGGTGACGGAGGCCAACTGCAGCCCAGGCTGTGTTAACGCCAGGGTGAGAGAAGGGTGCCTGGTCCAGTTTAGGCTCCCCAGCACAAGGAAGACTCGGATGTACTAAGTTCTTAGGGAGATGGGTGGAGCAGTGACAGAAGAGGAGAAGCAGAGGGAGATGGCTCTTTTCAGCCTTGAGAAGGTGAGGGGAAGTCAATGTTACTGTCTGCAGGTACATGATGGTGGACAGTACAGAGAAGGGAATAGAGAGAGACAGAAATGCCTTACGCACACACACACCCCCCTTACCCCAAAGTGAGCATTAGTATATTGTTGACTGCTTTTGCAGTAGGCTTTTGATACCATGGCTAGTAGAATAAAAGTCTTGTCTCACAGGGATAAGGCAAAGGAGATGTGCACACTATTTTTCGCACTAATGTAATTGCTAGAGGTTTATTTTGATCCCTTCTAAGTGAGGCAGCCTAAATCCCATAGCATCACATCAGCTCAGTACCTTCCTCCTCCCTTCTTCTACTCTGACTTTCCCTTTCTGTGTAAGAGAGGTAATTTCCATTTGCATTCAGGGGGACAGCCTGCTCGACTTCAGTTCTTCTAGGGAACCTTCTGGGTATGTGCTGTGTCCAGGCTGGGGCTAGCTAGCAACAGGCATCCCTATGGGAGGAATTTATATTGTCTGAGCAGCCTGAACATTGAAGTACTGTAAATGATGTTTTCACACACTGCAGCTAATTCCCACAGTTCCATTGCTTTAGGCTGTTGCTTCTGATGAAAAACAAACAGAATGGTCTGGGAGCTGAGGAATGTAGTCTGAAGCGCAGTCAGCACGTGCCCTCCGCTGGAGTGTACAATTGGAGTCAGAAAGGGAGCTGTGTAATGCCTGTACAAAAGAGGGGTGTCCAAGCACGGTGCCCAGAGCTCCTTAATGTCAAGGCCACAATTCTCAGAGGCTTTCAGAGCTTTAGGGGACAAGCAGGGTAATCTGCTTCAGTGGATGGATGCTTTACCCTGTCAGCAAATTGAAATGGCTCCTTGAAGACATACTCAGAGCAAGTTCCAACACTGAACCTGTAGAGTCAGTAAAGCCGTTTCCCAGTCATGAGTGAGTAAATGGAAATACTCGCTACTGGGGTGTTTCCAAATTTCTTACTGAAGAAGGAAATAACTCTGGTAGGGGACAGTGACTTTTTGGAAGTATGCTGAGCAAGCACAGTGAGCGTATCCCATGGCTTTATATTCTGTTATGATGGCCATGTCTATAATAATGCTGCAGCTTCTCCTTCACACTGCTGACCGCCTTTTGGTCAGGCCCTCTGTCTACATCTGGTCTTTGCTATAGTCTGTTGCTTGACTCTCCCTTGCAATTTGCACGCTGCATTTTCTCATGAAGTGAAATGTATGCAAAAAAAAAAGTCTGGTTTGGACACTACTCTAATAATTTTTCTCGTGCACATGATGCAGGGTTCCAAGTGCTGATATTGATGATTAGCAGATATTTATCACACCCATAAATAATTTTCTGATTCTCACAATGGACAAACTCAGCCTTTTTTGAGGCTGCCCTTGCACAGCAAAGTATCTTTCCGTGTGCAGTATCTAGGAATTTTTCCTTGGCTAATCCTGCCAAACCTGTGGAACTCTTTACTCTGCATTCTGTCAAATGGACTTGCTGTGGTTTAACATAAAAACTAATTGAATATGTTTTTTCTGTGAGTTGCTAGTGAACATCAAGCAAGTCATTCTCACAGTATCCAGCCACCTGTTGTGAAGAATTAACAGGGTTGGGGTTTTTTGAGGAAACCCTTTCATGTTTTACTTAGATGCAAAAATAACTTTGTGGACTAAGAGATTGTTTCCAGTGCTACAAGGACCTTTCTATTCTTCCCTGTGTAAAAATGAAGACAATCAAATGAAACTTTAAAAGAGCAAACCGTGTTGTCAGTGGAACTTTAAACAGAACCTGCAGAATTTTCCTGATAGACATTATTAATGTGCCTGTACAGTCTTGCCAAAGGCTGCTTGTAAGCAAATGCCACAGACTTGTGTAGTTCATACAGCTTGAGCTGACATGCATGAGTCAGCCCTGGGCCTGAGAAGGAAACCAGTTTCTGGGTAATAATGTGATGGATGTTTCTGAGCTATCTGGGAATGCCACAGCCAGCAGTCTCCCTTCACTCCCTCCAGGAAATGCTGTAGCTGCATGCGTGCATGTCTGCCGCAGAAGTCAGGGGAAAGGAGCATGTGCAGTTTTGCCTGCTTTTCCTCCACTTGACTGCATTTTGGGAAAAGAAGGGGCGATATTTTGGTCATATTAAACAGATGAGATGTTACAGCATAGTATTTCCACCAATGCATAGGCTCAGATTTTGTGAATGTGACGTGAGCTCCCAGCAGGACAGCATGGACTTATATGACAAGAAATCCCTGGGGACAGAGTATTTAGTGCTTAATATGTTTAGGAGTATTTCCCTTGTGACCTGTAACATTTCTCATTCTGGTCATAGTATTTGGAAACTTAATTTGAGGTCACAGAGGTTCCCAAGCACTGTCCGCTTGGGACGGTGGAATTGTTATTCCAGGGTGCAGCTGCCACGGCAGGGAGCAATCTCCGTGTAAAGCAGACCTTCTCACCTTTTGTA
>NW_009648959.1:590838-690078 GCF_000708025.1 Charadrius vociferus
TAGGGAAAAGCAGCAGAACCAAAAATACATTGCTCTGAGATGGGGAGATTTTGTGCTTTATACTACACTGTCTCTGTATATGCATCTATAAAATCCCATTCTAATTAGGACATAAGTGTAAAAGGGAATTCTGAAGATGAGTAATGCCTTGCACATTTCCAGCAGGTTGAGTCGGTAGTAATTACGCTTACGAAGTTGTTAGTTTTTTCAGTTGGTAAGTTCCCTCTCAGGAAAAGAGGATTCTGGTTTCCAAGCCCTTTGGCAGCGCTTTCCCTGTCCCCTTGCAGCAACCGGCTGACCACCCTCGACACACCTGGCTGCAAACTTAGTATGTGTACAGGGAAATTGGGGCGGGGAGTGTCCAGTCCAGAAGTCTCTGCTGAGAAAGTAGCTGGCTGCACCAATGTAGTTGCAAAGTGCACGAACCTCTACTTGTGATGGCATTACAGAGCATGAAACTGAAAGTCAGTCACCAAAAATGTGAGTACATCTTCTTGTATGTGCATAAAATAAACTTTTTGTAGTTTTCCAAAGTTAATGAAGACACAGAGCAGATCAGGGACAGTGGCACGCTCTCCCCTCTGGCATGTCTGTTCCCAGAACTGCTTCAGCTCTGGAATTGTCATGGATGCAGCCACGGCAGGCCATACTAAACTGGTCCAAAAAAAGGGGAAGCAATCTACTTGGAGACACATTTTTCCCATAAGCCCTAGACTTTTAATCCTAATAGCTGTAAACAAACCCTGACCTGGAAAAAATCTTTTCATTTTCTTTTTTCCCTTCAAGTGTGGGAAGAGAAGTCCCAGTCCTTAACCTTTGCACAACCACATATTAATCTAATTTCCTACTCATCATGACCTAGTGATTTTGAAATTGCAACTATGGTTAATTTGATTTTTCTTCCTATGTTATGTTTTTGTTGTTTCCCCTATTCTTGTTTTTGGTTCAGTGTTGGTTCATTAAACTTCAGTCACAAATACCAGCTGGAGGGCACACAGCTTGTTGTCATTTTAGCTAATCAGACATTTGTAGATCAGAAGGGGTTATTCGATATGCACATGAAAACCAGGGCTCTCTCCTCTTGTTCCTTCCCATTCTTGGGAGGCTTTGGCCAATCGCTGTTTTCTCGTTATGTTGGCCCACCAGGATATGTACTCTTTAGAGAGCTTAGCATAATAATACTCTTTTTTTTTTCTCATTGAAAAATCTGTGCCATCCTCTGTTCCCTGCTGCTGCTGTTGTCCCTGTGCAGTGTTTTGAAAGTTACACGCATACTAGCATGTGAGAAGGCACCTTATGTTTTGCTGTGTTTTCAGACAGCAGCTATTATCGAACTAATCCAACTATTGCATCTGAGATAGGAGAGAGCCAGCAGATCCATGCTTGATCCCACATTTATTTTTTGTTTTTTTTATCACTTAATGGAAAAAAATAATACAGAATTAAATTCGCGTGAGCAGAAAATCGTGTCTTGTATTACTGTAAGAAATGCCGTAAGTTGCAGTTAAGCTGGCAGACAAAACGGCAGTGATCAGCAGCTGCCACTAGCTTTGCTTTAAACCATTAAGAGCAAATGTTCAGATCTCAAGAGATAGTTTAACCTTAGCAGAAATGTTCTGTGAAAATCAGAAACTTATGCTGCTTTAAATTAAAAAATAATAATAAACAAATTGAGTTATGAGTTATGATGGGCAGTTGACACAAATATTTTTTTAGGGACAAAACCCCAGAGGTGCACACCTCTCCAAAGAGAGAAGGAGGTGACTTTTTTTTCTCAAATGTCTTCCATTTGCTAGAGGCTCCACAAAAAATATTCATTTTAAGTGTAATATTAGCAAGACTTTGGTTAGCACAATACCTTGAACTCCCTGTCACCACATAGCATAACATCTTTTCCCATGCCTGTGTTTAATTGCTGCAAATCCAGCAGTTCCCATGGCTTGTTACAAATTCTTTCCACTAAAATTGCTGAATCCTGGAATTCAAGCTATCAAAAATTGCATCTGTGAAAGTAATGAATCTTACATCATAATAAATCCTCAGTGATTTGAGAATGCTTCCTTAACTGTTTTCCATCTTCTACCTTCCCTTGCAAGTTTTCTTTTTCTTTTTTTTGACCTTTTTTTTTCTAGAACTCTGCTATCCCATCTACGAGCAATATTCTTTTTTTCTGAAGGCTTTATCACTTAGATTGAGAGGCCAATGTCATCTCAAACACAGTTGGTGTTTTATTACTTTGTTTTCAACAGAAGGGTGCATTCTTCTTCAAAATTTTATATGAGTAAAAATATTTCTGTAGGCCTTTCCAAAGTCATAGTGGAGAAATTTACAATTGTGAAATTCTTGTGACCACCTGAGTGTGCTGACACTGTGCTGTAAGGGAGCTGACTACCTTCACTAGGCTTCAGTGGCTAAATTTGAAGAAAAACAAGTGTAAGTGACAACAGAAATTGTGGACAGCTAAATGATATTTCAATGTTTTTTAAATCATACCAGACATTATTTTTAATAGAAAAGGTAATTTTGCCGGGTTTTTTTTTTAATAACATGATAGATGGTAATTTAGATTATCTCTTCACATTCACATTACTGCAGTGTAGATACATACACTGAAAATTCAGTAGCCGAGTGGCTCCCAAAGGATTTGACTGCATAACCAGATCACTCTACAGCTGAGCAGTCTCTGAAACCCAAAGTTCAATAGATGTCTTGCTCTTATGGAGCGTATGTACCAAAGAAGGGAAAAACTTTGGAAAATTGGCCTGACTTCTTTCAGAGAAATGCAGTGGTGTGGGGATATGCTTGTTCGTTCTGTGAAGTAAAACAAGACATCCTTGAGAGGTTACTCTGCTCTGTATTGATTTTCTTTTCCTTGTCCTTTAAAGTAATTAAGATCAAATTGAGCTTTCTAAAACTCTTACTGGAAACCTTTTTCCCAGAGGTGAAAAAGGTGTTTGAATGAGTTTCCAATTAACAAAAAAGCCCCTTACTAATAAGAATTAGATAAATACCCATTGAATTAGTTAAAAAACCCCAAATTAGTATCAAGCCTGTGAATGTATTATATTTCTTTCCCTTGTCCAGCACAAAGCAAGTGGTAGTTTAGATGTCTTGATAACTGCAGACCTGGGAGGGATCTCCAGCAGCAGGTCACTTAACTGCGGCAAAGCAGGACTGGCTCAGTGAGTCACCCTATGAGTAATGAGTTGCACAAGATAACAGTGGAGAAGCAGTGAGGGTGTTTTTGGCTAAGTGGGGATGGGCAGCGTTGGGGTACCTGGACTGCCGCTGGATTGCTGAATGGGCAATGCCATTGACCATTCTCCACTTGACAACGTGCTTTTTCTCTCCCGCCTTTTGGTAGCAGAGCCTGCAATCTCTCCTTGCACGTGTGTTTTCGGCACCTGCCCTTGCCTGGCTCCTTCATGAGGCTCAGCCCTCCTTGGACCAATACTGGTGTGTGCATCCCCTGCACCCAGAAGTGTTTTGGGGGAAGATACAGATGGTTTTTAGAGCTATAGGGGTATGATAGAACCCTTTCACAAGGCATTTGCTTATCCTGTGCAAGATCAAAATAATGCAACAATGATCTGAGAGGAATGCACTGTAACATATGCTCCCCTACACTCACATCTTCCTTTATTAGTACCAGTTATGTACTCTATACATTATCCAAAGAAATTAATGCTCAGCTATTTTCCAGCAAGGGTAATTCCTCTGTTAACAGACATTGATTCAGATGGTCATCCCTACATCAAAGCTAGGACAACTGGAGGCACATCTACTTAAAAGAATTATCTTTAACTCTGTTACTAAATTAGCAAACAAATAATAGCTTTAGAATGTTTTTGAAAGAACAGACTATACAGGGAGCAAAACTGGGTACCATGATACTTATTGCCAATGCATAACGTTTCAAGTGATCCATCTGCCCTTAGTGCAAATAGATATCACATTATAATGGAGGAAGATTACATTTGTAATTGTTCAACATTTATCTTTTTCTTGAAACATTTATGGTTCGTGAAACATTTATACCCTTTTATGCTTAGAAGCAAGTAGCAAATTAGTGATTGCACAGGGTCTTAGTTTTCTGAGACAGAAGTACACAGTTGTGTTCAGTATACTTGAAAATGAAGGAATAATCTACCAGCTGTCTTAGAGATGTGGGCATCTCAGCATTACCTTCTGCAAAAAGGTACTCCATCTTCTCTAAGAGCTGAGTACAATTGGATTTTGTCATAAAGTAGCTAAGAATAATTGCTTAATAAGGAAGGAATTGCTGCTGGAGAAATTATGCATAGACAATAACTAGTCCCTAATTCATCAGGGAACTTACTCCATGGTCATTTCCTTTACACTAGCCCTTAGTGTGTTAGCCTTGTGCAGAAAAAAATTACTGTGCATAGAGGGCAAAATTAGGGAATCCACAATGGCAGAATAACTAGTGGTCTGTGAATCACCAGCCTACATCTGGAGCATTGATTTGCTCCCTTACGGCAACGGAGCAGGGTTGGACCAGCCTTTTAGTCCTGCCCTTTTACGCTTTAATCCACTCGCCTGTGAACTGCTCATCTCCAGGCTCCCTCAAGATGAAACTCTTTCCTGGGCTGAAAAGAAATATTATCTAGCTCCTAAAGATACCCATTATGTGTTTCCTTGTATGAACTAATAGTTTATTTCCTCTTTTGCTGCATTGTGAGCATGGCAAACCCCACCTGCTGACGCGAAGGGAGGCTAGGGCCAAGCAAAGGCAGCTCTGATGATAAGCAGTATCTTAAAACCCGTGTGAGAGAACCTTTAGAAGGAAGCTGTTCATTCAGCAGTTCTGTGTAAGTGCATGCTTAGATAATGTCAAATGACTCGGCATTTGCTGGTTGCCAGCTAAGTATGGGCAATGGGATACTCCAAGTGGTGTAAAAGGAAAAAGAGAAGTTGTACAGTAATTTTATAAATGGGTTTTGCAGAATCAATGATGTTAAAAGATGCTGAAGATACTTTCAGATCCTTTTAAGGTTCTGATCCTCTTCTTTTTAGACCTTCCCTAGCACTATAAAGTTTATATTTACAGATTATAAATCACCTTAGTGTGGACCCAGGTTGTTTTTCAGCCTCTTCTTATCTTTTAATGTTCACTTGAAATCAAGCGAGCCACTTAATGCCTAATTGCTTTGATTTGCATACTGATAAACTGAAGTGATGGTAACTGAGTTTGAAAAGCTTTCTGAACAATTCTTGTGGAAGACAGGTAAGTATATCCCTGTTAACATTGCTTTCATATGCTGTACTTGTTCTCATTGTCTTGGAGCATCTCAGATTCGAAGAGCTTTCGCATAGAATCACAAAAATGAGAAAATTTTCTTACTCAGCCTGGAACAGTCTTTGTTCAAGCAGGCAGGTCTCTGGTAGGAGGGGATTGCACTTCTGCACAGTGCCTCCTTTGCAACTTGACAGTCCTGACTGCTTCTTTTGAAAGCCCCTTGCCCTTCTTCATTGTGTGGCTGACCCTGCAGCATTCCTGTGTGCCTCCGGCTCTTTGAACAATATTTTGAGTTAAAACTATTCACTGTGATACACTGCATATTTTAGTCTTTGGAAGTGTAACTTCCCTAGCTAGAAAATAAAATGTTACCCCATCAAAACGTATTATTTTCTTACACCAACTCAGATGACCTGCTCGATAAACATCGTGTAGGGTCACATTTGCTTTAAACAGTCGTGTCCTCCCTTTGACATTGCTGGCAATTATTTTGCCTTCATCGGTAACTGGATTGCTTTTTGCAATGCAAACATTTCAAAAGCGTTTTGTTAATGTGGTTCAGTCCCTGGGGCAAAAACTTGCTGGCATCTCTGCCCTCCCTTGTTCAGATCTACTCTGCACATAATGGGTTGATCATACACGGGTTGCACCTCCTGTTTAGACCCCAGAGTGCACGGTGAGACTCTTCTGTGCACCTGCAGATTTCACTTTGCCATGGATGGTACTGATGCAACCAAAATGGCAACCATATCCGTATTCTTGGCTGCATCAGAAGAAGTGTAGTCAGCAGGACAACGGAGGTGATTCTGCCCCTCTACTCCACTCTCGTGAGACCCCACCTGGAGTACTGCATCCAGCTCTGGAGTCCCCAACATAAGAAAGACATGGACCTGCTGGAGCGTGTCCAGAGGAGAGCCACGAGGATGATCTGAGGGCTGGAGCAGTTCTACTATGAAGACAGGCTGAGAGAGTTGGGGCTGTTCAGCCTGGAGGAGAGATGGCTCCGGGGAGATCTTATAGCAGCCTTCCAGTACCTAAAGGGGGCCTACGGGAGAGCTGGGGAAGGACATCTTACTAGGGCATGTAGTGATAGGATGAGGGGGAATGGCTTTAAACTGGAAGAGGGCAGGTTTAGATTAAACATTAGGAAGAAATTTTTCACTTTGAGGGTGGTGAGGCACTGGAACAGGTTTCCCCAAGAGGTTGTTGAAGCCCCATCCCTGGAGGTGTTCAAGGCCAGGCTGGACGTGGCCTTGGGCAACCTGGTCTAGTGGGAAGTGTCCCAGCCCATGGCAGGGGGGTTGGAACTCAATGATCTTCAAAGTCCTTTCCAACCTAAACCATTCTATGATTCTAAAATATGGATTATGATACAGACCTTCTCTTGTCTTAGCCAAGCCAATCTCCAAGTTCTTTTTTCCTGTCTTAACTCGTGACTGCAGTTTTTCATGGGAATCCTGAACAGATAAGACGAAAGAAAATGTGGAGAAAGGCCTATTTAAAATTAAGGCATGCTTTCTAGCATTAAAGGTTTTCTCCTGAAATCTTAAAAAAGGCTGCCTATAATCATATGGTGTTTTCTCAAAGCAAACGGCTTTCACCAAGAAACTTGGCTTATGCTGTCCTGTAGAGCAGCCAAAGGAGAGGTAATATTTACCAGATTTGACATGCGAGATCAGTAGGAATGTAAATAGAGTAGTCCTTCAAAAGACACCCTAGTCAGAGCAATCATCCTGCAGCTTTGACAAATTTACGAACATCTGTTCTGATGCCATTTCTGCTGTACAGGCCTGCCGTTAACCAAGGAGAGGAAAGGGTTTTAATTAAATGAGCAGATTGACATGTTAAACTTTGATAAGATCATGCCATCTGGGTGGGTTATATTTGCAATCTCTCCACAGCTTCAGTGATGCCTGGGTTATTCTCAGGAAGACGCACCGACCCTAGAGCACTGGGGTTCCTAAGCCAAAGTATTTGTAATAAGATGTATATTGCAGCACCTCATTTCTGAGCTGTATAGTTTTTCTTTTACAATTTTAGTTTTGCTATTAGGTCTTGTTTTACTAATGCGTCTCTACCTAGTGCTAGCCACAACTGCTACAGTAGATTTCAAGTAGTACAAGATATATGAAAATTATTTATTTACTGTAACTAACCCTCAGTCAATGCATAGTCCGTATTTTCCACAGATTAAGAAATATTTAAGACGTGCCTTAACCAAGGCCGCCTTGCTGATGCTGGGTCTTGGCTGGCTGCTTCCATTCCGCAGGGTTTAAGAACAGTGTGGCTGGTGGAGGAGGTTAAGTCTGATGCTGAGGGGCCGCTGCCAACAAGAGACTGCATTTTAACTGGCAGTGTAGCATGGGTGGCTGTGCTGGAGCTGTGGCTGTGCAGACAGATGACTGTCCACTGGTACAGCCGCTATTGGTGGGGGTTTCAGATAGACCAGAACAGCCATGAAATGGAGATTTGTAAAAAAACCCACATTGTTCATCTGTTTATTCCCTGCTAGCAATGTGTTTCTGGGTTTGTACAAAATAGTGATCTCAAGATGTTGCTCTTAATTCAAGTGGAAATTGATAAATAAAATTTTTCAGTGCTTTAAAAGTATAATGTGCTGTGTTCAGCTTATGCTTTAGTATTTTTCATCCCTTGAACTTTTAATAGATTAGAAAGCAGGGTGTTTAATATGATGAGATGCAGCTATAAATAAAAGGCTTTTATAGGTTCAGAGAAAATCTTTATACACTTTAATTGTGTAGACAGGTTCAATTCCCAGGAAGGCCAAGAGGGAAATCAATTGATAAGTTTAATCCAGAATCAATTTTATTTAAGTTTTCAAGACCTGCTGATCCAACTTTTTCATGCAACAGTGTTTCTGCTGAAGTAGCAAGCACATTGTGGCTGGTATATTACTTGAATTGGGCTCCCCCTTATATGGAGCTGTAGTAGCTGGTGAACAGATGAAGCCTCTTGGGAGCTGGTACTGCTATATTGGTATTTACCTATTTAAGCTCAGGTAACAACTTGTCTGTCTGCCAAAACTTATCTCCGAGTGAGATCATCTTCTTTCTTCTGCAATATATGAGCTGATTCTAAAAGATGCTGTTGCAAAATGCTGCCTGCTTCCTGCCTTTTCAGCTCCAGGATGGTGTCTCAAATGTTGCAGGAAACCTAAAGGAAAGCATTTGTCAGGACTTGAAGAGATTTAAAGGTCTGAACGACTGCGTAGAAGGCTGTGGATAAAATCTAGTAGTCTGGGTAGAATGCAGGAAAACAGCTTCAGACTCTCTCTCTTCACTGCTAACAGCACTTGGTAAAAATAATAATTTTTACTTTAGTTTTTATGTATCCAGTTTCTTCAAAATACAAGAACTAGGAACAAGGTTATCTTTGATCAGCTAGGACACCTTTTATCCAAGAGGTAGCAAGCTTCCTGGCAAGTGCCCATGACTTGCACTGGTTTTGGTCTCAGTTGTTGTGTAATCACTGTACCCATAGGAATTTGTCAAGCTGTTTCAGTTTGTTTGAAGGAAGGATGTCAACTAAGTCAGGTGTGTTTGTAAATCCTGATGATGCCGGACTGTAGGTCATCTAGTACATGGAAGGACACTGGGGTTTTGTAAGTGCTGTTAGTCTGGCTGTAATACCATGCCTGTGTACACATTTTGTCTGGATATGCTTTAAAAAGAAAGCAATATGAGCATTAAATTAAGAAGTCATGTGCTACCAGATGTAGGTATAAAGCTAAGGAAGGCGTAGAGAAGGATACACAAAATAAGGGAAATTTATGCTTCTGATAGCAAATGCACATCTGTAGTTTGGAACATGCTGCATTTGTAGTATTAATGAGAAATTTGTGTATGCTTTTCATAGAATCATAGAATCATAGAATTGTCTAGGTTGGAAGAGACCCTTGGGATCATCGAGTCCAACCACCTACCCGACTCTACAAAGTTCTCCCCTACACCTTATCCCCCAATACCACATCTAAACGTCTCTTAAACACATCCAGAGATGGTGACTCAACCACCTCCCTGGGCAGCCTATTCCAGTGCCCAACCACTCTTTCTGTGAAAAATTCTTTCCTAATGTTCAGTCTAAATCTACCCTGTTGGAGCTTGAAGCCATTCCCTCTTGTTCTGTCATTAATTACCTGTGAGAAGAGACCAGCACCAACCTCTCTACAGTGTCCTTTCAAATAGTTGTAGAGAGTGAGGAGGTCTCCCCTCAGCCTCCTCCTCCTCAAACTAAACAGTCCCAGCTCCTTCAACTGCTCTTCATATGATTTGTTTGCTAGGCCCTTCACCAGCTTTGTTGCCCTCCTCTGCACTCGCTCCAGCACCTCGATATCTCTCTTGTATTGAGGTGCCTAAAACTGGACACAATACTGCCAGGCAGCTTTCCAGCCACACTTCCCCAAGCCTGTAGCGCTGCATGGGGTTATTGTGGCCCAAGTGCAGGACCTGGCACTTGCCCTTGTTGGAACTCATACCATTGATGTTGGCCCAATGACCCAATCTATCTAAGTCTAACTGTAGAGCTTCCCTATCCTCCTGGGAATCAACACTCCTGTTTAACTTGGTGCCATCTGCAAAGTTGCTAATGATACACCCTATGTTCTTATCGAGATCATCAATAAAGATGT
Organism: Charadrius vociferus; assembly: GCF_000708025.1. Taxonomy (NCBI): domain Eukaryota; kingdom Metazoa; phylum Chordata; class Aves; order Charadriiformes; family Charadriidae; genus Charadrius; species Charadrius vociferus. The sequence goes on from NW_009648959.1 coordinate 600,747, forward strand.
TAAATAGAAGTGGTCCCAACACTGAGCCCTGAGGCACACCACTTGTGACCGGCCGCCAGCAGGATTTAAATCCATTGAGCACCACTCTTTGTTCCAGTCAGCCAGTGCTTGATCCAGCGGATTGTATGCTCATCCAGGCCGTGTGAAGCCAGTTTTTCCACAAGAATTGTTTTGAAGCACTCTTACTCCAGATGAAATTATTTAAGGGACTTTTACAGGACATAACATACCCTGTACGTCATACTGTGTCTGATAGTTGCCCTCACTGTACAACGGCAGCAGTTGGAAAAGTTTTCGTTATTTGTCCTTCACTAAATAGTACTGTCTGTTTCCAAATATTAAACAGGTATGTCTCCTGGTGTGATAGTGTGTAGGATACAGACACATAGAATACCTGAGCCAAGGCTTTGTGGGTGCTTGTACTTGTGGATTGTGTGTGTCACGTGGGGAGAATGATCCTCCTTAACACAGAACTGGGTTTGATTTTGCGTAGTTCCTCAGAGTATCCAACATGCTTGTTAGAGACACAGATGAGGACATAGCAGCCTTCAGGGTGTTTCAGCTTCTTGGCACTCCGTAAGGATTACACATTTGGGGTGAAAGGGAAAAGAAATCGTGCTTTATCTCTTCAGAAAAATGTGCGACTGAGGCAAGTAAAGGAAAAGGTTATCCAAACAGTGTAAGACCATGCAGAGCTTGGAAGTATATTGGATTTGTTCAGGCGTGGTTACACTATAAAAAGTCACATTCTTGCTTCCCAAAGGAGGAAGCGGAACTGCATCTTGTGTTCATGTCCACAAGTGTCAGGGCTGCAGTGAACCTGCTGCACAAGTCAGGGAAGCACAGCACAGTGGAAGGCTCTAATAAGCCCTGTCAAAGTAAAAAGCCCATAAATATCATTGGAGCTGTGAATTTATCCCCAAGCCTCTGTTTGTGTGTAAAATAGATCCTTCACAGAGTGCTAGCAACAAGCCTAGATGTTTTCTGACAGGGCTCTGCTCTCAGCACGTTTTGATCCTGCCCTTTGTAAGATACTCATAACTTCTTTATTCTCTAGCCTGGACTGACCAAGAAATTAGGGGGTTTTAAGTAGCTGCTCAAAGTTGTGCAGTGAGTGTGACAGTGCAGCTCCAACAGCTAGCAAAAATGGCCCATTCAGGTAGGAGGCTCTGGAGTGGTAAATTCTGGGATTCCTCAGGGATGCCCACCCTTACTGCAGCTGAGCAAGCCAAATTGGAAATAAGATCACAGCTATCTTCTGCATTCACTGCAGAACAGGGTTGTGTCTGCTGAGGGCATCTCTACCCTGGGCAAAGCAAATATGTAATTTATTATTTTTAGCCTAGTAAGCGATGGAGCAGCAGTGGTGGAGTGAGTAGTCACAATGGCTAGGGAATGAATGCATTACATTTCTGTTCTTGGAGCTGCTTCTCTTGGGTCTGATTTAGGTATTTCACTGTTGCTTCATTACATTTGTTTTGCTATCTGTGGAAAGGGGATAAAAATATTTATCCACTTACTACAGCCTAGAGGAATAATCTGTTTATGTTTGTATAACTCCTTTCTCAAACATATCTTATTAGAATTAGCCATAGGAATAACTGTTCTCCTGTCTTAGTCCCCAGAAGACAGTAGTTAATACCCAGTAGACCCTTATGATTTTAGGATTTACATATAAAGGATACAGAAAATTAGTATTCACTACTCTTCTTTTGTCTCTGCTTGTAAACTTCCATAGACTAAAGCAAGACTTCTGTCTTCTTACTGTGTTTTCCCTTGACCCTTTCTCAAAGTTAGAGCAATGCAAAGTACAGAAATTTAACTTTACCTTCCAGCTTGCTGTTGAGTCCATGTTTTTGGAATAGCCTACTGATCCTAGCTGTGTGTGGGTCCATATGTGTGATTTGTGTATTATTAATATTTTATAAATTAGCTGTAAGTTACAGTTTTCTGTAAGAACTTTGAAGGTGCCACAGATTATCTAAAAAGGCAAAGCACTTCTGAGGAGGCATGTTTTCACCCTCTCAGCAAAACAGTGGTTATTAACATCTAATTTAGCACAGCCCCGCAGAAATTGTAGTATTGTGAAGTGTGTCTGAGATTTGACAGGTAACAGAAAGAATACCCAGAAATCTGAAGAGAGCAGAGACTCGGGATGTCTCTTCTTCTGTAAACCTTTCTGTCCAGAACAAGAAGAAATCATAGGACAAAGTCAGAGTCTGTCCTCTGCGTGTGCCCTGCCCTTGGCCTCTTTTATTGAGCAGGGTACCAGACGTGCTACTGATTACAAGTAATTTTTACAGTGATGCTTCTCCAGCAGCAACAGGAGTGAAACTACTGTCTCGTTTCAGTGGAGCTGCTTCTCAAGTGTCAGGCTATGGCTATGGTTTCAATCATTTCAGACCAAGGTTGCGTTTGAACTGATGACCCAGGAGGGAACAGCTTTAAAGAGTTGGATTCAGAACTGTGGTAAGGCAGATGAACTGTATTACCCTGGTGGCATGTGTCACTAAGCTGTTGGAAAAACTGCTCAGAAACAAACCCTGTGACTTGCAGGATATGCTGTCTGTGTTCCCCAAAGGCAAAGAGTTTGAGAAGTTTTGTTTTCCACCTAACAGCAATAATGTGCTTTTCTGGCTCACGTAGACAGTTATTTTTCATGGTGAAACCACAAAACCATGTTCATCTTCAGAACCTCTGCTTATTTTCTAATTTCCTCTCTGGATTTGAAATCAAGACAGTGCTGTTACCAGAATTTCACTGTAATGCAGAGGGAGACACAAGCGGAACAAGCATATGGCCACTTCTCAGCATGTATATGGCTTGATTTTGCTTAAGCACATGAGAGACCAAAGTCCATACTTGGTTATGTCAGATGAGATGCTAATGGCACATGTAAATAAAGTGCCAAGTTACTATTACAGAGAATATACTGGAGCACCCATCTTGTCTCATGTGCTCTCCTTGAGTCAAAGTTGACATGATTATGTTTTGAATCCACATCTAAGCTTTCTGAATTCCCATTTAATTAATAAAATTTTGTTTACTCATTTTTTTTTAAACCAAGCAAATAACAGCTGGTGTTTGCTTATGTCAAGAAGACAGATGCATCACACAAACACCATACTTTCCCAGGCATCAAAACTGAAAGTGAATTAATGTCTGAAGTGCAATTTGCGTACAAATTTGTGTTTATGAACCTGCACATTTCAAATGTAACAAACAGATATGAGAGGAAGATAGAAAAGATATTGTCCTTACTGATTACAACAGCACAATACTTTTTTCCTGATGTTTTTTTCCAGACCTGCTATAACATTCCTCATGTCTCCCATTCCCGTTAGGAGTAAGTTCTTTGAAAAGTAGCATGTTTTGGCAATTCCTTCTTCTGACCTAGCTCCTGGAGAGGCTTTCTCTAGGCTGCAAGGCAGAACAGCAGCCAAAAATGTAATTGGGCAAGTTAAATTGTTGTGCAGCTGAGAGCCCGTCACATGGTACAGCTGACAGAAGCTTCCATGAGAAGATACCAGCATGTCATATTCAGAGTTATTTGGGCATCCCAGCCCGCTGCATGAATATAACCTACTCAAACCCCAAATGCACTAACATGTGGAGAAAGGCTCATTTCTTACATATCAGCTGAATTGGATTTAGACTGCAGTGAAGTTGGAAGGAAATGGAGGAAAGCACTTGGGAAGATTTATTCCCGTGTTAGAATATGCAAAACCAGATGGTGCATCTGGATCTCATAGGAAATCATTTTTGTGCCTGATTCTCATTTTCTGTGATTCTAATCTCGTCTCCCTCTTGGTATGTCCTTTAGTTTGCAGTTATGGTTGTGCATGTGACTGACTTTTCACCTACCCGTGGAACGTGTATAGCACAGCAGTTCAGCTTCTCATAGGAACATCTAGTAATGCCTATCATCATAATGCTTCTTTTAGTAATTTTGAGGACCAAGCTGACAGCTTTACTTCCCATAGAGATTATTTTACTGACAAGAGACTTGCTGATAATGTGGAGGACAGACCCAAACCTGGACAAACCTACATTTTCTAGGAGCTCTTAAAAAAACCCCAAAGTGTTCTTGTCACATTAAATTCCCTTGGCAGCTGGGGATTGATGGTTATTTTAAGGATTCTGCTTAGTAGTATTCTGTGAGTACCTACATTGCTTAGGTGTCTTCCTTCATACCTCATTCTTTAATATATATGTGAGCATATTATTAAACATATGTCATAAAACACTATGCTACACAGCTAAATTCACATTAGCGTACGATCCTTACAATTCACATTTCTGGGTGTTGCTGCCTTTTCACGTGAGTGTTGCCCAGCTGGCACCTCTGAAAATGTTCCTGCCTTAAACTATTAGAACTGAAGGGAGGAAGAGGCTTAAGTCCCGTTTAAGCACACACTATGAAAAAAAAAAAATGGTTTCTGAAGTCACATGAAGTATTAAAATTAATCCCAGTGTGCTCAGTTACAGTCTCTCCAGTAATAACGAATGAGCATTTCATTGGGATGTTGGAAACGTGAAGCAAATACTTTAAGCAGCAGACCCTGGACCACAGAGGCAGAGCAGAAATTACTAAGCAGTTTGTTTTATCACGTCAGAAATGTAGTTTATTGCTGGTGATGGTACTAAGAAATGGTACTAAGCAAAATGCCTGGCAAAACAGACCCCCCTCATCTCAGTCAACTGGCAGGAGAGGAAAACTTGTTAAACAATCTGGATGCAAGGAGTCACAGTTGGAATTGTGACATTTGCAGGCAGCAAAGTTGGTAAGTTTCCCATCTCTCTGTCCCTCCCCTTGTTCCCTGCCCACCTACACCCACAGCTGCTCCCTGCCGGGCGGCCCTGGTGTCAACCAACAGTCCAAAAACTTCAGGAACGCAGCCCCACAGTGTTGTGGCCAGTGCTGGGGCAGACATGGAAACACGTGCTGTTTACAAAAGATTGCTCTAAATATTCCCTGGTGCAACAGAGAGCAGAAGTGTGAGACAACAAAGGGAACGGAGAGAGATTTCTTGCCTTTTCCATTAACTGCAGGAAAGGTGGAAGGCTATCTATAGTGCAGTTTTTACTGAGGGAATTCAGAAGTTGAGAGCCTGATCTTCAATGTAGCACACCTTGTGAGGCTACTGACTTGCTTAGGTGAAATGTATACTTCACCATTCACACACAGAAATGGTGTTTATCTTCTGGAATTGCTGTGCTTGATCAGGAGCCATAAATCCTGTGCTTTAGAAACTATTTTTAAAAAGCCCTACCCTCCAAAAAGGCTTAGGTAGCCTAAGTGTAACTCACACTTTTGTTTTTACCCAGTATGAAGACTCAAGGTTGTTATTTGGACGCTGAATAGCTTTTAAGCATTAGTTGTGCACTTGGGGTTTTGTTGAGTTACCAGACCAGTACTTCAGAATATGGAATTATGTTCTGTATGATGCTTTACACTTTTCACTAGTGATTAATCTTCATTATTTGGTGGTGTTATCTTCCGTAAGTCATGTTCCCACAGTATCTACCCTATTCCCTATGTGTAAGGTGTAAATACACACACCCGATCAGAAAAATGTTGGGGAACAAAGGCAACATTGCTGAGCTACCCAGAGCAAATTGCAGAGTCCACTTACCTAAGGATTACAATATGACTTTGCAATGTTGCAAATGCATTCTGTTGTTTTGGTAGTTTTGCAGGTGTGCAGATTGAGGCATCATAGCAAATAGAAGCAATAACTTCTACATTTGTACCGGCAGCAGTGATTTATCTAAGTGGTGATGACTTGCATTCATAGTCTTCACCTTTAAGCTCTGGGCAGAGCAAGTGGCCAGGGAGCTCTGCAGGTTTGTGGCACAGCTTTTCCCTGGGCTTCTTCAGTATTCTCCCAAGCCGAGCTGATTTGCTTAGGTGTGGTAACAGACAAGATTCAGGCTAACCCCGACTTGTAATGAGGAATCCTACAGCACAAAGCTTTAGAGGTTTTGTCTCAAACAGTTAAAAAATGACCACTATTTTCCAGGGTATTCTTGGGCCCAGGAGGTGACCGTTGTTCTTGCTTATATGCTTTTGACCAAACTATGCAGTAGACTTATGGGCTGGCTCCCGGCCAAATTCATCTTGCAGTCTGTCCTGCCACTATATGGGACCACCATACTCTGAGGGATTTAGGTGGGTACTCAGAAGGAATTTTCTCAGGAGGCCAGAGAGGTTTAACCTCAGCATTTCCAATGACAGATGCCGCATACTTGCTGTGATGTGGTTCAGCTGTCTGCAGGGCAGTGGCAGTAGCAATGTCATTGTGAGTTCAGTAGTGAACTTCTCTAAATCTTGGCAACCACAGTCCTGTATTTCCATTCCTTTTTCCCTGTGTAGGGTCAGCCAATGTCTGACTCCTTGGGCAGTGGCTGCCTGTTGAATACTTACATCACTGGCCCACTATTAAACAGGAGAAGTGAATTAGTCACCAACAACGCTGAAAAGGCAGAGGTTCTCAACACTTTGTTCACCTCTGTCTTTACCAGCAGTGTTGGCCTTGGGGAAAAAAAAAACCCAGGTTGATGCTAACACAGACCAACTGCCAGTGAAAGAAGAATTGGTATGCGATCTATTACAGGAGCTTGACTGCTGCAAATCAATAGGCCCTAACAATATCCACCCAAGGGTGTTAAGAGAGCTGGCTGACATTGTTGCAAGGCTGCTCTGCATAATCTTTGAGAAGTCGTGGAGATAGGGGGACATCCCAGAGGACTGGAAGGCAGCTAATGTCACCCCCATCTACAAGAATGTTTTCTTGTAGATGGATCCAGGAAATTACAGGCCCATCAGCCTTACTTCAGTCCACGGGAAAGTTATGGAATGAATCCTCCTGTCACAAGTCAAATGAAGCAGGTGATTGGGTGTTGGATTCACCAAGGGCAAATCGTACTTGGCAAACCTGATCGCCTTGTATGCTTGGTTGATGTGGGGCAAGCAATGGATATTGTCTACCTGGATTTCTCCAAGGCTTTCAACACGGTTCTCCACAGCCTCCTCCTAGAGAAACTGATGCGCTATGGTCTGGACAAGCGGTCTGTGTGGTGGGTGGGGAACTGGCTGTCAGGCCACACCCAGAGGGTGGTGGTAAATAGCTCTTTTTCAAACTGGCAACCCGTCACAAGTAGGGTCCCCCAGGGATCAATACTGGGCCCAACGCTGTTTAGTATCTTCATAAGTGATCTGGATGATGGGATCAAGCGTACCCTGATGAAGTTTGCTGATAACACCACAGTGAGTGGGGAAGTGGACACTTTGGAAGGGAGAGCCACCCTGCAGGAAGACCCGGATGGACTGGAAGAGTGGGCTAACAAGAACCCTATGAAGTTCAGCAAAGACAAGTGTAAGGTCTTGCACCTGGGAACACATAATCCAGGAGTGCAGCACAGTGCAGACCCGGCTGGGGAGCAGTTCTATGGAAAAGGACCTGAGGGTCCTGGTGGGCAACAAGCTTAATATGAGTGAACATTGTGCTGCTGCAGCAAAGAAAGCCAACAGGATGCTGTGTTGCATCAACAAGGGCATCACCAGCAGAGATAAAGAAGTCATTATCCCACTCTACTCAGCGCTTATCAGGCCACACCTGGAATACTGTGTTCAGTTTTGGTCCCTGCTATGCAAAAAAGATGTGGACAGGCTGGAGAGGATCCAGAAGAGGGCCACCAAGATGATCAAAGGACTGGGAAGCCTGCCATACGAGGAAAGGCTGAGAGAACTGGGTTTGTTCAGCCTTGAGAAAAGAAGGCTTAAGGGAGACCTTATTACCACATTTCAGTATACAAAGGGTGGCTACAACGAGGATGGAGACTCCTTTTGTAGAAGGAGTCACATGGAAAAGATGAGAGGTAATGGGTACGAGTTACTCCTGGGGAGATTCTGATTGGAAACAAGAGGAAAAATTTTCACAAGGAGAACAATCAGCCGTTGGAATAATCTCCCCAGGGGAGTGGTGGATTCCCCAACATTGGACACTTTTAAGATTTGTTTGGACACAGTGCTGGGCCATCTTGCCTAGACCGTGCTTTTGCCGGGAAAGGTTGGACCAGATGATCCTTGAGGTCCCTTCCAACCTGGTATTCTGTGGTCACTCTATAGATGAACACACTGCAGGAGAAGCAGCTGCAGAAAGCTGGATGCTCAGACCTGGGGGATGGGTAATGTTTGTAGCTCTCTCATTGCCCCTCTGACCGGGTGGAGAGTTGTGAATTATTGAGAAAACCAATATTGAGTGGGATACTTGCTCAACGTGACTGTAAGAGTCTGTGAACCAGGGCTGCGTTCATGTTATTGGCAGCATTCCCCTTGATTTTGGTACTCGAAGGAGCTGCTGTGTAGTGTTGGAGTATGATGTATTGGGAGGGGAATATTCCCCTCCTGTAGTGACTTCACTGGGTGCAGCTGGTCCTCAAATGTGTTTTGAGGTAGCTTCTCATTAGGATCAACTCATGGGAAGTAACAGATGGCAAAGTGAGGCTGAATTAGCGAGAACTTTGTGCTCTGTTAATGCTCCTTCTCTCTATAAATAATAGCTGAGGAGTGGAGCTGGAATGAAGATGCTGTTTGTGGCTATGTCTGCTGCCATGTAGATGTTATACCCTGCCTTGCAGCATGTTTTGTCAGCATTTTCTATTTGTAGAAATAGGAGTAGAAGTAGAATTTCTATTTGTAGAAGTAGGAGGAATTTGCCAGCCTTTTCACAAGGGCAAAAATATTGCAGTTCTACTGCAAAACAAATAAAATTGAAGCAATGTTCAATGACGTATGAGGGGAAACAAAAATGTGGGAGTCAATTTTACATTATCAGTCAAACAGGCCACATAACCACCTTGATCTTTTTGGTTTCAGCTTCTTCCTGTGAAAAATCCATGAAATGAACAAAACCCAGTGTCTCTCTTTGATATTCCCAGTAACACTCCAACTTTTTAGTGTTTACTTCCATCCTAAAATCTTCCTTTAAAATGCATGTCTCTATAGATTCCTCTTTCTCGGGGGGTTGGGGTGTGTGTGTATGCAAATATGTATGTATGTACCATACTACTGTAGCCTGGATAGCTACTTCTGGAAAACTTCTCTGGCAGTGGCAGTTTAGTTGTTGACGTGAAGAAATAATTTTCCTGCAAACTTATCCTGACTTACAAAGTCACTTACACCAAGTCACATATAGTGACTTGGTGTAGCACAGAGTCAAGTTATAGATGCCACTTTCTCACTGGTGTGTATTGGGTGATAAAGTCTGGATTTCAAGATGCTTTTACAAAGTAACATTCATCATCAGTAGTAAGACTTAACTCTCTGTGGTTCGGACATCCTGGCTTGCTCTCAGCATCCTCTTGTGCCCACTTCACAGCTGAAGCGACTACCAGGAAAATTATTGTGACTTTACCAGCCTTTTAAAATTCCCCAAGTGGTTGTTGCTAGCCATCATGTGCATCTTTTCATTTCTTGGCTTATCCACCTGTGTGCCACAGTGTGAATGTGTGTGAGTCTGGTGTGTGCAACTGGAAGTTTTACATCTAAATCTACTTCTGGGATCACAGCTTGGACACTGGCAGCAGTGCTGGCATCTGTGTCTTGAATGACATTTTTTGCAACCTTTGTCTTAAGTGATTGTTTTCAGGCCACAGGAATGAAAAGCTTTGCAAAAATAATTCCCTCTGAGATTTTTTTTTCTGGACTTGTCAGCCTATGCCATAAACTTTTATATGCTGCATCCTTAGGGCCACTTTGTACTCTTTTCTGCAGACCTTATTAATAGCCCTGCAGGACAGACACTTCTGTTACCATCCTCTTGAGGTGTTAGCCAGTATTAAATACTGATTTGTTTCCCATGCTAGCACTAGTTCTGCAGTGGAAGCAGGTGTTCAAAGTATTAAAAACAAACAACACGAAACCAAAAATCCAAACAATGTGAAACTTTGTTTTTCAGGGGGGCATACGGATCTCTGAACAGCTTGGAGACTACTAAGGAGATATACTTCCTCCAGGGATCTCTTATAGTAAAAGCAGCTTAAGTGACTCACTCTTTCATTCCCTGAGGATATTCTTAAAACAACTCCACTCATTTTGTCTTTTAGCGGTCAGGACCAGGATTTATTTTGTGCTGTCTTGCAAAAAAAAAAAAAAAGAAAAGAAAAAAAAATCTTTTGAAAAAAGTCAACGGCCGTATTTCCAGGACGATCTGGGCTATATTTAATATTAAGGGTCTGTAAAGCTCAATAACACATGGGCTGACTGGCACCGTGTTCACTCAAGCAAGTGCTTCAGTGAAAAATTCAGCACTATTTTTAGTTCTCTTACAACAAACCACTTGATTGTAAGGCCTGGGGAACTGCGACGTTGTGATTGCGAGGGGTCTGCTGGAAAAGACAGGAGGACGAGACATGGCAGCATGCTAGCTATATCAAGGACTTCCAGCTGATGTGGAGAAGCACACATCACGAGCAGGTATTTTAAATCATCTTGTAAGCCTTGGTCAGCCCACGAAATGAATTTGCTGGTCAGAGACAGGGCATGAAAGCGTTAGCTGGCTGGCTCTATCTGCTCCTGCCCTTAAAGATTTCATTCCAGAAATTCCTGTCTTGACCGTCAGCTTTTAAATCGACTCTTCTCATTTCCTAGCCTTTTCTGGGATTTTAGAGGATCTTAGGCAACTTAGCAAATGACAACAGCAAAACAGAAATAAGATCCCCAAAGCGAAGGCATTCTGCTTTTAAAGAAATACAGCCATTTCGGTGTCCGGGTGAGTAGCCTGTAAGAAGTACTGCAATCCCTTCCTTTCTGCTAACTGTATTAACTGGTAAAAGAAAACAGCCTGCCTTTGGGTGGCCAGACGGCTGAGGAGGATTTGATCGGACCCGACTGGGGGGTGGAGGGTTTGCTGGCGAGCTCTGCCTGTGTGTACATACACACGGTGCCTGGCGCGACCCGGCTCTGCCCCAGCGTTGTGGTCTCCCTCTGGCAGCTCCCCTGACCGCCGGGCCTTCCTGCAGGTTGGTCCCACGCGAAGGAAGCTGGTCCCGCAGGGTTGTGGGTCTGCTCTTGGCGTGTCTCGTCCCCCCGCATTCGCAGGCCCCCCAGCAGCGCTGTGCCCTGAGGGGTGAGGTGGCTGCCATTCCTGGGCGATGGAGTCACAGGAGAGACTGCCGCCAGCGAGCAGATAGTGGGAGCACAGGCAGGGCTGGCCACGGCCTGTGGCAGTCCCAGCGGCACTGGCTGTCACGCCAGAGGTGCCCGTGCCGGCGGTGACCCTGCTGCCAGCGTGTGCTCCTGCCAGGTGAGACCTCGAAGCTTCAGATTTGTTTCCTAGATGGAGGCTAGTACGTGTTGTGTCACAGCCCGTTGTGATACTGCCAGGGAGGTGAACTGTCGGGTTTTGGCAGCATCCTGCCCGCCTCCTTGTTGGTTCACAGGGGTTGATGATGTGTAACAGCTTCTTAAAGTGTGCTTTGTTTTAAGAGAGGGCATTTCAGCCTGCTGGTCACACAGGAGCCCCCAGCTTCTGCGGGGTGCTGGAGCAGCAGCTGGATTTAGGCAAGGAAACTATTGCATATGTAATATACCTCAGGTAGCTGGCCAGTACTTTGCTGTCTTGCATTTTCAGCCTTTTGTTTTAACTCAGTTGTGCAATGCTTGCAAATTCCTTGCTTCAGACTCAGACCCAGACTTCGGGGTGAGCCTTGATGCAGTTTAGCTGCATTGGTGCGTTTTAAATAACTACTAGTATTTTACCCTTAATGATACCATAATCTTAAAATAGCATGATGTGCTGCCTCTTTTGAGTTATTTGGTGGAGAATGTAAGGAAAGAGAACTGCTGAATTCCCATGAACTCTGTGTTTAAGGATCCTGCCTTGCTTTCAGCATGCTGAGCTGCCGCAGCCTTGTCTGTGTACTAGAAATGGGTATTACTGAAATGCACTGTTCTTGCACATCTCTCTGCACTGTAGTGGTCACATTCTCTGCCTCAGCTATGCTTTAGATGCATTTGAAAAGACAGGTGAAGTGGCAGTTTCATAATCGAGTTTTCAGTGTATTCCCGCTAGATGTGTGCATTTGTACATAAACAGTGCAGATGGCGCAAGCACAGTAGCTATAGCATGTTTTGGCTTATGTTTGCATGAATGGAGTTCAGATAATTAGCTAATAATCAGTCACAGCCATGTGAGATTAGATAATTAATGTTTTGGGGCTTGTTTAAAAAAGTATTCAAATATTAAAATTTAAATACCCTGTTTTGTTCTCATTCATTCTGGCCAATCCATATTTTTATCCTCAGCAATAGTCTTCAACACTGATTGCTGAGTTGCCAGTCTCAACGCTGGTTACTAAAATGAAGGCAAGTGGAATGAAGAATCAGTTACTCCATGACCTAAATTCAGTAAACTGAGTCTGCGTGGTCTAGAACTCATTATACTTTCTCAACAATTAAGGTGAATTAGTTGGGTTTTCTTCTGGAAAAAGAAGTGGGTGAGATTTCATTAAAACTCCAGTGACAAATATTTTAGTGCCATGGCAAATAGCACTTCTCTGGGAGACACTGTACATGTCTGTGTAGACTAAAGCTGTATGTTTGTTTACAGGGATCAAATGCATAAACTTTACCAAACTGCTGGCGAGGTTGACTGGATCTTTAATCAGTGTTGTATCTTCCGTCTTCCTTCTCCTGTTATCCTGAATGTTTTATGGGCGGATACCAAACAAACCGCTTCTGGAAATACTCACCAGTATGTCTTAGTACCATATTTGCACAAAGGATACTTGTGCATAGTACAGTCCTGTTACCTTTTAGGTAAGCGATACATGCGATTCATGACTGGTATGTGCTTAGAATTATCCTGGCACAGGAGACAGTCTGTGTGAGTAACTGAATTGTCTAATCTTGATATTCTTGTACCTCTGTATTGGAAAGACACATGGCCCTCAAAGCAAAAGACAAACTCCATTACCTCTGAGATACTACAGTTATGCTCAACTAGCTACAGTTATTGTCAATTACCCTGCTTGAAGACAGCCCAAATTAGCAGCGCTTGAGTTGGTGTTGGGTAGTGCAGCTTTTGCAGTATGAGAGGTAAAAGGAAGGCAGTTGTAATGTTCCTGAGGACTGTTATGAAGTGAGCATGTACTTACACTATATTTGCATATAAGATCCCTTCCTTCTCTTCCCCCAGACCCTTAAGCCTTTTAATTAGGTCAGTGGGTGAGATGCTGTGCTGCAGGTCACCTGTCATGCCCTGAGCCCAGACAGAGAAGGTGTTACCATAAGGGTGTGTTGTAGCATCCCTATTCTCAAGCTGCTTATGGGTATTGCAGAGTTCCCCTCCCTTACTCTGCAGATGGCCTGCCATTGCCTCTTTCCAAAATGGGGTTACGCTTGTACTTTAATGTCTGTGCAGGCTCAGAGACAGGGCAGAAATCTTAGTTCAAGGAGACGCAGTACTTTTCTGGCTTTATTATTCCAGTTGGGGTGAAAAAGTGATGGATTGCACGCAAGCTCTGCACCTGGTATCTCTTGCAGGCTATAAATCCAAACAATGTAGCTCAAAAGCAAACTATGAAGTCTGGACAGCGTTTGTCATTTAAATGTCAATTCAAAGAAATACTGGTTTCTGAGCTATTGGTGAAGATGAGCAGTTGTCAAATTCATTCTGTTTTCATGTCCTATAAATGCAGAGCTGTAAATCACAGTTACATAGTCTGATTTAAAACTGCTTTCTGGGTTGTTTTTCTTTGTTTATTTTTTTCCCTGAACTCCATTAGATAATTTTAACTAGAACTAGCTTATTAATTAAACTTCATTTTCTAATGAATCCAGCTCATCCTTCTTAAGACAAGTCTGATACAAATCCAAACTCATTCTAATCCTTAAATCGTTAAATGAAATCATTGACTTTTCTGTCAGCTGGTAGCAGATTACTGAAGTACTTAAGCTGAACATTATCCGTAGACCGCAGCTCCCTCTTCTTCTAAGATATAGTTATGAAGTGCTTTAATACAGCAAATGTAAAAAGGTGGAAGTTCTCAGCGTTCATTCGTGCTGGCAGAGGAGCAGTTGTAACCTGCTCCTGGGAACAGATCTTGTGAAAAATATATTTTTGATTTAACGATGAAAGTTAGTGGCAGACTTTCAAAATGACCAGGAAAATATTGGGGTCATTCAGGTTGTGACAAAAGCTGCTCTGTCTATGATGCTTCTGAGAACCTTCCCCTTTTCCAGCTATGCAGATAAATTCTTAACTCTTTGTGAAAACCTCACCCCAGCTGTGGGGATGGCACTCTTGAAAACACGGTCATGAATTTTACTGTCAATGAAAAAGTAATGTAGTTTTCAAGCTCCCAGAGATCTTCTGGTCTGCTGGTTGGATGTCAGAGTGCTGGGGGTTCAACTGTGGGTCTCCAGGCTCTGCTTCATGGACATCTAAGCTCAGGAAAAAGAGGAGGGCTCCTGACTTGCGGGTAGGAGCAGTGCACATCCCCTGAGCATTGGCACAGAGCACCAGCTGCTGCAGCGCTCACCAGTGGGGTGCAGGTTTCCTAGACCAAAGCTGTCACCTGTTGTGACAGCTCACTGCTTGGCCAGGACCAGGCTTGTCTCTGCAGGTAACATCCTAACAACGACCTACACACTAGGAGGGCTAGCTGACTGGGAGAGATAGCTTAAGGAGTTTGTGTGGCAGTTCTGAGAATATGTGGATCAATGTTATTGGTAACTTGTAAAGGTACCAAGCCAAAATTGGAGACATTCGTGTTGTTGTTCTCTGTTTCCTGGTGCTCTTGGATGACACCGTCTCTGCATGTAGCTGATTTGACCAGTCCACTTTTCAGTCCATCTGGCAGCAGGGTAAAGAGGTGGCCTCACTTGCACACAGAAATAAAAAGCCCAGCAATAAATAAAAGTGGGGCAGCTAGAAGCAGCAAAGAATGCTTGTTAAAAACAAGTATCATATGCTTGGGAATAGAATAGAACAGAACAGAATAGAATAGAATAGAATAGAATATTTTAGTTGAAAGGGGCCTACAATGATCATCTAGTCCAACTGCCTGACCGATTCTAGGCTGACCAAAAATTAAAGCATGTTATTAAGGACATTGTCCAAATGCCTTTTAAACGCTGACAGGCTTGAGGCATTGACCACCTCTCTAGGAAGCCTATTCCAGTGTTTGACCACCCTCTCAGTAAAGAAATGCTTCCTAATGTCCAGTCTAAACCTACCTTGATGCAGCTTTTAAGCATTCCCATGCAGGATAATACATGTAATACTAATCTATCTATGCACTTAAGAGTGTTTCCTGAAAATGTGTGGAAGAGCTGACAACATCCAGCAGTTGTTCAGCTTCCTTGTCTACATTCTGCTTCAGGCTTCGCTTGGTTCACTTTATTCTCCCCACGGGATATCTCCTTTGCAAACAAGCTGGATTTGTAATGAGAAAGTACTAAGTTTCCAATATTAAGTGGACAAACCCCCAAAATATTTCCTCTAGCAGTAGAAACCACCATGCTTGTCTGTGGATTTTTAACCTGTGCCACTTGGGGAGCTGATGGATGGTACTGTGTTACCAGAGGAAAGAAACGGTGTGTTTTGGCACTGTTACTTCATGTCCTCCCGCAGTCTGCCATTGAGGTCTTTGTTTCAGTATAGAAGAAAAGGAGGGTTGTTGGCTTTGGAGATCTCTGTTACTTCACACTTCTAACATGAAAACTAATGAAATGATAGGATGAAGTTGCAAAACGTAGGCCCAGAGTGACCTAAAATGTTGGAGAGATGGCCATGCAGTTGGAGCCTGCAATAAATGGTCAAAGACAAAATGGAAAAATCTATCCTTATTAAAAGTGGTATGTGCAATATATTTATTTAGGCACTTGGAATCAGAAGAGCTGTGGCTGCTTTGAATGAGAAATGTGTCTTCAGGAAATAATTTTTTCATTTAAATTTAGTTTGAGGAAGTTTGAAAGTAGAATTCATTCTTGTGGAACTGGATTATGCCTTGATTGTTATATTTCCCTCTTCTACGTCATCTTTTCTTTCTCAGATCTACAAATGGCTTTTTCATCCTGGTTGGTACTGGCAAAAGCCTATAAATCGTATTTTTGGACACATACAAGTGAATCAGAAGTGCTGTGGTTGGAAGTTTTGCAGTCATTAGAAGAAGGCGCTGAAGCGGTACAAGGTCAATCGGCCACATTTAAGCAAACCCAAAGTTTTTTCAGAAACAGCATGGTGATGAGTTAGTGCCAGCAACCTCACTGCTGAATCACAGTATCATCTGCCTTTCTGCAGCCTGCGTAAGCTGTACCGCGCACTCTTTCTGCAGAAATTAGGTTGCACACCTTACCCACATCACACGTGTTTTCTGGTGACCGTTGCTGGCAGGAATGAATCTTGAACCACAGTCTGTGCATTTATGTACTGACATCCTGAGGAGAACAAATGAACGTGGGCTTATCTTTGCCTTTTTTCTGCATCTCCAAAAGATGTGATGATAGATTAGGAAATACACAGCTCACTTTGCCTTTCTCCTGGGGTACCCTGATACATGGCAGAGCCTGTGGCTGAGGGAGATGAGGGGGAGGCTGCTGCCCGAGAGCAGAGGAAGCTGTCGAGTGGAGGAATGGAAAGAAGATGCCGAATTCCTTCATCATAGAAGTTCTTATGTTAAACAGTCACTGTCTGGTCCCAAACAACTGTGAGGCCATCGCTGAGATCTGCTTTGTAAAGGGATTTGGATACCCTGAATAGTGTGTTGTTCAACAGGTAAAATGGGAAGGGAGGCCACTTAAGTGCTTCGTCCCTACTCCTGTGCTCCTTCCAACCTTACAAAACCTGGCGTAATACCCCGAGGTATAGAGAGGACTGTTAGGGGAAAGAAACAATGCTGTGCAGATTTGGGGCAGAGAACATAACAAATTACATAAACTCTTCGTAGCTTTAAGGGCAACCAAATGAACTGTCAAAAATATTCCCTGGGCCAGCTTTCCAGCAAGAGTGCAGCTGCTTGCTATGGCTGTTTACCGATGGAAGCATAAGGTACTCCGGCTCTCCTGGGAGGATTGCCCTCCCTCTCTGGCCAATTGCATTTGCACCCCTCTGCTTAGCAAAAGGGTCCCAAAGCAGCAGTGAGTTCTTGTAAAATGTTGCAGTCACTGCTATGTAATTATTACATCAAGGACTGGAAAGTATTTGCCCTAATCCGTGACTTGACTTGTGATGCTGGCTGGTCAGGCTAGCAGTTGTCAAGTTTTTAAGCCTGTTCAGGGTATCTTGCTTTACGGCGGTACCTGTGAAATGCCCTGGGGGAAAAATTAACTGCCAACTTTGCAGATTGCTGCAGTAGAAGCAGCAGCAGCCTGTCCCCTGCCCATGTGCACACCTTCTCCTGTCCCTGTCTGCATGTTGTTTGCTCCTTTGGCAGCTCTGCACATCCTGTCCTTCAACCCTGTAAGAACCCAGCCACTGGCAGCTTTCAGGTTCTGAAGTATTGAAAGGAGCCAGTTTCCTTTTTTAACACCAAAACTCAAAGAGGCTTTTACTTAAAGCTAGAGATAAGTAGTAGTGAGAGGCATTTTTACTTGTGCTTGTGTGGGCCCTTGCTCTGTCTTTTTACAGCTTAAAGCAGGGAATACACCAACATTTATAGTTAGTAGTTTCTGCCAGGTATCTCTGATTGCAAATGACCTTTAAATAGAATCACAGAATGGTAGGGGTTGGAAGGGACCTCTGGAGATCATCTAATCCAACACCTCTGCTAAAGCAGGTTCACCTACAGCAGGTTGCAGAGGAATGCATCCAGGAAGGTTTTGAATGTCTACAGAGAAGGAAACTCCACAGCCTCTCTGGGCAGCCTGTTCCAGTGCTCCCTTGCCCTCAAAGTAAATTTTTTCCTCATGTTCTGACTGAATTTCCTGTGTTCCAGTTTGTGCCTGTTGCCCCTTGTGTTGCTGGGCATCACTGAAAAGAGTCCTGTTGACACCCACCTTTTACATATTTATAAGCACTGATGAGATCCCCTCTCAGTCTTCTCCAGGCTAAACAGACCCAGGCCTCTCAGCCTTTCCTCATAAGACAGGTGCTCCAATCCCCTGATCATCTTTGTAGCCCTCCGCTGGACTCTCTCCAGTAGTTCCTTGTCTCTCTTGAATTGGGGAGGCCGGAGCTGGACACAGTACCCCTGATGTGGCCTCACCAGGGCAGAGTAGAGGGGGAGGATAACCTTTCTTCATCTGCTGGCCACACTCTTTTTAATACACTCCAGGATACCATTGTCCCTCTTGGCCACAAGGGCGCATTGCTGGCTCATGATCAACTTGTTGTCCACCAGGACTCCCAGGTCCCTCTCTGCAGAGCTGCTTTCCAGGAGGTCCGTCCCTAACCTGTACTGGTGCATGGGGTTATTCCTCCCTAAATGCAGGAGCCTACACTTGGCCTTTGTTGAACTTCATTAGGTTCCTCTCTGCCCAGCTCTCTAGCCTGTCCGGGCCTCTGTATGGCAGCACAGCCTTCTGGTGTGTCAGCCACTCCTCCTAGTTTTGTGTCATCAGCAAACTTGCTGAGGGTACACTCTGTCCCCCTCATCCAGGTCTCTGGTAAATATGTTGAACAAGACTGGACCCAGTACTGACCCCTGGAGAACACTGCTGGTTACAGGCCTCCAACTGGACCCTGTGCCACTGTTCACAACCGTCTGAGCTCTGCCATTCAGCCAGCTCTCAATCCACTTCATTGTCTACTTATCTAACCCACACTTCCCAAGCTTACCTATGAGGATGTTATGGGAGCCAGTGTCAGAAGTCTTGCTGAAGTCGAGGTAGACAACACCCACTGCTCTCCCCTCATCCACCCAGCCAGTTGTGCCATCACAGAAACCTATCAGATTGGTCAAGCATGATTTCCCCTTGGTGAATCCACGTTGCCCACTCCTGATAACCTTCTCTTCCTCCACATGCTTAGAGATGACATCCAGAATGAGCTGTTCCATCACCTTTTCAGGGATCGGGGTGAGGCTGACTGGCCTGTAGTTTCCTGGATCCTCCTTCTTGCTCTTTTTGAAGACCGGAGTGACATTGGCTTTCCTATGTACATTCCTTCCTAAATACATTCCTTCCAGTTCACCAAGTAGCGTGTGAAATTATTACTTCTCTGATTACTGTGTTGTAAAATGTCAGTTAAGGTACAGTGGGAAAGCATGTTGTAGTAATTTAAGTTACAACTTTTTTTTTTTTAAATCTAAACACGATCTTTCTTTGGCATACTTCACTTCAGATACGACCCTTGTGTCTCTGCTGGGTCATTTTCTGAGTTTATGACACACTTCTCATTCCTATAAAATCCTTCACTGAGTGATCGTAAAGTTTTTGCAAGCTTTAATTAACTATGTTTCCACTGTGAGGTCAGTAAATATTCTTAATTGCTTTTTGCAGAAAGAGGAAAATGTGGCAGAGAAATTTTAAAGGAATTCACCAATACTGGGCTACTGAGGAGGCAGGAGCAGAGGTCACGATTCCTGATCCCCCTTTTATGTGCACCATTTCTCTTTATTAGATAAGCATGCACAGAAAAGATGTAACCTAGTGGAGTGAGGCAAGATGTAGGTCAGGCTTCCTTTGTCAGTACATATTCTGCTTTTTGACCTGTAAGTTGCTGAAAGCAAGTCTTTTCAAAACTGGTTAAAAAAGAAACCAGCAAACCCTGAAAACCTCATTCCTCTCTAAAGAGCTATTTTTAGGAAGCTAAAGCAAAGAAGAATACCTTGGGCAGTCTGTATGCAAAGTTTCTGTTTGTCTGCTTTTGGATAGCTTAAGTTTTAATGCACTTGTCAGGCTGCTGCCATTTGTGCCTGGTGAAAAGTGGGGACCAGAGTGGACCATGCTGATTGCCCATCATAGCTGCTGCGTGATGTGCTGCCAGGCGGGGAGGGGACAGATCCTTCTACAAGGCTGCTGGTGCAAAGCCCATTAACTGGAGGTTTTGTGAAGAGGCAACAGGCAGTGTTAAGATGGCTGTCATTCCCATTTTGATCACAGGATGTTGTTGACACTGTCCTGAGCAAAAGGGAAAAAAGATTTCAACTGTGGTGGTGTTGACTGCTTTATCAGAAAAATGGCAGAGCGTAGAGCATGAGAAGGTACCACACTGATTGATAACAATATGTGATACCCAGTTTTAAGGACCACCAAGGAAGGAGGCTTAACAGGGCATCATTGTTGTCCTTCCACAGCTGTGAAAATCAGTTAGTTGTGTCTGTCACTTCAGCCATGCTCCATCCCACCCAGAAATTCTTTTTTACCCTTGGTTACCTGGTTGTTTACTTTTGCTGAAGGTAGAATGACAATGTTGGAAGAACTTTGAGGCTTTATTCTGCATTTGAATGTCCTGAATGCAGGATGTCGTCTCCAAATTCAGGGGCAAGAGGGAAAAACAGAAGCTGCTCTGTTGAGAGAAAAGGGAATAAAGTGCTTGCATTGGTGTAAGGGTCTGGGTGTAGCAGAAGTGCTGTGGGAAGCCAGTCCTCACTGCTGGTACTCTGAAACACTTCACCAGGAGCTGAAGCACTGGCTTTGTACAAAACAGCTTTTGACTGTGAAAGTGGAAAAGAAGCAGAGAGCAGCTGGGGCATGGAAGGCAAAACCTTCATTTACTGAAGTCCTTGGCAGGGGTTGTACTATTTTCTTTTACCCAGCACATGATAAGTAGATATAACAGTAAGTGCAGTCGTGCAACAACAAAATTGGATGAGCTGATTTATGTTAAATGAGAATCAATCAGGAGTTAACTCTAGATTATTATTGCCTTGATGTTTGCAGTTCAAGTATTTTCTTCCTCTCCTATTCTTCCTAGAAAATAAACCCCTTTTTTTCTACAGGGACCCTAGAAGGAAGGCTTAGGCACAACTGATTTTTATTTCAGCTCGACAGATCAATAATAAAAGCATGTCCCTCTCATAAGAGTGGTGCTGCTCCCCCCCAAGAAAGCCTCATTAAAGCAGGGAAGGCTGGAGACATTACAGCAACAGATTTCTGTGGCCTTGAACTCTGCTGCCACAGGATAGTTGTTCAGTTTTGAAACAGCAGTTATCATTTTAAAATTGCTTTGAATTCTTGCCTTGAGACTTTAATTGGGGAGTTGATACAGAATTGGCTGATAGAGAAGAACCATGATAGATCATGGGGTAAGTTAAGACAATATAAACTAAAACAAGAGCAGGTGATGGTAATACTCATTTAAAAACAGACAAAAATAGCATCAAAATGAAGAGGGGCAGACCCACAATCTGGTATGTAATGCTAGGAACTATTTTATTAGCAAACAGACCAACCCAGTCAGCCATCTGAACTGAAGGGAAGCTTGAAGGGGGAGTGTATTACCTAAGGCATGGGAAGATACTGTAAGGTGAAGCTTTCAGCCTCTCATTTCACAGACACCAACACAGGACATAGGTTGGTAGGTATTGTTCTGTGTAACAAATTGCAGTTGTGATTTTGCATTAAGGAAGCTTTGCCTTATTTCCACAGCTATGGTAAATCCACAGCTGTGGTTCAGTGTTTAAAACTTGTTAGCACCTCGTAACAGTCACGAGGCACCAGTTCTGTATTAATGAATCAACATTGACATTCGGTGCCTGTTACAAAAACTCTGTCTGCTGACGTGATGCTCTCTGAGGACATAGCTGCCTGCCAGCAGCCTGGCATGGCAGTAGGGGACTTCTTGTGGCATGGCAGGGAGCTATGCAGAGCGGTGTGGGCTACCTGTCCTGCTGCTGCCCACCCTCCAGCTCAAAGCAAACCCAAAAGGAGGGCCCTGCTGCAAGCAGGAAATGGAACAAGGCATTGCGAGCTGGGACCTCACACCTGGTGATGCCTTCATTGGATGTTAAGCCTATAGGAAATAATTTATTATTAGCAAGCTACACGCCTGGGTGTTTTTCAGCCTGGTTTATTTATTCAGTCTATGTACTGACTATTTTGAAAATACCAGAAAGTTTGAAATTCCCTTAATCGTGACAGGAGGAAGTTACTAATGCTGGCCAGGGACTTCAGTGTTAGAACTCTTCCAACTTGGAAAAGCTTGTTTGCTTTGGGGAGGAAAAAAAAAACCAAACACTTCACAAACCCTTCTGCTTCTTATCCCTTTTTCCTGTTGTCTGTCTGTGTTGTTTCTGCTGTGTTGCAGATGGAACCAATGTTTCTTCTGCATCTTATGAACTAGGATAAGTCTGTTCCCTTAAAAAAGGCAGGAAAAGAGTCAGGAGGACAGAGTGGATCTGACCGTTATTTTTGACAGCCTGTCTTCAGAGTTCATGGTAGGATTCCCAGTGGTGAAGCACCTACATAGGGAAAAAAATCTTTCCCTCTTACATTTTTCTGTAAGTAATGTGACTAAAGTCACTTAGCAGCCACAGTCTGGATCAGGAAGTGCTTCTTGGCCGTAAGCAGGGAAGATGCAGTGCTGCCTCACTGATTAATTATCGGATCTGGAAGAGGAAAGGCTGAGATATCGCTGCTAAAAATTTTCTTTGATGCTCTGTTAGATTCCAGTTTGAGGAGAACTGACAGACTTTATAAAAATGTAGCTTTAGTCTAGAAAATGGAAAGTACTGAATAACACCCTGTTGGTGGTAGGTACTGAGATCCAAGCATCACAAAAACAGATGACAGGCATGTTCTTTTTCTGTAATCTGTAGGATCAATGTCACTTGTTATCATTGCAAAATCACTGCCGTGCTGTCCATCTCTTTTGTTACGTGCTCCTTTGGGTTTTGTAGGTGTTACCTACTTCAGCACCTCCCAGCTCATTGATGTATTGGATCAGTGTTTTGGCTAATTCTGAGGCATTGTATACATTCAGAGCACTGAAAATATTCTCCTAGTGCAGCTGAAACCATGCTTTGATCTGAATTGCATGACTAAACTGAAATAATCCCCTTAGATTCATTTTTTGCACTTAATATCCAGAGAACAAGGTTGTTGGGTACTCATATAGTATAAAAGGAGTAAGGGAGTATATCTGGACCTGTATAACACTGTGGATTTAAGTAGCCCTCTCTCTTCCTCTTCACCACCCCTCCTTGCAGAGGGCAAATCAAAACTGCATTTTTTAAAGTGGGTTTTTAAAAAGCCTTAAACAGCAGCCCCAAAGGAAAGCTTGTTCTCTGATGGTTGGCAGCCAGCTGACTTGAACGCAGCCCCATTTCACTCCCCCTGCCGACTTCAGGTCACAGGGTTGCACACAGCAGCTTCACGCTGCTACAGGCATGACAGGCATTAACAAGAAATGGCTCTTCCATGTAGAAACCGCTGTGGCAGCGTAATCTTTGTCCGGGGCTGTTTAAGCAGCAGAATGAGTTGCCATAATGGGAATAAAACATACATTGGACCAGTGGTGGAGAGCTGCATGGATACAGCCTGTTAACAGCCGAAGGTGGAGCTGTGCCGGGACACACCAGCGTATCTGGCTATCCTGAAAAACTGGAAAAGAGGTTGGGAGTTGAAAGGAGCAGCAGCAGCAGTAACGAGCAGAGGTACTCCATGTGCTCTTTGGTTTTGTACTGGGCAAGTAAAAGGAGCAACAGCTGTTAGAGGGACTTTGTTTGCGGTGAAGTGAACAAGTCCCTTTTTCAAAATAATATACTGAAAGCTACAAGTGATCCCAGGGTAAATATCATCAGATGAAGTTTGTTGCATTTCTGGTTGAATGTGTTTGCCAACACTGCGATCTGTAACCATATGAAGACATTTACATCAATGCAGCATATACTGGAGTCTGTTTGCAAAAGGCTGTCTCTGCTGAAAGGTTCTGTAGTGCGGAAATTTCAACTTATGTCAGTTCCTCAGAATAAGCACATAAGAGCTGTGGCTATAATGCACCTCCAGCTGGAGGGCAGAGCAGTGCTTCCTGATGAGAGATTTCCATTGTGTCTGTACTGAAAAAGCCTGCGTATATGTCAGCATGTGCTAAGAATAATTCCCAGTGCTCCTGACAGAAGAGAAGTCTTGTTTAGAAGTTTCACAATTTTTAGATAGTAGAAATACAATTTATTTTTTTTTTCCTGGACAGAATTGTTTCAGTAAGTCCTCCAACAACAAAGCAGAATTATTTGTGGGTGGGTTTTTTTTTTTCATCAAAAGTAAGTCACAAAACTAGGGAAAAAAAACCTGTGGACTTCTCAAAATAGGATCACAATTAGAATTAGAAGAAATCAAGAATGGTTTAAATCTGTGCTGCAGCTGTGCCAGCTGTTACACACCACAGTGGCATAGAGTTGTGGTAATTTGGAAAGTTGACAGCAACAGCAACATTAATGTAACTCTTACACTTCATATGTAATACTAGCTTCTTGTGCAGAGACTTCATAAAAATCACTACTTTTTTAACATAAGCCTGCTATGAGAGAGATTTTAATGCAGCAGAAACAGAGATGCTCAGATTTAAAATGAATGAGGTGAAAAAGAATTATAGAGTAACGTGCCGTTCCTGTAAATATGCAGGGGAAATAACATACTAAAATATGTAAGTACTCAAGGGTATTCTGAAATACAGCTCTGAGGAAAAAGCTAGCCATATAATTCAAGAAAGAAATTTAGCTTCATTGTGATTGTCTCAGAGGATGCCCTGTGAAATATTGGAAGGTTTATTTGTGTTACCTCTTCCTTACAGTGCTATACTTCAGCTGTCAACCTTTTTATCTGAATAGAGCGGTTGACAAGATGGGAGCTGTTAGAGAGGAAGCACAGGAGAATAACCTGGAAGGAATGGCTGCATCTGTATCACCTTTGTACCCTGGCTGTACCAAAGGCCAGGAGAGGTCAGTTGCCTTAGGTGCAGGAGTTGCCAGCAAGCAGAGCTCCTGAGGGGAAGCTGGGGATGAACTGCAAGTGACAGGCTACTTTGCAGGGATTACAGATGTGGTATTTTGTATCATTTCAGCCAAATTTGTAAGCTGTGGGAAGGGTGAAGTTGGAGGTAGTACTCATTTAATGATCGCTGGTAACTTTTTAGATCTGGATAGAAAATGCTCCTTACTCTGATGGTCAAATTCCTTATTTTTTCCCCTCCTGATTTTCAGTCTTCCTTCTGCTGACTTTGGTATTGAACTGCATGTAAGCTTTTTTTTTCATCCTCTTTGCTACCACCGATTTGGAAGGAACTGGCTCCTCCCATCTGTTCAGCTGACTGGGCTCATAAACGACTTTGTTTCTAACTCAGATGTTGAGGAAAGCAGTTTTGCTCATGGGTCAGCTCGCTCGACACACTAGTCTACTGGAACTTGCCTGAGTAACTCCTTTGGTATCTCATGCTTGAGCTGTCTCTCATTTTCAGGGGCTGGGCCCATATCAATGCATTCAAAGAAAAGGTGGTAGTATCTCACACCCGCCCTCTCCTTAGCACTGTTGCAGCATCAGTCCTGTTCAATATGTTCATCAGTGACCTGGATGAAGGGATAGAGTGCACCATCAGCAAGTTTGCTGATGACACAAAACTGGGAGGGGGTGGCTGACACGCCAGAAAGCTGTGCCACCATACAGTGTGACCTGGACAAGCTGGAGAGTTGGGCAGAGAGAAACCTGATGAAATTCAACAAGGGCAAGTGTAAGGTACTGCATCTAGGTAGGAATAACCCTATGCATTGGTACAGGTTGGGGGCTGACCTCCTGGAGAGCAGCTCTATGGAAAGGGACCTGGGAGTCCTGGTGGACAACAGGATGACCATAAGCCAGCAATGTGCCCTGGCAGCCAAATGGCATCCCGGGGTGCATCAAGAAGAGTGTGGCCAGCAGGTCAAGGGAAGTCATCCTTCCCCTCTACTCTGCCCTGGTGAGGCCACATCTGGAGTATTATGTCCAGTTCTGGGCTCCCCGGTTCAAGAAGGACAGGGATTTGCTGGAAAGGGTCCAGCAAAGGTCTATGAAGATGATTAGGGGATTGGAACATCTGTCTTATGAGGAAAGGCTGAGGAACTTGGGTCTCTTTAGTGTAGAGAAAAGAAGACTGAGGGGGGATCTTAGTAATGCTTACAAATACTTAAAGGGAGGGTGCCAGTCTGGATGGGAACAGTGTTTTTTCAGTGGTGCCCAGTGATAGGACAAGAGGTAACTGGCACAAACCTGAACACAGGAAATTCCATCTTAGGATGTGGAGGAACTTCTTTACTTTGAGGGTAGTGGAGCACTGGCACAGGCTGCCCAGAGAGGTTGTGGAGTCTCCTGCTCTGGAGACATTCAAAACCCGCCTGGACGCCGTCCCGTGCAGCCTGTTGTAGGTGACCCTGCTCTGGCAGGGGGATTGGACTAGATGATCTCCAGAGGTCTCTTCCTACCCTGACCAATCTGTGATTCTGTGATCTGCACTGAGGTTACACAGAGTGTGAACTCTGAAATGGGATCTGGATCCACTGAGGCCAGTCCCTTTGAAGAAAGCAGGATCCCAAAGTGTGTAAAAGCTGTGCAAGCACAGCTAACCTGAATGCTTGTCTTGCTGTTAGCACTGGTTTCTGATCTTTGTTATTTGTGTAGTGTAGTTCAGTTGCAAGGTTTAGCTCACCATTTCTGCTGGGAGCTAGAGGGATTTTCCCAAGATAATTGTGTCTTAGGCTGCCTAAAGGATGTGGTCTAAAAAATTCTGTAACTATCGTGAGGCTCAGCTTATATGCGTGTGGTGTAGGGGGCAAGAAAATCCTGCTTTGCTCTAGTGTTGCTCACAAAAATGTGCTTCCCTTTCC
This sequence comes from Charadrius vociferus, assembly GCF_000708025.1. Classification (NCBI taxonomy): domain Eukaryota; kingdom Metazoa; phylum Chordata; class Aves; order Charadriiformes; family Charadriidae; genus Charadrius; species Charadrius vociferus. The sequence continues at coordinate 627,489 of NW_009648959.1, forward strand.
ATTTATTAGGCCTTTCAAGCCTTAGTATTAGGTAAACCCCATGTCCACCAAATTTTTTTGTTAAAGGCTTAGAAATATTAATGGCTCATTTTTGTCATGGCTTGATAGCACAATACATCCGGGAACATCCGGGATGCCTGGGACAAACGAGGTCCTTTACAGCTCCTGTGCATTGTACTTTCCTGCCCCTTTCCCAACAGCTGGAGGTTTATATTCCTTAGTTCATGTTCCTTTGACTGCGAGCAGAGGCTCATACTCAGAAACGTGCTGTTCAGCGTGGCTTTCCGGGAGAAATGTGAACTTAATGGGCGTCCCTGACCTTTATGTCCTTGGCCATAAAAATCTTTCCATTGTATGCGGCCGCATGTATGGCAGGTTGGCATTTACCTTCTTGAAACACATTAGGGATTAACCTTTAGAAAAAGTAAATTGCAGAAAGCGAAACTTGCCCATCAGTGCAGACTGCCCGTTGCCACCTCTTTCCTTACTGGGACATACAGTTTCCCCTGGCCTGGGACTCCATTTGGTTTTCTGCAAATAAAAATATCTGCCTTGCCCCAGTGAAAGCAGCATTTTAATGAGGTTCTTGGAGACCTTCTGCACTTTCCCTTGAAAATCTAAATTTACCCAGGAATGGAGATTATTTTGGAAGAGCAGGAGCAAGAAAAGGATGCCTTTGTTGTGAAGATTGAGAAAGCAGCCTGGTGGTTGTGTTAAAATGCCTGTGCCTTTAATTAATATTGACTGAGACTGCTCAAAAGAGAATGGTTATATTATGTGCTGTGGCTGAGGGGATGTTGAAATACAGGCAGGAGTTATCAGGCAGGTTTCAGTCAGGGCTGTTGTTGCTGTTGTGTTTCTTTTTGCCTTTTAAATCCCTTCCCTGATTGTTAAAAGAGCTATTCACAGAGCAGTTTTCCTTGTGGAAGCTTGTTTTATAGTCCTAGGATCTGGCTTTCCATTCCCATCTGAAGAACTTGGGGAAAATAAAAGAGATGGAAGACTGCAGGAATAACAAAGTGGTAAATGAGTTGGAAATAAACATTTTGCAGTATGTTAAAAACTCTCTGTGGGCTAGGACATAGTCTCCCAAAAAACTCTCAAAAGCAGGCGTGCTTTGTATTTCCTCTAGTGTAAGGAATCCAAGAATAACAGTGTTACAGATGAGGCAACTCAAGACAAGCCAGGCAGTGCCAGGGGTAGGGATCAAAACACCTAGGGCAGGGCTGCCCACTGAGTACCAAAAAAAAAAAAAGGAGACGTCTTTGCACAGGGATGTTGCTCAGTGACTGAAGCTAGGTGAAGGACTGTCACTGTTGACTGGCAACATGCAAGAGAGTGAGTGCATTACAGTGTGGGTAACCTGTCAAAACATATATTGCTTGTTTTCTAAATGCTTTTCCTGAATGCAACAATGAAATGTCAGGGTTGAAAGGTGCATGCAACTGAGTACCAACTAGAGGAGAGGCACTACCTGAGAAGCATCCTTAGTGTAAGACTTCCAACCAAAAGTCACCAGTTTGGCGTATTAAACAGTAGTTTGCAATTATTTATTTTCCACCTCAGTGATTATGTGTTTCCTTTCAGTTTAGCTATTGAGTATACATTGAGATCCATGCTGTAAGGGCAGAAACATTTGTTTGCATTATGAACAAAAAGATTTTAAATCATAATTTGGGAACATTGAGAATTCAGATCAGTTTTCGTGGTGACAGTTAGCTGCCAGGTCAAGAAACTGGGCTGCATTTTATGGGCTTCAATCCAGGCTGGACGTGCTGGCCCAGGGAGACAGGTGCCATTCCCTTTTTTTGCTGCTGGGGTTCTTCTGTTAAACCAAACAACACAAACACATCTCCCTGGATCTGTGCAGTGGCAGACCAAAGAAATTTCTCCCGCTCTTTGTCCCTTATATTTAATTCCCCATATTACATATTTAGTTGCCCCTCTTAATGGTTTGTTACTAGAACTACAAGACGCCAGTTTGTTTGCAAAATAAGCAAAATACTGCAGTTGGCAGCCAGATCCCAGGTAATGTGTTGCCATGGTATCAGACCAAACTGGCAATGATCAGTGTGCCCACAGACAAGGTATCAGTGTGATAATGAATGTTTAAGTGTTTACACTCATTTTACTCTGGTTGGTAAGACCAGTGTACGTGGAGGAGAGCAGAGAGAAACTGAACAGATGGTGGCTGGAGTCAGTGCTTGGTGCTGCAGGGAGCTGTGCCTGGGCCGTGAGTGCTGCCTGCAGCCACAGAGAGCTTTGGCTGTTGCCCATGACCGCACAGTTGCTGCAAGCAGTGTTTTACTTATTCAAGACCAAAGTTCTGAGATGAGAAAGAGAGAAAAAGTATTTTCTGTTAACCAATGCTTGGGTGCTGTGGTAAAAGAGGGCTGGAAAACTTGCTTGATATTGTGGTTGCCTGAAGCTATACATGAAGTTTACTTGAATTCACCAAATGGGTCAGGTAAAAGATATGAGTAAATTTTGTTTGATGTTTTCAACAAATAATGGGTTTGGAGGTGTTTTTCCTTTTGAAAGAACCATATCTTGCTTTTGAAATTATCAAGATTGCTATTAAAATATGGCATAAAACGAACAAAATACTTTCATACTGGATTACCATATTTTTTTATTGCACTGAAATGAGCATTTTCAGTCTTGTTTTTTCAAGGAAGCCAAAAATCTTGTCATTTTGAGTGAGTGAAGTGACTGTTTGGTTTTCTTTGGCCAGCACTCCACAAACTCACTTATTTACATACCTATAAATAAGCATATCTTAATATTTTCATATCTACACATTTTGATTTATAGCAGCAGCTGCTAAGGAAAATAACTGCTTTCCCAGTCTACAGCAAACTGCTGAAAAATTTGCTCACATATGTGTCTTTTCCTTTCTTAATTGAGTTATACACATGACAGAAAAATCCTGATGATATGAAAATGTGTGTTGCCTTTGGGCCACAGACTGTGATAGATATTAAAAAAAAGATTTATGTGGGGATCAAAGGTATTTGTTGAGAGAGATTTTCATAAGCAACAGTAACAAAAGCAGACATCCCTCAGACTCCCTGGTGACACAGAGCAGACTGGATTCTGAGTTGTGGGGTGAGTTAAGGAAATACTGACTTTCCCACCCTCAGTCTCTTCCCTGGTTAAGAGCAGGTTCAATTAGAAGCAGACCTGGTTGCTACAGCTGTTAATTTTCCTGTCTGAACCGCATTTTCCTTCACCCTTCCTCCCCTTGCCAGGGAAGTGTGTGTGTGAAGCACACAGAGCCTGAGGGACTGGAGAGCGTGTCCTCTCCTGAAGCCTCCCTTAATATTGATTTGCAGGGTGTTGCAGGAGTGCATGACTGTGTTTACTCTTGTAGCGCGCAGCCCCATTGAAGGAGCCTGTTGTTTTTTGCTGGCTGGACTGGAAATGCATTTAAAAAAATACAAACATAATAATCTTGTGCATCACAGATCACATCTTTGCTGTGGAGAATTAGTTCACAGAGCCTGGGGCAGGCTGTTGACACCAGGTTGGAGGGAGGATGGGGTAAGAGGCATGCTCGTGGTGCTAAATGTAATCAAGAGCGGAGGGCTTTGGTTGGGATGAAGCCATCTGTTTTCTATTCTTTCTGATTTTTTTTAGGGAAGCAGAGATTTGTTTCTTGACTCTCCTTCTGGAGCAGCAGGTGATATGATTTGATGAAAACAAAGTGGCAGTATTTCAAGAACAACACAGATGTGATGTATTCTTTTCATCTCTGCAGCCCTAGAGGGAATGAACACCCACCTGGGTGGGTGTAAGGCTGTCTGGGCAATGGCTTCTGCCATTCAGAAATAGCTGTAGCTGTTTCTGGTGCATCCCCTCCTGTTGCTCCAGCCCTGATGGCATCTGCTGAGGCTGTTTGTTGTTCAAGCCCTGGCCCTAATTTCATCTTTGTGGGGACATTAGCAACTTGGCATCTGCTAGCAACTACAGTCCACACCTTCTCATAACTGGCCTTTATTATCCTTCCACAGTCGTAATGGCCTTTTGTAAAGGGGAGCTCCACAAAAAGCTACAAGCATTACAAAAAGTCATAGCTGTGAGCCAAAGCTATGCTGAGGTAGGAGTTGTTGTCACCCCGAGACTTGAGAGTGAAATCTCACAATCCCTTCTCCTCTGTGAGAAGGGGGAGCCTCTCAACACAAGCCTTACACCAAGTGTTACGTGAAAAATAGCATGGACAAAACCAGCACAAAGTCCTGATTCAGATCTCAGCTCTACCAAAGTGTTTCTAGGGGAAGGAGCTCAGATGCTGCATTCTGGTCCAGGGCAATCACTAATGAAAATGTTTCACTTGGGTAGTTACTGCACTTCTGTCTGTGATTTCATCTGCCTCGATGCTCTGTTGTCTGGGTTGCTATGGCTGTGCCAGCACAAGGCTGGCTCCCCTGCAAGAAATCATGAAAAGAAGTGGCTCCTTTCTGCTTTTATTAAAGTATGTCAGGGGTACTCGGCAATCTGGAAGGCCTGTGTTTTTTTATAAATCCATGGATGTAGTAGCCAGTTATTTGGCACCTCTCCATGCTTTTTCACTGTAGTAATTGTGGTGGTTATTAACGCCTTTTGCAGGTGCTGAGAATAGCGTAGAGCTGCTGTTGTTCAGCAGCTCGTCAGAAGTAATCCCTGTGTGAGGCAGCCTTGGCTATTCAACCTGCTTTAGGGGTCCAGTGAAAGCCCATCAAGCTGCAGAATGCAGTACTGCTGACGGCAGCAGCAGTCTGCCTGCTTGACTTGTTGTGACTGGATGTATTTCCTTGGGGTATCACCAAGAATGCAAAGTGCCATTATAGCTGCTGGTTTTGTGGAGTGATGAGAACATCTGCTTCCTACAAAAGCTGTTGCCATAGCAGCTATGTGCTTTAAGAATGGCTTCTTAATACAACTTAGGTCTTTAATGTATGCCATAAGGGTTAAATGCAGTACAAAATAATCAGTTTAAGAGCCAACATAGTTGGGCCTTGTGCTAAACCATGAGCATAACTGGAATCAAGCCTTTGGGGCCAACTCTCTTTATCCAAGCATTTCCATGCCCATCGCATCAGCAGTACATAGGCATGTCATGTTCAGAATTGCTTGTTATAAGTGGATTTACCTGCCTGTGTTAAAATAATACCGCAGGTTACTTTTACTGCAGCCTAGGAGAGTGTGCAACTCTGCACATTTTCCATGACTAGGCAGATTTTAACGATAACAAGAACTTAAAAAGTTTTAATGATGCAACTAGACCAACTTTAAGAATGAGCCACCTGAGTCTATGGAAATGATGGTACCAGAAATGGGGCTGAGGAAGCTAAGACAGAGGCTAGTTTGCATATTTTTCCTCTGCGTATGAAAAGACATACTCAGAAAGAAAGGAGGCTGGAGCTGCAAATGTCAGACTGCAGCATGGTTAACTTCCTGACTGACTTTTTTTTTTTTTTAGTGCTATGTCAAGTCTCATATCTAATTTCTACCTACTGGGAGAAGGAATTTCAGCGTAAACTGTGTTTTCATTCTCCTCTTGCAACATTAGCATGGAAAATGGTAAAATGTTATTTGTTTGTGTAAATATTTTACATTCTCATTCCTTGTGCATGTTGTAATAGCGTAAATTTACTGAGGTCATTTTGTGAATCTGTAATGAGAAGTGAAATGAGCAGAGAAGAGGGGAAATGAGTTTTGTCAGATGCTTGCAGCTATTGGCATAATAACACAGAAGCTCAGGATCATAAATATCACTGGTACCTGCATTGCATTTGGAGTCCAGGGACTGGGTGCAGTGCAGGGTTACATTCTGAGCAGCCTTTAGTGTCATGATGGCACTCCTGTTAGCCTTAGTTGTCGTGAACAAGACTAAACATCACCCCACACATGCTCATGTTTCTAGACTGGTTGCTTCCTTCCCCTGGTTTCTGTGCTGTAGTCAGTAGGGTTTGGAGACTTCTTCTTCAGTAATCAATCTTAACTGTGACCGTTGAAGCACCATAGCTGAAACAGGACAAGGTCAGAAATATGCCACAATGGGCAGGGTTTGGAGTTCCCTCTGATGCCTGTGTGGCAGGGCAGACAGTTGGCTTTCTGTGACCCTGTTCAGAGCAGGTGCTCCTCCATCAGAGCAGGTAATAAACAAAGTGTTCACTTAGCCCCGAGACAAGCTCCTGCCCACTACCTGCACTGAGCCACAGCCTGCTTCCCCACCACAGGTCTGTCTTTAGGGGACCCGTCTGCAATAATTATGGCTGCACGTATTTATCCATATAATTTAAAGCACCTGGTAGAAATTGCAGCTGCCAGTTAATGTTTATCTGCAATATCTTGATTACAGAAACTAGAGAAACACCCTTCTACCTTAGTCTCCTTCCTCTCCCTATCATTAATTTAAGCTTTACAGGCAAATGAGTCATGTACAGCCCCAGTGAAGAGTGCCAGAGGAGATGTTGGTGAACATGGGCCAGTGTACAGTCCTACACTGCTCAGCGCTGAATAAGCTGCTTTACCACCATGGTCATTGGGTGACTTGGAGCCAGAGGAGGCACTGCATGCCTCTGTAGCCTGTCCACTCCAGCTCAGTCTGCGCAGAGCACTTGCAGATTTGGACCAGGTGCTGTGAGACAATGTACATTATTGCATTTCCAGCCCCAGGCTCACAATCTACTCCTTTGATCTCACAATTTACCAACTGTATATTTTTTCAAATCTGTCTGAGTAAATTAAATTTGTAATTCCATCTCATTTCGCTTTAGTAATTATACCACTGTATGCTCAAGGTTATATGTCTTGAATTACAGATACAGTATGTCAAGTTGAAAGTATCATCCTTGATAGGTATTGCAGTCACTATGCAATAATAATATACCTGTCACGTGAATATGTAGGGAAGCCTAACAGCATGGTTTAAAACCTCTTTAACTGTGCTCTTTCTACCAGAACTTAGTGTGGCAATTATATGAATCAAAACTAAAGTAAAATGTCTATTAATGTAAAGCCTGGAAGACAACTGCACTCCAACTTGAAATACCATTTTGGAATGCTTTAACATGTACATTAGGTAGACTGAAGAAACGTAACCGTATCTGAAAGAATGAGCTCTGAATGACTGTAAGAGGCAAGCTCCTTTTTAGTAAATGATAGCCTAAATTCTGCTTTCTTCCCTTCAGAGCGGTAGATGTTAGTGCTTGTCTTCATAGGTGGATCCCTGCTGCCCCCTAGGAATTTTTATAATGAAATATTGTCAGCAATACCACTATACCTGTATCACAAGCTGTGGATTTCTTTATTAATATTCAGTTATAATGTTATTGAAAATACTTCAGATTTCTACAGGGACTGCTGAATTATCATATCCTATTTTTGTAAGACCTTCAGGATTTCTGCAAAGCCATTCCATTACTGCTGAGTTCTTTTAGGCATTGGCAAATTGGCAAAGAAAGTAGAAAGTTACTTGTAATTTAAATAAACTAAGAATTAAATCAGCTTTTCATTTCAGCTTACCCTTGCCTGCCAGCAGAATAGAGGTTGTAGCATTGAACAACACTCGGTTTCAGATTTCCAGTAGAGGGATGGTATGCAGTGAAACTAATAGAAATGTAATTTCTATCATTAGAAGGGTTTTATACTCCAAATACCCCTTCGTACCATATTTAGCAGGCGGTGGGCATACCAGCTCCATATATTCTAATAAGAGGTAGATTCAAAGCAAAACTGGCATTTTGTAACTCTGACAATTAGGATCAATGTTGATGCCTCATCATCCTTTCTTTTACATCTTCCCTCCTAGGAAAGAATAACTGGTATGACAACATTGTGTGAGATCTGGCCCTTGTTATGAAAATAGTGGATTAAGTAATTGTCTATGGTTAATGAATGCAGCTTGATTAGCTAGGATTAGTCCAGAGATAAATGCAATGAAAATGCCTAACCCTGGACAACTGAGTATCCTGGAAGGTCCTTTTTAAAGGATTGTAAATTTCAGTTTAAATTAATAAATGTTTGAATATGTTTCAGGATAGATATTCAACTGGTTATTTAAGAAAATATTTTAATTAATATTTAGCAAGTGGGAGAAACCCCACCACACATGGTTGACGTGTGGCATTTAAAAGCACACAGCATCAAAGGTAAGACTGAGTACCCTGGATTAAACAGAGCAGAGCCTGGATTGTTGGCAAGGCCCATCATGTCAGTATGTCCAGGCTTGTCAGGGCAGCAGGAGACAGTGGAGGAATCAGAAGGTTGAGTTTGTGTGGTGCAAAGCTGAGAGATGGATCAGTTGCCTGGTTTCCAGCCCAGGTTTTTCAGGATTCTTGCACTGAAATAAGCTCGATGATACAGAGTTGCTTCACAGCGGTAAGGGTTTTCTGGAGCACATCCTGACGTGATGTGCATGTGCAGCATAACTGCAAGGGCTGGCTGCGCTGTCGCTTTTGACTGCTGGATTAATTTCCACAGGCCTGTTCAGTAACACTGGCTTTGCAGAGAGAAAATAAGATCTTCTGTCTACTGTGATGAAATGGTATAGCAAAAGACTATCTTCCCTTCTGCACTGTGCTTAACTGTGTCACAGTATTCTGTGCGCTGTTACTTTTTTTTTCTGAATAGTTTCCCTGATAAAGTTTGTTTGAAAGCATAATTAGGTAGTAAAAGTAATTTTTACAGCTGATTAAAAAAAATAAATAAATCAATGAATCTTTTATGAAAGCCAAATGAGAAAAACCGCAGTGTTGTCCATAAAATTGAAAATGAAAGATTTTTGGAGTAATGCTTTTGGCTCCAGTATATTGTGCAGTCTTTCATTACATGATTACCATTGATATCAACGGGTGTTTGAGGAAGAAACAGGAGAGAGATTTTTATCGTTAGTTAAAAGATTAGCTTGCAAAAGCCTGCCACTAATATATTTGGACCAGTTTAACCCTATTGTTTTCAGTGGAAATATTCCCAACTTGCACCTTATGTTGGGGTTAGAATTGGCTGGTTGCTTGTTGTGCAGTACCATAATATATCTGTCATTGTATGTGATACAGAAAAAGTGTTGATCCAGAAACATGTGTTTCTATTTATATGTTTTAATCAATGAAACAGTGATGTCTGAGGTGAAATAACTTAAAATTAAGGTTGGTGGAAGCTAATAAAAATCCCTGTAGTGAAATTAGGGATTTAATTTGCTGTAGACTGATTTACACAAGGGAAAATATTATCACGTACCCAGAGTTGGTAAAACACATAACGAATATATGCTTATTGCTGTTAATGGATGTCTCTGAAAGCTGTTTGTCTTGCATCTGACTTCTGTCAGCTGATGTGGTCTAGCATACAAGGTTGTTACAGAGAAGGAATTTGTTTGTTGAGGAGCAGATTGATTCCCAGCACCTTTTTGAGCAGCTGGGCCAAATTCTCGGCAAGTCTTGAATCAAAGGAGGAGCAGCCTGGGCAGCCTCCGGGGGTAGAGCGTGGTGTAGGGACACAGGGTCATTCCAGCCACTGACCCTCCTATAGTGGTGAGGCCTGTGCCCTGCTGGTTATGGGTGTTGTTTCTGTATAATACTTGGGATTTCCATCCCTGACTCCCCCCATTGCAGTGTAACATCACTGCAGTCTGTGGTTCCTGAAGGGGGTGGATAAGGTCGGGTCCATGTCTGCTACAACTGCAGTTCTGTTTCTTTTTTTTTTTTTTTCCCCTTGAAATAACCCCAGCACATCACATTTCACACAGCTCAGTGGTTCTCAACCCAAAGAGGTTCTCTGTGCCCAGCTTTCTGTTTCATAGAGTTCACATGCTAACATCACTTGGGACCTACCCTTTCTTGTGTTTGAGACTTGTGGATGGTGCTACCATGTTTCACACGTCATCAGTGATTTTGAAAACCTCAGATGCCTGCCTCCTGCACCCCCCACTGCTGTGTTTCAGTCATGTTTGTGCTTTCAAGGGAGGAGCAAGGACTGTGTTTTAGGTATGGCTAAGAGCTAAGAAGCAAGTCTCAGCCCATTGCTGCTAGGCAGGTACAGCCTGCTGGAGTCCTCAAGTGTGTCCTTCAGGAAGGAGCAGGAGTCAGATGCTTATCTTTTTGTGGCCTGTACCTGAGGCTTTTGTTCTCACAGAAGAAGTTCATGCTGCTTCTGATAACTGGTGTTGCCTTCCTGTTGTGTGGCTGGTGTACCTCACCAGCCAGGGAGGAGATAGGAGGCGCAGAGAGCATGGTGGCCGGGCTCCGCAGCTTTTGATTCAGTAGCGTCAGCTTTCCTGTTGAAACTGGATCCTGAAGCTTGAAATGGGACAGAGGTTCCCAGTGGGCAACTAGGCTTGAAATGCCTCCACTGTAAACAGCAAGCATTCAGCAGGCTCTGGGAGACATGGAGAACTGCTGAGTTGGTTCTGTGGGTGATTTGATTTTTATGACTCTGTAATTGCATTAATTTCTCTGATGGAGAAATTATGCTTTGGGTTTACTTAGGGTTTCTGTTGTTGGTTGTTGTTTCTATTTTTATGAACCAAATACCTAACTTTGACTTTCAATTTCAAGTACAGACTGTTTGTATACTGTGTGTTCACAGTATTTTCAGCTGAGGATTTAAGGTTGAGAATAGCTCCATAACTGCATGCCATATGCAGTCCATTCAGAAGGCAGCTTTTTCATATCAATAACCATCATGTGTGCCTTAAACTGGTGTGTCAGTAAATTTCTGTTCTTGTGGTAGGCCAGTGGAAAGTCTGTGCTTACTTGATAAGGCTAAATTCTGCTTGTCTCTAGCTCTGTAACCTCACAAACCACTCATGGAGCTTAGTCTGATCAGGAGTTGAAGTAGCCCCTTGTTTTCTAAGGCATCACAAATGCTGAAAAATTCACAGATTATCTTTGACTGTTTGCAGATCACATGATAGAAAAAGCTATTGAAATTGTGGTAAAGGTTTTGCCATCAGCCTGTATTGCAGGTCCGTACAGCAGCCTCCTTGTTTTTCCAGTACATTGAACTTTTGGTGATGCCACTGGGCAAAACTGTACTGCATGCAGCAGTGTGTTCAGCATGCAGGGTACAGAAAGGAGAGGATATTTCTCAGGTAAATGTACCCAAATGTCATCACCTGGTGTACAGGATGGTGATACAGTTGCTATTCATTAATCACTGTTTCCAGATACATTGTCATCGGAAATTTTATTAATCAAATTTTCTGTTTTGATGAGCCTCTCATAAATTTCTAATGCAGTGTAGCTTCCAGGTCCTGGCCTTCAGAAATGAACAAATGAATTACTGGTTCCCAGAACCTGGCTGTGAGACTTAGCAATTTCTCTGGTATCTCTGCTAAAAGGGGCTTTCTGAATGTTATTTGCTTTATGGAGACCATTGTCACAATCAGCAACTCCTTTACCCTTAAATTAACGGCTTGGGGACTAAATACAGAGGAAGTGGGTTGGGGTATAGGAAATACATTTGGCTAATTTGTTTGTTTGTTTTTTATATAAAACATCTCTACACTTTCCAAGGTTAGAAAATGCAAGATTTTCTTTCAGAACTTGAGTCAATATATATATTCTTCCTCCCTTCTCCAAATGCAGCCTGGGAACAATTTCAGTGTTGTTTGTTCTCAGAGCGGATTTGCTTTTTTAAAATGGTTGGGTGCTGCAAACCCCACAGTCTCCTTCAACTCACTTGTTTTTACAGTAGGCTTTTTGGCTTAAGAGGAATTTTGTTACATACCTGATACTGCATGGATTGGAATAACTTATATGGAGAGTAAATCATTCCTTTAAAAAAAAACAAATGCACACACAAACAAAATATCCAGCAAAGATGTTTTACACAACAGCTACATTTCAATTCCCAGACTTGCATCTAAACCCCAAAATGAAGTTCCTCATTTCAGTCATCTAGCTGAACTGCTTCACCTCACCCTCTTACTGCAAAGGAACTGTTTGACCTGTATCGTTTGTGATGCAAATGACATGAACCTCCCAATTTATTTTCTAACCCTGTATATTGGATAGGATTAGCAGTTTATCCCAATCCTCGTCTACCAGTGTAATTCTTCTCTAATAGAATTGCATATTGCTAGTCCAGCACTGGAATTGGTCTCCCCTGCTTTGCCTTCCAGTGTGGTTCCTGTACCTCCATGCACACACTACAGAAACCTCTTTTCACCCTTGAGAAATACCTTAAACCATTCCATCCTTCCTCATCCTTGTCCAAGGAATAATTATGTTTTCAAGGCTAACAATACCTTTAAAAATAATTTATATACAAGGACACTGAATTGAAATAGCAAGTGACCTAATCCCTAGTGACAAGATGGCATCCAGGCAGCTGACAGAGGACCCAGCCACCTCCTTTCATGAAGTAACTGTACTGAATTTGCTCTTGAATTTGCTATTGGGTTGGTTTATTGTATACAGGCAAGATTTTCCTGTATGTGGTGAGGGTGCTTTTTTCTTGCCATGCTAATTGTCCTTCCAGCTAATCAGATACCCATGCTGGGAATGAGATAAGATATAATTCTGTTTTGACTGCTTCCAAGGTCAGAGCTGTTGTTTGCATGGCTTCGAGCAGATTTAGTAGGCTGCTGATACCCTTGTCTATCTTCTTTTGATCGTAAGCCTCCTTCGCCCCATGCGAGGAGGGGAGACAGAGAGGCAGACTGCAAAGAAACATGTGTTTTGCTAGAAACTGCAGGTAAATTCTATGGATATCAGAGCAAAAACCTGTAGAGCTGGGTGGCAGGAAGGTTATTTATGACCTGAGTTCCAGGCAGCATACAGGGTGAGCCAAGGTGAGCTGGTTTGCAAGGTATGCAAAGCTTCTATTGGTGTTATGGGGTTTTGGTAAGCCATGCTGTAATGGTGATGGGAAGTGGTCAGAGCAGTCCATCTTCTGGACAGAGAAAGTCCAGTTAGGGACACATAGTTACAACTCTTGGCAAGTGACAACAAGGAGTCTCTTCCATTGCTGAAGCTAACACAGGCTACATGTATCTCTGGCCTCTACAATAGTGTGGGTAGCAGTAAAAGGGTTCTCTTTGTTCATACCAGTACTAGTTACCAAAGGACTATGCTAACTGAGGTGGGTAAGTATAGCCTTCTCTAGGATGGCTCTGAAGTGCAGGATTCTGCAGAAATGTTGTGTAATAACTTCCTTTTCGGTGCCTTTAGAGAGTGCACCTGCATGAAAGTCAGCTGGGAATTACCATCTGCTGAAGGTGCAAGCCTGGCACCTTGCTACAGCAGTCTCTGAGGGAAGTCTAGCAGTGATCAGCCTCTGACCCATCAGGCTTGGTGCCCAGCTGTGTTTTTTCCCCAGTTGTGTCCTTAAATACTAATAGGAAACTTGAGTGGTTCTGTTGCCATCTCTGAGGGAGAATGGACATGCTGCCTGGGAGGCTCGGTTTTGTTTGATAGTATCCCGGAGGAATTTAGTTTGTTTTGCAAACAAACTCTTTTTCATAGGTCTTACTGAGGCAGCTTGCAGCTGCTTCAATAGGCTTGAAGCCTTATTTCAAACCTTAGCAAAAGAAAATAAATGCATGTGTTTGTCGAACATGTCTGTGTCACAGCTGCCTCACACCAGCAGACAGTGAAATGGAAGATTACATGCAGTATACATACGGGCCTGTCCTTTAGATAACCATTTTGGTACCTGTGGCCCATGCAAGATGGGTTAGGAGGGATGATGGGGTATGAATGAAGCAGTGGGACCGCTGGATTAGGGGTTTGGAGTTGACAATGTTTGTCCAAAATGTAGAGAAAAGAGCAGCTTGAATAGGGTGTCTTAGATGGTTATTATACCTACCGTTTGCTTTCCATCTGCACCTCATTGTAATATAACTGTTTTCTATTGCACTATTTACCAAATTCATCCAACACCTCATTACTTCAGGAGGGGATTACTGTCATGAGCTCTGCATGGCACTACATCTTAAGACCACTCATAAACTGAAACTGGTGCAAGAGGCCATGGTTTGCTTATTAAGTGGAGTTGAATGAGACTAACTTGACCATAGTACTTTGGGATGTGCAGTGGCAGTGTGCTGGTATGTAGGTGATAGCATTATACTTTTTACAGTTAGGGTGGCAGTTATCTGATGAGCAGATCTCTTTCGGTGCTTGTCTGTTTTATGGAGGTGTAAGGGAGGTCTGTGCTGCTGCGATGAGGGGGTTGCTGGGAGGAGATGCTCTTCTCGACTGCAGTATGGTGCCTCTCTCCTGATGCAGCATGACTGGGCTGTATGGAACTATTGGTCCTTGTGCGAGACGTGCTTTTTCATTGTGTGATGGGAGGATGAGTGGCACGTTCCACATGTGCCACAGTTGGTTGTTAGGTTTCAGCATGCTTGTTTTAGCCTGGGAAAAGTAATAAAATAGCAAAATTAAATGAAGTGAATATTGCAGATGGTTGGGTTTATGGAGTACCTGAGTTAAAGCAAGTAGTGGAACAAAGCCAGTTGTTCAGTGTTGGTTGGCTGTTCACATAAGCACATATATGTATGTGGAGTGTTGATCCAGAGTTATCCTGAGGGCCAGGTTTGCTGGATGGGGAAACCCAGATGTCTGGAGACTAAACAGAAAGAGCCTAAGCACCGCTGTCACCCTCCCCTCCCTTGTCTTTTTTGGGGTATGTGTGTCCTTGTTCCGTATCTCCTCCATGGAGCTGAAACTTGCACCCATTATCCCTTCCCTAGAGGTCACTTGTGAGATCCTATCTTAGCACAAACACAGCCTTTTGAGGGCTCTCTCCACAGGTGATAGCCTTGCAATTAGTGCTCCTGACCTCATGGGTCTGAAGAAATAACCCATAAATCACATTTAAAAAAAAAAAAAAAAAAAGTGGCTAGACCTTGTGGGGAGTTACTAAGCACACAACTGTGTTTACTTAGGGATAAAGCACAAGAGATTAGACATCATCTGAAATCAGTAGCATTCCTAAATGTATTGGGTTTTGTTTGGTCTGTCCTTCCCATACAAACTGTCTGCACATCAGAGTCTGGGATGCCAGGTGAGCAGGCTGCTCAGGGTGAACCTTCTCTGCCTCTGGCAGAGGTGAGAGCTGCTCTTGCTGCCAGAGACCGCATGCCTTGCAGGCACCACTTTCTCTCTCACCTGAAGGTTTGTTCCTACATCTCTCACTGACAACTCCTGAAACCTTCCTGTTTCACTTGTCTTTTATCATATGGATGTAGTTTTTCCTTCCTCTTTATTTTTGCACGTTTCCCCTTCACAAGGGTGGGAAATAACTTTCTTCTTGCTCGAGCAAAGATGCAGTCCAAGGAAAATCCCAAAGAAGAAGCAGCTGCTGAATGTAATGACTCATGTAATGAATGTAATGGCTTATGATCAATCCTGGTCTGGCATGGATGGGTCCCAGTCCTGGCAATCTTGGGTGGATACACAAGTTGAGTCGTTTGATGAGAAAACAGTTTTCAGACTAGCTATTCATATTCCCAGACAGATTTCAGAAAGTCCACCAATGGATTTCACAGATCATCACTGTGAGCTTATATGGTGTGCACCTACTCCTGAGAAGTAAAACAAGGCAGGGTGATGGATAAAAGAAAAACAGGAATGAAAGATCAGGGCTATATGGCTTGGGAGACTGAAGCACACAGAAAAAGTAGGGAGAAAATAAAGAGTTAAATGGGAGGTGAAATGAGAGTTTGATTATGTTTAACTGCCACTAGATTAATGTTGTTTGATAAGCCCTAGGTGTTTTCTTAGCTTCTTACTGTAAGTGTTAATTGGTCAGCCTTTTTTAAAACTATTTGCAAACTGAACTGTAGCAAGTTATTGATATTTCATGGTACTGGTATTTCTAGTCTATCGCTGTGTATGTAAATGCTGAAGTAAAACAAGTTTCAGTGTCTGTACTTTATTTTCTCATCATCTAGCATTCCTTGGCAGAGGCTTAGGACTCTCTTTGTTCTGTAAACTGAGTCAGCCCTTTGCTTGCAGCAGAGGATTGCAAGCAAGGACAGAGCCATGTGCTAGCTAGCATGAAAGTTGAGACCACTGAACTGAGCTAGAGTAGGGACTTGGTAGTTCCAGGGGAGAGCCCCAAGCTTACCATTCTTCCGAGCTGTGTGTCAGGATGCCTTTGTAGCCATATCACCAAAGGAACCTTCTCGTGCCTGTTTACTTGATGTCTGTGGAAAATAAATGGGAACAAAAAAATTGCCCTTGAGCGTGCATCTTCTCCAACAGGTTGTTTGGATTCAAAGAAATAAGTATTTAGTGTTGTAGCTAAAAACCTCTTCTAAACATGGCAATATTGGCTCCAATTTTAGCTAAGAGTTTGATTTTTTTTTTGATGAGGACTTAGGCTGCAAGAGCACCATGCAGTAGGAGACTTTTCCTTATTTCTGGGAATCTTTGCTTTGGAAGCCTCAGGTTTTGATGCCTAGATGGGTCTGTTGGGATTTCACCCCACAGACCCACCCATTCATGTGTAAACACCTTCATTTTATCACTGCACACCAGAGCAGATCTGTTGGACATCGTACCTGAGTCTTGCTGAGAAGTTACTGAAAGAATTAACTTTTCAGTGGCCGAGCCTTTGTGGTGACAAATCTGTCTCCCAGACCTAGGAGCGTGGCATATATTTTAGTACAGTCATGGAAGTTGCCCTAGAAGGTTGAGAGCAGAGATCTGTGAGCTTAGTTACATGGTTAAGCAAAATCTATTTTAGGGAGAAAAGCTATTAAACTGCAGAAATATTATGAGCAGTCCTGAATGGTAGACTTCGCTATTAGCTTTTTAAATTGCAGTCTTGGTGTATTTGAGTTCATCAGCATTATTTAAGGCATCCTTGTGAGAATTATGCCTACACAGTAAGAATGCATAGTGACATTTAGTTTAATACAGTGATTCATTACCTCTAGATTTCTTTACCACTCTAATTGTATCATTATATTTCCACCATCATTTTGAATCTCCCCTCAGATCCTGCTGCCTTTTTCATTTTCTGTTCCATGGGCTATTTTCTCATTTATAATTATTTTATCAGCATTTAAACAGAGTGTTTCATCTCAAAATAATGAGCGGAGTCAGGCACAAGGCATTTGTCCCCCTTTCGCTAACAGAGTATCTGAAGCTCAGAAAATGGCATGACCTCTTGGAGATTCCTGGGTAAGTCAGTAGCAAAGAGCTATGTGACTGTGGAAAACAAGAGGTTGTTCTCTCTCCTCCCCTTATTGGAAAAATTATATGGTGATTCGGGCACACACAGCGTAATTACTACAGTAACTGGCTAGTGGAGAAAAGGACCAACCCAGTCACTGCGGTACCGGGCTGGATCTGTGGGCCTTTGGGACTGTGTTAATCCATTTGTTGATCTGTCAGCGTACTGTTGGCTGGAACAGAAGTTATTTCTGTAGTAGTCCAGCCCCCTAAGAAGGAAGGCTTGCAGATTACTGCTGCCAGATGCCTTTCAAGGCATCGATAGTTAATCCTTCATTAGATGAGAAATCATCACAGTCTTTTGTGCAAATTAAGGTTATTTACTCTGCGTATACCAGTTATAGAACAGATGAATCTGAACATTGAACTGGCCATTTCCCCTCTCAGAAGTCTCTTTCCAAGGGCTAAAACCTAATTCTCTGGGAGTGATTCTGCATGAAAGTGAGTCTAGTCAGAGACTGTAAAGAGAGAGAAATTGTGGCAGAAAACAAACTCTTCTGCCACAGCTGACTCAGGCAGAAACTCCATCCTACAACAGGGCAGTGCAGCATTTCTCACAGGCTGACTAGCACATATACATGAAGGACTTTTTCTTAAGTTATGTCCTTTAAGTGTCTCGTTGGTTTACCCAGGTGAGATTTGACTCGGCTCACTCAGGTGTGGCTAGCAGCATGGCCACAGCCAGCAGAAATCTCAGTGCAGCCTGGTTCTTGTGTTATGTACCCTGCTTCCCAGGTGGAGATTTTTAGCCTGGTTTGAATTGCTTCCTCCCAATGCCACGTCACTTCTTTCTCCATCTGTGGGTACTGTAGCAGCTCCAGATGGATAAGCTGTGGAGTAACATGGCTTCTTGTCTTTTTAGCAGGGTGTCCTTTGGTCATCCAGCTCACTTCTTGTGCCATTCATTTTGAACAAATCTTTTCTCCTCAAAAAAACCCCAGCTACTGTGCAGTCAAGCATTGTTCTCTCCGCTTCAGTGCTGTGTAGTCACAGAGTAATTTGTAATACCGGGCATCAGCTAACTTGTATTTAATATATAAGGAACACGGTGAGATTAACTGGATATTGACCATCTGTCCATGGCAAGAAGATCTCTTACACAGATCCACAAAGAATAAATTGTAGTAAATTTTAGTCTCTTTTCCTGTTTAAGTAGCCATAATCAAATTTTTGTTCTTTTCCCTTGTTTAGTTAGCCATAATCAGCTTGGGTTTTTCTTTTCTTTGTGAGATGTTATTACGCATTAAAGAGTTACTATGTAGTTCTTCTGGGAATATTTGTGTTTACAATTTCAAAATGTAGCATGTGATGGAAACTGTATTCCTGTTCACCTTGTTATCAATAAACGTTTTTAGAGTAGAATACTCACAGAAAGAAAGAGAGAATACAGTTCCAGGGAATTTGCTTAAAAACTTGAACATTCAAAATGACTTTGTATCCAGTTTATTTTCTTGACACCTCAGAAGGTGACAGGGAAAGTGTGCTTGTGAGGGAAGCACAGCCCTAGAGATAGATCATGCAGCTTTTTCCAGAGCTGTACAATAGATTTTATTTTATTTTTTTTCTGTAAAGCTTTGTACAAATTATTTCTCTTTTAGGTGCTTTTATTATTTTATTCATAATTTAAAGATGCTATATCTCTGACCATAGAGATGTTTTGAAGATGAATTCTTTGAAAGGAAGTGAAAATGGCGCTGCAAGTGCAACACATGGTTGGGTCTCATCTAAACATCATCTTTCAAGTATTTTAATTTAGTCTGTTTCATTTTTCATTTTGAAAAAACTAAGCAGACACTGGTACGTAGGAAAGCACTTCTCCTGCATCTCCTGGCACTGTCTGAGCAGCCCTTGAGAAAAGGGTTCAATAAGATTGGTTGCACTCAATCTCCATGTAGGAGCAGGGGGTCCCCAAACTGCTGTCATTCCCACAGCCTGCTCTAAGGCCACTGTACTAAAGCCTGCCATTGTTGGCTTTGGGCTAGGTAGCAAACTTAAAATTTAGCTCTGCATGAGTGCATAAAACAATGCTAAACTGAGTGTTTCATGTTGGAGAGAAAACTGCAAGGGAGGAAATGATTTCAAACTGGGGGCTAATTGTGTTGTGCTGACAAATTGACTACAGCATCCAGTAGAGTCTGAGGCTGTTCTGTGGCATGTGGAAGAAGCAACTCGGCTTTCATTACGATAGGGAACTTCTCTTTGTCTGGCAGCTGGTGGGTATACCATAAAATACTTGTAGAAATAATTTTAAATTGCTGTGTCAGTGTCAGGCTTACCTGGGATTTCTGCTTAGCTCTTGGGAGGGCAGCTGTGCCCTTACATTGTATGTGTCACTTAAAAACACCCTGCTCTTGAGGGCAGCCTCCTTCTCTCCCCATGCTGAGTGCCTTGTGACACTTCGGCAGTTCAACCTGCATAAGCATCAGAGAGTTTGTGTCCCTATCAGAAAACTTAGTTTCTAGAAATTACGTGGGAAACCTTACAAGAGCTGTCTCTCTCTGATACTTGCCAGTTCAAGCTGTGCCACTGATACTGAGAAAGTCTTTCTAAGATACCAGACTCACCTTTCCAAAAAATTGCTCAGTTTTTGGCAACTTTCATGCACAGCATGATATGGGATCCTGTAGTTCCCGCTATATTTGGAATAGGAGGTCTTGGTGATTAATTTAGTCATCTTACTGGCAAATATTTATCTTTTACTGACTTCTATCTTATCACATAATTTTTATTCCTGTTCTTATAAAAATATCTTCTGCCATATATGCTGCATGGTTTAGGGACAGTTGCTTGCTGTGTCTGTCTTCAGCATACATAACAAAAAAATATTCCATAACCTGCATATGGAAATAACATCCTTAGTGGATTGTAACCTGTCAGTGAATGAGTAACCCTTTTATTGAATTTGTAAACTTAGTCTAAGCATGAGACAGAATTTTAAAGAATTCATCAAAAGAACAAAACTTACTATTCAATAATTTCGTAGCTTTCAAAATACCTAGAGAATCTTGTTAAACTTCAGTGAAATCTTTTGGGCTAACTTCCAACTAACATTAGCACGCTCTTTATTATTCTGTGAGGACATCAGAAGGTTGTACCAGCTTCTATGTAAGAGGCCTCAGTTTACAGTGTGTGTGGCGGTTATGAACAGCAAATTTTTCAGAGGAACTGATGGCAGTTAAATTCCTGTGTCCTCTTTTGTCAGCAGCAGATATTTGCATGTCATTGTTAGGTCCTTAGCCCAAGCTTATAACTTTTTCCTGGTTCAGGCTTTGTGCTTCTTGAGAGGGTCAGTGATTACCTGAAGGGTAGATGCTATCTCTTCAATATTAGCCAATGTCTGCTGAGTGCGTGGCTTTGTTGGTTAATACCTTGCTGGTGTCCAGGTTGTCATTGATGGATTTTTTGTTGCCTTTTCCATTGTCAGAGTTTGAATCCTTACACAAATGTACAGAAATTTGCCAAAAATCATGTGCCAAAATCAGAAATGACTACTGGTTACCTCTCATGTTTGTCATGCACTGTCATGACTTTATTATATGAAGTTTTTATTTATTTCCTAGTAGGAAAAGCAAGTGTCTTGAATAACGTTTTCTGCATAATTACAAATTATTTACTTTGTATGTTTACTGATATTTCTTATTAAGTAAATGGTTTGTAGATACTTCAGGGATATGTTTTCAATGACCAGCCATTTAAGAAATGCTAATACTTCTTCGAGTCGTCATAATCATATACCTGTGCTTGTCTAAAAGGTGGTACGCAGCCCAGAACAGCCCAGAGAACAAGGTGCTAACATTCGCATGTAGAAATGGACCCTTAAAGCATATGTGCACATACACAGACACACATGCACATCCATGAACCCACAAAGAAAGCCAATGCAAAGGTGCCTGAATGAATGGCTCAGAAGAGAATTGATATCTCCACGGCATGATTCATCTTATCCTAGAAGAGGCTCCAAAGATAGCTCAGATTAATCAACCTTTGGCATTTCTTCATCCTTGCCATGAAAAGAGCATACGTTGACTTGTTCAGATTTAACTATCCAACTGATTTCTTAAAGTGTGTCCTAGGAGCACATCTGTGAGTTGTTCTCAGATGGAATGAGGATCTGGGGGAAAAACTGCTAGTATGAGGAGTTGAAGCTACACTGGTTTGTAATGGCCCTGAAACCACTTAAGCCTATGACTAGCCAAGCCTGAAATCTTTGATAGGCTCTCTGACTAGACAAGTGATATACTTGTGAGTGAGAAGATACAAGAAACAATAAACAATTTCCATTTAAGATAAACAGCTACTGTTGGAGTTACGCATAATATTATCCCTCCTTGCCACATCTGCCTGATGGAGAGCATTGAAGTCTGCTGTTTCCTCATTCATACAGATGGCATCAGTCCCCAAGTGTTGTTTAATTTCTTGGGACTGAAGAATTCTTGGTAATTCTCCTAAGAAGGAGTGGACCCACGATGAGCATTTCCTGTGTTGTGCATGCTGCTGCCAAACAGTTTTTGAGTTTTCTATGTGTGTCAGGGTTTCTGTGGATTTCTTCTGTATGGGAAGTTGACCAAGTGCAAGAGTAAAGAGAAGGAGAGGCCATCTTCACCTGTCAGAGACAGATCTGTGGCTGGCAGGAGTTTCGCCTCATCAATGGTCCTCTTCCAGTGTTTCAAAGAAACGGCAAGTAGACACAAGACAAGCTTTTCTTTGTACTAGTGCTACCTGTGAAAAGATATATACATTATCCATTTTACATCTTTTCTGTACTATGAAACAAGTTAGCATTTCATCCCCTATAATGTCCTTTAAAAAGCAATACTTAAAAATGTACTGGGTTTCTCCTTGCAAGTACTTTCTGTTAGTATACACTGCTAGAAATGAAACCCAAGTGATCTTTGAAAAAGACACCCTGTGGTTTATAGGCTCCAGCTCTCAAGGCAAAAGTATAGACCTACCCAAATTAGAAATAAATGCATTATGGGGGGAAATGTGGACCATATTATCAACATGTATCTGTCTGTGGCATATATGTAACAAAACAAAGCCAAAACGAGGCTTCTGCTCATTCTTAGCTTGACCTGCTCTATTGCAAGGTGTGCTCTGCAGATAACTGGTGTTTGGTGGCTCTTTCTTGAGGAAAGCTGCACTTGAATTAGAAATTTCAGAGTTATTTAAAGGACTGGAGAGTTGAGTTGAGAATTCATTAAGTGGCGTGCTTCTGTCTGAGTTAATACTAAACTGATACCTTAAAATGGTGCTAAGAGGCACAATGTTCCTGGAGATGGTTGATTTCAGATGAGCTGTATAACAAATGACCTGAACTGGTGACTAAAATCTCCTGCTACTTTAGATAAGCAAGATCGTCTTATGCTGAGACTTAACTTTGTATTAGGTAATTGTTTTCTGCATATGTCAATTAGTCCACATGTTTTATTAAATAACTTATTCTTGATTTATTTTCTAAACTGCTAAAACATGACTTTGCATTATTAAACAAGTGATGTTACGATAAAATTACATGTAGGCATAATATATACTTGCTCAGTTAGGATATTTGCATCCGTTTTGTTTTGTATCTATGCAACAGAGAGCTACTGTTTTTATTTGTGATGAAATTTGAAGTCAGATATGACCTGAAATAAATGGTTGCTCTTTGGAGAAATGAAGTATTTCTATGTTTGAGCGTAATTCAGAACAGAGTGGAAAGCACCACGTCCAGAAGTTGGGAGAGCATGGTCAGTTCCTGCTAGAGAAGGGAAACAGCTTTTCTTGGAAGCTGATGGAAACACAGTAACTTTCCTGCCTGTTTACAAAATAATTGTAAAGTTAGAAGGAATATATCATTTTGTGTGTTTGGCAGATCAGTTTTGTTTCCTGAGAAATAATTAACAATAGCATTGTCTGCTTGTCTGTGTGCAGCAATGACCATAGGCCACTATATGAGACAGAATTTCAAAGACTGGCTCAAGTTCTGGCATAGCCACCATTCACTGTCCCGGGATACCGGATGGTTACCTCCTCATCAAAGCTCTTCTTTTTGGCTGGCCTCTTTCTAAAGAAACACCACAAGAATTTAGCTGTTCAACTTTGGTTTTATACTGAGTTAATTCCCTGCTTTGTGTTCTGCACACAAGAGCATGTTTAGACTGATAAAAGAGCATCTTGATTTGTACCTACTGAAGGCTCAGGATATTCTGTATTCATGAGGAACAGAAAGCTTAATGAGTACATGCTGCAAGTTGAAGTGAGCACATGCTTTGAATGTTGTTTTGTTAGACTCTGAGGACAACCTAGCTCTGGCATCTTGGCGAGCTGGCTTTGCAGCCTATAGGTCTGTCATGGTTTGACCCCAGCCGGGAACAAAGAACCACGCGGCCGCTCGCGCAACTCCCACAGCCGTGGGCAGAATCAGAAGGAATAAGGCAGAAACTCGTGGGTTGAGATAAAAGTAGTTTAACAAAACAGCAAAAGCAAGAGAAAACAATAACAATAACACCGGCAAAGGAATATACGAACGCGATTACAGTGCTGCCGCTCCCCGACCGGACCCGGACCGCCGCAGCCCACGTGCCAATGTGTATAGGTAAGTCCTCACAGTCCCTGGGTGAATTGACGCTTGAGGACTTCCGTTCAGGTATTGATCCTTCCTTAATTAAAATCATCAGAAGTTTTAATTTCCTGCTAGGTCAAATGCCACACAGATACGTGCTGTGGAACTGACCTTTCAAAATAATCCATTTCAAGTTGAGTGTTTGCACTTCAGGGCAATTCATGATGTGAGACTGAAAAGAAAGCATTTGGTTGCACAGGGCAGCCATCTCTCCAGCAGCAACAGCTCCAGGATCTTGCTTTTTGCCAAAACAGAGTTCTCACAGTCAACGACTTCTAAAGCATCTTTCTATGTTGTTGTCTATGTCTAGCCCAGCAAATGAATGGGGCTGTTCCCCCTCTCTTATCAGAAGTAGAGATGGATATATGTTTGAAGAGACTTTATCTAAAATAAACTTAGGGATCATCCAAATGTCAAGTATGGTCATTTTGGGTGTCCAACTGGAGACACTTCAAAGAAGGTTCTTATTGTCAAATCACAGGAGTGCAGTAATTTATCTTTAAGGTGTGTCACGTAGGACAGAGAAAATAAGTTTGCTCTAATAACTCGTATTTATGCTTTTCTCTCAGAATAAATCTGTTACAACAGGTAACAGTGAAGTCATCCACTAAGTCGTGCAACACCACTGATGTTTGACATTGTGACCCTCATGCTCTTTCCCGCCTACATAAATATATTGATTCCCTCTTGGTAAGTTATATGACAAGCCATATTTTTCCACAAATTTTAACTGTAAGTGGAAGGAGCCAGTTAAATTTGAGAAGCTGGCTGTAGACACTGCAGCAGTGTTCCAACAATCAGATGGCAATGAGCGGGCAGATAAGCAGTTAAATGTGGAGTCATTTCTGTAGTTCTGCCCTCCCTCATTTCTAATGAGTACACGTAACAGTGTATGAAAAAGGTTTCAATTTCGTAGTGAAGCTTTCCTATTAAAGACAATAGGTCTTCTCGGTGGAACTCCTCAGTGCTGAGGACATTTGACATCTCATTGATTAACATCTGTTTGCCTGGAGGTCTTCTGCATTCCTCCTTAAATCACTTACCCGATAGGCATAGCATCAAATACAACTCTGGGTAGTCAATGCCTGGTTAAAATGCTGTGCCACAGAGCTGAGACCAGGCTGTAGCAATCCACTCTTCTCTTGGTTATTGCAATTCGTATGTAGAAATGACATAACCTGATGTGAAGGTAGTAGAAACAAAGCAGTAAAACGTTTGAGCATCACAGGTCATCGAAAAACCCATGTTCTTCTCTCTGTGTCACAAGCAAGTTCTGCTGTCAGTAAGAATCCAAACTATAGTACAGAAAGCAAATCTCTCTTGTCTCTGTCCCCAGGAAACTATTGACCAATGTCAGACGAATGCGGGAAGAAAACTCACAAAGATGGACTTAGTCTACTTTCTTTGTGGAAAAAAAAAAAAAAAAAAAAAGCCTTCACAATTTGATTTTAGATCTTCTGTGTACAAGTTTTAACTAAAAAAAAACCCCACAGTATGTTTTTAATAGTTTGTGGTATTAGGCAAGACTCTGCTTTTTTTGTTTTTTACTTCCTTGAACTCATAATTTCAGAGGAAAGCTCTTTATGGTTGAAGTTTTGAAATAGGGCACTATAGTGGCACTTTACATGTACGTAAGACAAGCGTGGCCTGCAATGTTTTTTTTTCTATGACTGGATCAGTACTGTGTATGACTCAAATCCTAGTAGTAATGAAGGACACAGAGGAATGGATTTCTTATGGTGAATCTCTGTTTTTTTGTTTATTTATATTTTCCACATTTTCCTATCAAAAAAGCCTGTGTGGGATTTCATTGCAAGAGACAAGGAGTGAGAGGCCTTCTTGACAAGTGTGCCTTTTGTAGATCCACCAAATTATTTCTCTGCTTCCCTGCACTAAGTATAATAGCTTGTCAAGACCAGGTAAAATTATAATACATACATTGTCAGAATATTTGCTAAGTTTCATTTTAGCGTGTGTGACATGACAGTGTGTGTTTAGGATATTTGCAGTCAACTGCATGGAAACAATTTCTTTTCTATAAAGGTATAACTTGCATACTGTAAATCTGACTTTTTTTTTTCCCTGATCCATCTGCTTCTGTGAGTTCATCACCAGTCTTCACTATACAGGCAGAAGAATGTGATTTCATCCCAGTTAGTAGGGCTGAAAAAAAAATGTAGAAAAATATTTTTTTTGCTGTTGTGTGGTTTCACCAACTTCAACATAAATAAGAAAGTAGAATCATTAATGGATGCAGAAAATGTTACCAACAACTGTGAAAACAGCTGAAATTCACAACAATACAACAGCAAACATGACAGTTCAGACTGCATTTTATATCACAACAATACTGACAACATTGAAGAATTCTGGAAAGCTAAAAACTATCCACAGCAGTGCAGAAGAAGCATGCCTCTGAATTCTGCATGGTACTGATTAACTAGGAAGGCAGCAATGTGTGCTGCTGCCGCTGCTGTTGAAGTGTAGAGCTGTGATGGGGTCCACACAGCTCGATGGCTTTTAATACAACCTGTAAACAAAATGTTCTGGGCTGTGTGCCTTGAGCAAGAAGAGAGATGAGATTTTTTTTCAAGTGGGAATGGCAAGATACAGAAGTTAACTGTGCTGGCACCAGCATCTTAGTGACAGGGAAGGGTAGGAGGAACAGACTCTATGAAATAGGTAGCACTTGGGATCTGTGTCTAAGGATGAGGTGGATAATTATGAAATCTGTTTGAAGCTTAGCAGAAGTTCAAGCTAGGTATAAAGGAAGGAAAGCAAAAGTAGGGGAGAGGAAGAATGAGATGTCTGAAAAGATTAAGTGCTCTGAAAAAATCAGGGCTTTTATATTGTACAAGGGATGATTTGAATTCACATCTCTCTTCCTCATTAATTCCTCTTCTTCCTTTCTAACACAGTTATAACTGCTGATGAGCAAGTATCACATTTTTTTTGCTCAGGTATTTAAGCAATAATTATTATGTTAGGATAAAGACTTGGTAGCTCTGCAATACATGGAATGCTTAAATATGGCACTGATTTTATGCTTTTATTGTGCAGGACACTTACTTTTATAGACAGATGTGCTGCAGTTGTAGCCCTGCAGCACAGAAGCAAGCTACCTGTACAGAGTAGTCATTTTGTTACACATGAATATATTTCCTGAGCTGGATTTCAGTATCCCACATCAGCTGGTTCAGAGCTTCATGGAAACAAGTCTTTCTATTGAAAAAGCCCTGCTGTCTTCTAGGCATTCTGCAAGTCGGGAAATTGTGATAGAGCACAATGCCCACCAGGGAATGTACTTGTGTTAGCAGTCTTTTACCATTTAGCACTTAAATTATGCTGCTGCCTTTGTGCTGAAAAGCTAATATGCCCAGAGAACAATACACCTTTAGTGCAGAAAACTGCTGCTCAAGATTATTAATGCAAATGATCAGCTTGAATACTAGCAGCAGAAAATGATATTTGTACTGAAGTATTTAAAACCCAGTATCTTTATTATTGACTTGTTTGCAGTTACTTAATTCCCCTCTTTAGGAAAATGCATTAGTTCTTTGTGAAGAGAGAAATTAAATAGTACACCTGATATGGTTTGGTGGTAAAACAATGGTGAGTTTGATAACTCTGTATTTCAAAGCTGAGGTTTCTCAGTGGTGGTGATATTAGTCATTTAAAACACATTGGTGATATAAGTGTGTCTTCCACCCATCTCTTTCTTCTTTCAGAGCAGCATTGAGCCAAAAAAGAACAGAGGATACAACAGGACAGTACAGGGTAGAAGAGCTGAAATTGTAGTTTGTATCTTCCTCAACCCAGTCTAGTACCTGTCATCAAGGCTTTAGAAGTAACACAACTATGTAGTGGAACTCAAAATAATGAACTGGGTCTGCTACCTGCTTGGGTTTTAACGGAACAGTGGAGGGTATCTTTCAAGTTTTATGGAACACCTTTTGAAAATGCGTAGGAGTTAAATTCTAATGGTAGCCACTTGTGTTGTAACATCCAGCTATCTAGATGGATTTTTTCTGTCTAAACGTCTGTGGAAAACCAGCCAACATATTATTTCACCTAATATTATTAAGACTTTTAAAGTACATAGGAGCTTCCTCTTAATATCTTTATGATCTTTGGGATCTGGTTTGCCATAAATTACATACTAGGGCCATAAAAGAAGTTACGTACCGTACCATACCATACCATACCATACCATACCATACCATACCCTGCCCTAATAGAAGTTCCTTGTTTCAATTATTGGTATGTCTCAATTTTTTATTATTTTTATATGTAAGTGAAATGTTTCAGCTTCTTTTTCACTATGTCTTATGATGGGATACAAAGAAATGCTACAGTAGTGACAATATGTTAATTTATTAGAGACAAGTTTCTACACTCAGTTTTGTCATGAAGGTCTTTAAGACACAGATCCCAAAATCTCAGGAATCATCAAATAATAAGCTAAGATACATGGTTGCCCAAATCTCTTTGATTTTCAGATGGACACTGTTTTTTGTGGATCTGAATGCAATGCTAAGAGTTGACAGGTTGTATGTTCAATTTAGTGTCTGGAAAGCTCAGTGCAAGATAAAGCAATTAGGATTTGATTGTTTAGCAAGGAAGGAGTCTGTAACTTCCTCAGTGCAGCCTAGCTTAGTGCTAGTTTTCTATTTTCCTTGCTTCTTGGCGTTTCTGTCACTGACGGCTCTGATGTCTCTTAAATAGAGACCTTTCCAGGGTGCTCTCCTTTATACTTCAAGTTCAAGCTCTTCCCCCCACCATCCACCTTGGTCTTAGCCTCCTTGGTTGATTTTCAGCTTCACAAAGTCCTACATCACAGCTTCAGTTCATGGACATCTTTCCTCCTTCATGATATAGATATGTTTTAGACAAGCTGTGCCATAAAAGATGTAAGTTAGTTGAGTGTTCTCAAAAATACAACCATGTTCTGTGTAGTTTCCATAGAGCAGGTCTCTTCTGATGAGACGATATGGCATATATTCAGTAACAGTCACTTCAGAAGTAATGCTGAAGCTCCTGTAAATACAGAGTATTTGTCTCTGATATTCATACACTAGGTTGTTCTTTTTGACATGAGTTTTTGCATGACATTAAGAACTTGGTTCTCCACACTACCTTATTTGTGGCAAAAAAAAAAAGGTGGCAGTGACTTGAACTTAGGCTATGTACTCCTTTTTTTCATCCTAGTTGAACTAAGAGGGTGCTGTAAATGCTTGGTAAAGTTTTACAGTCAGGAAGAGCAGGAGCAATACCTGGCACGTGCAGAATGAAGAAAATTTAAGAATTATATGCAAACAAACAAAACAACGGAAAAAACAACACACACCCCCAGCTCTTGTCTGCAAGCTCCTTGTTATACCTGCATCATCAGAAATAAGTCCCCGGGCAATATGCAGAAATTCATTGCCTCTAGTTCCTCTCCACCAATACGTCTGTAAGAACATATGCTCGGCTGCTTAGCAAGCAGTATGTGCAGTTCAAAAATGTTGCAAGTTTCAAGTAGCTGTGTCTCTTTTTGTTCTTTAAATTGGTCATGTGAGATGCAGCAATTGCTAAGCCTTCAACACAGATTCTCACTTGCTATGAAGAAAGGTTTCTTAGTGAATCCCAGAGCCAATAAGACATTAAAATTTCATTAAAATTCAATTGCATCCCAGAGCTTAGCTCCTTTATTTTGCTGTGTAAATTTCAACCTGTGTTCTGACCAAGCTATTTGCAGTCAGGTTTTTCCACTGGCCTAGTTGGAATGGTCATAAAACGTTTTAGTGCTCAAACTGGCCTAACAGTTTGAGGGCAGTTTGAAGGGCAAATGTCCTATATCGCCTCAATGAACCTGAAAGACACCTACACATGGTTTTCATCAGACTCAGGACGCGCAGGCTTCATAAGCACAGGCTTTGGCTAGCAGAAGAGTTCTTATATTACATTAAAGTCGGGTGTGATTATAGGATTTAACAGTTATGATAGAGTTTCTTGACTTACTTGAGGATAGATGGATCCTATAGTTGCCAGTGTCAGTATATGGAAGACAGACATGTAAGGATTTGAACTGTCTTTTAGTAGCTCATCAGTATGCCAAGTCAGACTTCTATGCTTAAAGCAGCAGTGGTTAGTGTTAATATCAAGGTTTGGTAATCATAATTTCGGTATTATTCTTAAACAAGGAGTTTCATTAGAAAGAAGAAGAACAACGTAGTTCATCTTGGTCTCTGATAGTCTAGTGTCCTCTACAACTTGCAGAGATGATTTCTACTTAGGATTAAAAAGTCTGAATACAAATGCTGTAAAATTAAAATTGATGAAGGAAATGCAGGTGCGTTTTCCCAGAGAAATAGATTAAATATGTCACTTAATGTGCAGTTAATTTGCAGCATAGGGTAAAATTTAAGAACACAAAGTGTAGGGGAAGAGTCATAAGTTTTATCATAATTGTTGGTGTTTTGCTTGTGAAGAAATACTAATTGGAGTCCTGATCAGGAACTACAAATTGCATATAGTCTTATCATACATCTGAATGGAGAAGAGCATGCCTGCTTCATTGCACATGGGGATGGCACTTCC
The DNA here is from genome assembly GCF_000708025.1 of Charadrius vociferus. Taxonomy (NCBI): domain Eukaryota; kingdom Metazoa; phylum Chordata; class Aves; order Charadriiformes; family Charadriidae; genus Charadrius; species Charadrius vociferus. Next base: position 657,852 of record NW_009648959.1, read on the forward strand.
TTGTACCTCAGGCTACACTTGGAACATTTGTGCAAAACACAGATACATGTTTCTGAGTTGCAAACAATTGGTATGGAATATCAGTTGTACAAAGATCGGCTCTTCTACCGTAAAGGGTGTTCCAACTATGAGGCTTCAGGTGATACAGGTATCTCTGGGAGAAGAGGGCAGTGTTGTTCAGTGCATATATGTAGAAAGGGGGTGATGGACAGTAGTAGCTGGAAGTGAATTCCAGACCATATAGCAGCAAGATCTATTTGAAAGACAAGCTAACAAAAAATAAGAAAATAAAGTGAAAACAGGGTGAAGTAGAAAGAAAAAAAAAGGACTCCTCAGGCAAGATTTTCTGAAATTAATGTCTGAATATCAACTCCTAAATCTTTTTGTAAGTCTATGGCTTGATTTCTTTGTGAGTTGATGAGTAGCCAGGAGTTCCTATTTGAATATCATATGGAGGTGCATGTAGTGTATTCATCGGAAACATTAGAAGGCTAAAATTTTACTATTTAGCATTTTCCTGATAAATTAAAAATTTAGGAAACAAATGTGAAGCATCCAAGCAGGAGGGTGTTCTAAAGAAAACACAGTGGGTTCTGTTGCCAGCCTGCCTTTCACCATCTTTCAGTTCCCAAGCTGAGAGCAAGGGTTTCAGAACCTATGACTAAAAGAAATGCACAAGGGAGCAGGGAACTGTTTCACTTGGAAATTGGCCCCCCAATTTTTTTTTTTTGTTGTTGGAATGTGAATATTCTTTTGAGGTTGGCCATGACATTCTCAACTCAGAAAAATCAGATTAATCCTAGCTTTTTTATATTCCTCCTGGGAGAAAATTCTCTTTTAAAAAAACAGTTGGTATGAATTTAATCCCTTCACATTCCACTCTCAAGAATGCTGAAACTACCGTTTGCAAGAAATCCAAGATGCTTTTAAAAGGACAAGCAAATATTTCATTCGGAGTTCAGCCTGGGTACATTCAGGTAAGAGAAAGGTGTTGGGTTAGAGAGAGACTACAAAGAAAAAACACCCTGCGTGGCTTGCCTCCCCCGCGGTTGGATACAAAATGTCTGTGCATGCACATTTAATTGGTGCCCTATAAACAGCAGGAGAGCTGTTGAGCCTGGTCTTTCAGGAAACAATCACCCCTTACATTCAGTCACCGCCTCTTCATACTTTTCGGAGCGTGCAGGGTGATGCTGCATGAGCAAGAGCCGGCTGTTCCCTTTCTTTTCCCCTGCGGAGCGGACCCCTGCAGCAATCGGCCTCTCCGTATTTTAATTGTTTGTTTCCGGTTGCTGGCAAGAGTTCTTAAAATACCTCGCCTGGTTTGTTTCAAAGCGGCGCTGGCTCGGTGCTCAGCGCGGCACCCAGCATGGGGCCGAGCGGTCCCAGGCTGTCCCAATGGGGAAGCACAGCAGCAGGCTGTACTTACTGGTTACTGAGCCCCCGGAGGAGGCAGGAAGGAGCACTTGGGAACCTGAAAGTCACAGCTACTGCCAAAGGGGGCGGGAGTAGAAATCTAATCTGTTCAAAGTGGAAGATTCAGCGTGGTATTGTGCTGTTTTGCTGTTTCCTCTCCAAATGGATGTTATAGATAGATTTCTTCAATGAGTAAGAATTCATTTCTGGTGCCCCTAAGAAAATAAAACAGATTAGGGATTGGTTAGAGCTGCAGAAATAAAAATACGTAAACATAAAAATAAACATAACATTATAGTTTTGAGAAACAGTATAAATCCAGTTACTTTTCTCCATTACCAGAGGCTGGAAGAAACAGGATCCGTTGTGTAAACAGCGGCTTTTCCTGAATATGCCAGAGTCAACTTTGGTCAGGTAGACTGGGTTCTGCTCCTTCCAGGTCCTGTGACACCTGCAAAGTAGTAAGAGGAACAGATTAAAAAAAAAAAAAAAAAAGGCATTCCAGCCCTTCCAGTTGGCTATTAACAAGCAGGCCACAACATACAGGATTAGGCATTTCTCGTACTTGGACTGCAAATGCAGCAAAGGAAATATGAGAAGGCATAATATGGAGCTGTACAACAATACAGGTAAAATACGTTATGATTTGCACGCCCACAGGAAAGGTATAAGGCTGCATTCACAACTGGAATGGACTTAATGCTGAGCACAATTTTCAGGTTCACATACTTGGTGCTGGTATCGATGGTATGAATAGATGTCTGATTTTTGGAGATTGTGATCTACTCGTGCCTCATTATAATCATAACATATAACATATTATGAGGGGAAAAAAAAGTGACGTGGAGATTCTAATCAGCGTCTTTCAGAAGTGTCCTGTGGGCCTACTGAAGATTCAGAAAGGTCCTCCTAATTCTACTTCTGTTTATCTGGAATTACTTATCTGAGATGGCTGTCTCCTGAATCATGGTCATTTCTTCTTGTCTGTCCTCCTGATCTTGTTAATTTTGTATTTAAAATACACTCCCACTAAAAATTAACATTTGCAGTAAAACACAAATCCAGTATGTGCTGTTGTATTCCCAAAAATCTTTTAGTGAGGCTTCAGTTCTTGAATAATAATGAAATTAATGCACAAGGAGAAGAACCTTGCAAGATCCAATATTGTGCTGTGAAAGAAAGGAGTTGTCCCTCAGGGGTCAGTACTGGGTCCAGTCCTGTTCAATGTATTCATCAATAATCTGGATGAAGGGATAGAGTGTACCATCAGTAAGGTTACTGATGATACAAAACTGGGAGGGGGGGCTGACATGCCAGAAGGCTGTGCCGCCTTACAACGTGACCTGGACAGGCTGGAGAATTGGGCAGAGAGAAACCTTATGAAATTCAACAAGGGCAAGTGTAGGGTGCTGCATCTGGGGAGGAATAACCCCATGCATCAGTACAGGTTGGGGGCTGAGCTGCTCTCCAGGAGGTCAGGGAGTCCTGTTAGACCACAGGATGACCATGAGCCAGCAATGTGCCCTGGTGGCCAAGAAGGCCAATGGCATCCTGGGGTGCATCAGGAAGAATGTGGCCAGCAGGTCGAGGGAGGTCATCCTCCCCCTCTACTCTGCCCTGGTGAGGCCGCATCTGGAGTACTGTGTCCAGTTCTGGGCTCCCCGGTTCAAGAAGGACAGGGATCTGCTGGAAAGGGTCCAGCAAAGGTCTATGAAGATGATTAGGGGATTGGAACATCTGTCTTATGAGGAAAGGCTGAGGGACTTGGGTCTCTTTAGTCTAGAGAAAAGAAGACTGAGGGGGGATCTTAGTAATGCTTACAAATACTTAAAGGGAGGGTGCGAGGTGGATGGGAACAGTGTTTTTTCAGTGGTGCCCAGTGATAGGACAAGAGGTAACGGGCACAAACCTGAACACAGGAAGTTCCATCTTAGCATGCGGAGGAACTTCTTTACTTTGAGGGTAGTGGAGCACTGGCACAGGCTGCCCAGAGAGGTTGTGGAGTCTCCCGCTCTGAAGACATTCAAAACCCGCCTGGACGCCGTCCCGTGCAACCTGTTGTAGGTGACCCTGCTCTGGCAGGGGGGTTGGACTAGATGATCTCCGGAGGTCCCTTTCTACCCTGACCAATCTGTGATTCTGTGAATTACGAAGTAGACAGGTCCAGAATTGCTATAAAATGGTGAAGCTCCTTTTGTTATGAAAGCTTTGCTTTCTCATACCAAAAAAATAATGTAACCAAACATGACATTTTTGTTCTCTTCAAAATTAAACACATATTAATTGTGTTTTAGCTGAGTGGGTATTTACCTGCGTTAGTTATTTAGAGTACTGCTCTGGAATCCACACTGTAAATGAACTATCTAGACTGCTGGGATTAATCCAGTTTATCTGGAGAACACCCTCCAATTTGTCATAACATAACTGAATAAATCTCACACAATCTGCTGAATTTAAATATGCAGGCTATTAAAAGAATATGGAGCAATCTGACAGACACCTAAGAGGAGGACAATCATTTGGCCATGGCTGTCATCTTTTTTATTGTCTCTTTAGTAAGAAAATCAGGTCACCTCTTGTTTTATTCCTGAACTTGATAGGTATTTTATGTGAATGCACCTTTTTGTTCTTTTTGTACAGCACCTTACAGGATCCTAGTCCATTAAAAAAAAAAAAAGCTTCAGTACAAGACATTTTTCAGTTTTTATCAGCCACAAAAAGAGTGCAACTGTGTTGCATGCTTTTTCTCTATACTGTATTTATTACTATTATATTTAATAGCTGTGACAATATAGTGAGGCTTTCTGTTTGTATCTTTATTTTTGGGCCTTTTCAGGATGAGATCTCTGGATGATATGTAAAATATGCCAGTTTAAGTAGACCTTAGACATGTCTACTCTTCATGCTTGAGTGAGAGAGATCTGTCATTGTTCTGGTCAAGATGGCTATGTAAAAGGGAAAGATGGGGAGTAAATTTCCAGGTCCTCACTAGGGGCTTTCTGCTGGGCAGTGTTGATGTGGAGTGCTGTCATTTGGGATGCTAATACTTCCCGCTCCCCATACCCCCATCTTCTGTTTCTGGAAAGGTAAAAATGATGGAACATAGCATACCAGTAGGACACATTTTGTACCAATTCTTGTGCTAGTCACTGAAAAGATTCCAAAAAAATACAATGCAGTTTAGCTCATGCTGATTTTTCCCTAGTGTTGGCACTTAAAATCGGTTGATCCCTACCTTTTAATTATGTCTTAGAAAAAAAGTAGTGTTCTTCAGAATTCTAAATTGTGGTATAGTCTAAAATGTATTGTACTTCAGGATTTTGCATTACTTGTTTGGATGCCTTTTTGGGGAACATATGGTATATAATGGCTGTATTTTGACTGTAGAAAACCAGAGTCTCTCTTTACTTCCAAGTTCAAATGCAAGTTTTAAATAATGATGTAAACCTTAGGTCGTCAGTAGAATCTGACCGTGTCTGGGAAAATCTGGCTTTTGTGTTTGCCAAGTTTCGGTTAAGTCCCTTTTACAGGTGTGTGTCCTAATTCTGTAAAGTGTGGACTATATGAGTAGGTTCATTCAGAATGGTTGTGCCAGGAAATCCTGGTTGGATTTTCTAGCACTTAAGAAGTTTCTCTTTAGAAACCTAGCTGTTCCAGTGCCCAACACTGAGCATGGCACTATTCGGAAGACCTCCCAGGAGCAGTATAAAAAAATGCTGTAATGAACAGAGATATTTAATTTAGGTATGACTAGAATCAAAAATAGGGATGGAAGAAGCTGGAAATAGATGAACACAGAACTCACAGGATTTCTAGGTGTGTTGCATTTGTGCGTGATGCATGCCTGCGTGCTTGCATGCCCTTGGCTCAGAGAAAGGTCTTCAAAATGTCTGGTGCTATCTTTCTGGAAGGATTTGCTCCTTCTGTAGTGCTGGAAAGGTGGTTTGAATCTTCTTGTGCTCTTGCACCAACATAGTACCCATTAGGATGGAGGTGAAGCAGTACTGCAAGTGTGAAAACCTGGAGCTGCGGCAAGCCAGACTTTGACCTGTTGGCCCATCCTTTAAATAAAGGGTAATAAGGCAGTGTGTTCCCTCTTAATCTAATCCTCATCAGACCCGTCCAAGGCAGTGGGTTGTACCATGTCAGCTGCTAGCATCATCTGCCTTCTAGGCAGAGATTCACAGCAACACTTGGGTGTATCAAATGTCATTGCCATGAATGTGACACATTGTGTTCCTGAAAATAAAAATAGAGTCATCCCCACTTGTTCAAAGCATGCTTAGCTCTCTCTGCGTTTATTCTTTCCATGATGGTACAATAACTGCTGCAAAATTTCCAGTGCATATATCAAGTTACAGATTAGTGCAGGCCCCCGTGGTTCTTGGAACAGCATGAGGCTGTTTTTGTTTACTGATGACATTTATCCTCTCATTTCCTTTTGGAAGCGTGACAGCTTCTCGGTGTCTGATGGGGAATGTACTTACAGGACCTTCTTTTCATGCCATGTCTGATGATAAATGCACCACTGCATAGTATATGTGTCTGCTTGCTATGGAGCCACTATTACTGCTTTCAGCAGTCAGTCTGGCAGGAACTTGGCTGGGCAGGAAAGCAAAAGAGTTTCTAAGTGCAATTATCTTCTCTTGCAGGAGGAGACCGAGAGCGGATGACAGCTAATCATGAAACGTACCTTCTTATGGCGAGCACGCAGAATGACATGGAGGATTGGGTGAAATCCATTCGCAGGGTTATATGGGCGCCATTTGGAGGAGGTGAGTCAGTGAGGGAAAATGTAAGGCTCCCAATTACACAAAGACATGCAAGGGTTCTTCTCTTGTCTCTCAGTTGCAGGCAGAGTTTTGATGTGAAGAGGAGGAGAACAGTCTAGATAGTTCAAAAAACAGTGGAGTAAACCCTTTGTTTTCACTTGCAGTGCAAGTATCGGGCACGTTCCCGTGTAGAGGGCTCATTTAAAAGACTTTAAACTGTCTGGAGACCACATCCCTTGATGAGGATAGCACATGACAGTGCATTACCAAGGCAAGGGGAAGTTTTCACAGAAAGCTGGTCTCCTATGAAATCAGCTTTCCCGCAGGGAAAAGCAGGGTAATTCCTTTGTTCACCAGCTAGAAGACGGTCCATGTGTTTCATAAATGCCTGTTACAAGAAGCTGTCAGTGGTTGTCCTGCAAATGACAACTAAGACCAGCAATAGTATTATATAAAGCTACGCGCTACAATATAAGCCTCAGAATATTAGCACTAGCAGTGTAGGATAGATTCCTTTTCTTTTGATGGGCATACCCAATAATTTCAGTAGTACTGGATCAAAATTTATTGTTGGATGTCTAGTTGTCTTTTTAAAAAGCTCTCTTATGTTGAATGCGCTGCAAGTTATTATCATTTTCATCATTATTATTCTGGTGAGAATGTCTATATTATTATAATACAAGTGTGATTGATAAACGTGCACAAAAGGTCAGTATGTTAATCGGTCTGTTCCTTGGAGCTCTCAAATCTCCAGGTTTGGGGGCAGAAATATTTTTCCATTGTGAAAGAGCACCCATATTGCATCAGATACTTTTTGGTCTTGTCTGGAGGTTGCAGGAATAGTAGGTCAGGCAGGGTTGTCTGTGCTGTTTCATGACTGAGAAGCGCAATTATCACTGAGAACTGTGATTGCTGACTGCAAATGTCTTTTTCTCAAATGCCAGGTAGACCACAGGAGACAGGATTGGAGGGACTGAAGGAAACTACCATTTTAAACAAAACTTTTCTTGTCAGCCACCCATCTTCCTTTGTGCTTTATTCAGGTCTTGCTGGTGGGCTGCACTGAGGGACTTGTCAGCTAGGGGCTGTCTGGCATCTCTTTAAACATGAGTGTCTTCTCTTTGGCTCCTCCTGGGGAAATGTGCCCTGGAAAGATGATGCTGAGCAGTCATCTCACTGGGATCTGGCCCAATATGTTATTAAACTGGCACAGTCCTGGATCTGAGCATGTAAGTCTTACAGGAGGATGTTTAAAAGAAAACCCAAAACAACTAACCCCAAAACCCACAAAGTGAAAGGTTTGTCTTAAAAAGCGTGATCTACTGGTATCTTGAGCTGGTTTGGGAGAGTGGCAGCGGGAGGAGCACAGTCTTCTGAAATTAGGTTTGGTAAGAAATCTCCTTGCTTATATAGCACAAAGATTACCCGTCCCCAACTTTCTCTTTGTAAAGCAGGCCTCATGTTGAGCTCCTTAGTGTTCTCTGATTCCAGTCCAGTAGCAGCATAAGCTACTGCGGCAATAATAAATTTGGGGACATAACAGAACTGGATTTTTCAAAGAGTGTCTTTGTGGTTTTTTGCACTTGGCTTCCAGCACCACAGTATGTTTCTGTGGCAGATAATGAGGAAAGGCGACCTTGCAGTTCTGCAAGTGGAGAAGTGTCTACATTTTACAGACAGAGAGCTGAGATTACGTGAAACTCCGTTTCTAGCCCAAGTCCATGCACAGAGCTACGAATAGAAACCAAATCTCCCGAGTCCTGCCCCTATGCTTTCTTTACCAGCCCCTCATTTGCTTTTATAGGGCAAGAGCTATTTCTGGTTTACAGCTGGGAATCCTTCCAGCCACCATGATAATTCTCGGGGCACCATCATTGTAGTACAAGTGTTTAATACCAATTACTGAGGGAAGCACCTTGCTGAGGATTTTGCATGCTGATTTGCATAAAGCGAGTTGTGTGCAATCCTTGAATTACTGTTTAAATTCATTTGTAGTTAAAACACTTCTGAGCACATTCTTTTTGAACATTCTTTTTTGAATCCTATTGGATTTCTTGAGTAAACACACTGACTCGGGGTTGTTTGTATTGGGAAGCAAACAGTTAACTCTCTGGAAAACATGAGAATAGATGGAACAAGATTTTGGGTTTAGTGTTCATGCAGAAGACTTGACTGTGATAACAAGGCAAAAGCAGTATCATGGGATGTGTCACCATTAAGAAATGTTTCTAGCATGTCCCCCATTTTATTAACTACTTGTTACTTCAGTTGATAGTCTGAGCTATCTTAACAAGTCTTAATAAGCACTATTAACTGTTCTGTGATCATGTATGACTGGACACACTCATATTTTTATTATCCCTTGCTGCATGGATGTTGCTACAGCTGCTGCAAATGTCTGACTCTTCTAAAGAAGGGCACTTCTGGGTTAAGTTGTCTAAGAGCCTGCCTTTATGAGCTGTAGCCAGTGAAGTTAAAAATCTTTTTATCTATCTGTTACATGAAATTGCAGTCACATGATGATGACTAGCCAGTAACGAGTAATTACCTGCAACACAAAATTATTTCAGACACTTAATTAATCAAAACACCAGTTTTATATCAGCTTCCTAAATTTCAGTACTAGATGGTAAACCACAATAGTCTGGTGCCATACAAGTCAAGTGCCACTTTGAGTAACATATTTGAATTTTCTGGTTCCTTTAAGCATTGTAAGCAAACACTCTGTGTGTGTGTGTGTGCGTGCACGTGCAACGGATGTGTCTGAGCCTTGGTGAGCAGCTAATATTTAAAGTTTGTCTGGCAGTGGGAAAGGACTCCCGGTACCAGAGCAAGGAGCTCTGTAAATGATTAACCATATCATTAAATTGTTATTTGTTAACCTGTGCTAGAAAGAGAGGGAAGGAGGGGTGCAGGTGGGAATCTGCTAAGGTGATGAGAAACAGCTTGGGTTTTGCACCAAAAGAATAAGGTGACTGTGGAAAAAATTCTGAGAGGGAAGAGAAATGTAAATGAGGCAGGGCATGTAATGCCTGTTTGCACATGAAATTCCTCTCCTGATTAGATTAAAAGGGCAATTTTTTACAGGAGGGAAAGGCCTGAGCTTTAATTGCAGAGCTTGCAACTAAGGGGGAGGGAGGATGCGAGAAGAAGGAGCATGAGCGTTTTAGCAGGGGTAGTAACTTAAGATCTGGCACCTCCTGCGGGAGCCAGGCACAGCCTGCTTGCTTTTCAAGCTGCTGCACACAACGGCCGCCTGAAGTCAACTCAAAGTCACCCGGAGGAGCAGACAAATCTGCGTTGCGGTAGCTCGCTCCTCTACGTCGTTTCCCTGCACCTGCTGCACGCCAGGGGCTGGTGCAGGCGGCGGCAGCAGCAGCCGTGGCTGCCATTGCCAGGCGTGGGACTGGGAGGGAGCAAGCAAGCAGAGCATCCCTGTGTGGAGGCACGTATTCCTCAGCAGCTCCCCAGGATCCTGCCGGCAAAGATGCGCTGCCACCGCATCTGACGCACCTCTCCCATGAGAGCTTCTGGTAGTTCGAAGGCAATAAAACAAGCAAGAAGCCCATGAGAACACCAGTCAGGGAGCTGGGTATATAAAAGGCCTTTTAAAAGGAATTTGTTATGGACAGAGAGCCTTTCGGGTGAAGGGGTTGTTGTTTTTGCTTCTCGGTTGCAGAGATAAAGGGAGCCAGCAAGGAGTATCGTATCCCGGAGGATTCTTCAGTGGCCTTTTTGGTATTGTTCTTTGCTTTCCCCTTGCGCACCGTGAAGCACTGACCTTTTCCTGCGGAATTAGAGTCTCAGCCACTCAACCCTCTGTTCCAGCTGGGAGGAAGAGGTCTTTCTACCCCTCCATCTGCGCAGGCACTTCTGTTTGAATGGAAGATATATTTTTGCTGAAACTCTTTTGTTGTGACATTGCATAATAGAGAGTTGTCTCGCCGTGGGAAATAAAAGAAACGAAAGGAAATAGAGAGACGGAAGGAAATTGTTCCCCAAAGCAAAATTGAAGCCGGGAAGAGAACATTAAAATCACTTCAAGCCCTACCCAAGATCTAGAAGACCACAAATCTCCTAGCTTCAGAGGAAAATACGCTATTATAAAAACTCCTCAGCAGTCAGTAATGATGAGCAGTTGTGGTGTTTCGTCTGCATGCAGCTGGTAAAGGAAAGCTTTGGAGGGACGTGGTGTCTCTGGCCTGTATGATGCCTGAAGACAGAAATGCTGGAGTACGCAGCCCAGGTGCCTTAGCAGCAGCTCCTTTCATTCCTAAAACTACTTATAGGAGAATTAAGCGGTGTTTTAGTTTCCGTAAAGGTAGGTCCGTTCTGTCGCTGTGTTCTGATTTGCTAGTGAAGCCATGGTTTCTGAGAAGTCAAGGAGGCTGTGTGTGCGGGGGCAGATGAGAGCACTGAAACAAAAGGCATTAAACAATGCAGATGCCAACATTCCACAAATGATTTATTTACTTCTTTGTTCATTTGTTTGTAGCTGTCCAGCTGATACTGTGTCCGCTACATAATAGCCCATGAATAGGCTGCCTGAATGAGGTGGCTTGAGACAAGATTATTGCAGAGCATCTGAGCAAAAATCAGTGAGAGCGGTGGGGGAATCAGACATGTGATGCTCTGAGTTGCCTATTTGTCTGGCAGAACATCAGGGAAAAGAGTTCAGGTTTGCATTTGGTTTGTGTGGGAGGAGGGGGGAGAAGAGAGGCTCCAAAACAACTTGATAAATGTGCACCTGTGCCTAAGACTATGTCCTTGGATTCAGAGATTTCTGATGAAGTGTAGCCCTACAATGCACTGTCCTGTTGCAAGTGCTGCATTGCCACTTCATCCTGCTGCCCTGCAGCCTGCACTTGCCTTTCCACCTGCTGCAGAGAGATGTTTAAAGCCAGTTTTCTTCTGCATTGTACGTACTCCTGTTGAAGCAGGGCATGGCAGTACTGGGGGAAGGGGGGGGGAGGGCAAAGAGGGGGCTGGCTTTCAAAATATGTCAGCTGGAACAGCTGGAAGGGAAACACATGTCTGAAAAAGAGATATGACAAGTGATGATAAGGTGCCATGGTGCTTGGGATGGGTGGGGAGAAACTACCTCTATGATGAGGACAAAAACTTTGTGTGGGGGCAGAGGAGGATATTGGTGCTGCCTTAAAAACTATGCTGGACAGAGAAATCAAAGTGAAAGGGCTAAATTGCCATGTTTTTCTGAAGTGTGAGAAATTATTTTACTCAGGGCTTCTACAAATACAATCATCTTAATCTCCTGCTCCTCCCTAAACTGCTCCTCCATGCTGCCATTTGTCCTTTTGCAAGACCATGCAGCTCTTTGCTCACAAGACTCAGTTGTGATATATTGGCGTCATTGGTTTCGAGGGCTGTGTATGCAGGCAGTCAGGGGTGATGCTTTGAAATGAGGGATCACAACCAGTGAGGGATTCACTGCAGAGCTACAGCAGAGATCAGCTATCACCTGCAGCTGAGACAGCATTGAAAGCTGTTTGCCCCCTGTATCTCCCCCTCCCCAAGGCCAACATTTCCCTTCCTTGCTGGAGTTCAGTCCTTCTGGAGACTGGCCAGGAGGAGGTGGATGTGTCTGTATGAAGTGTGCTAGTGCACTTCATGGTGTCGGTGTGAATTAGAGCTGTCTGTGCCCCGTTTATGCACTTAATTATTTGAGAAATGTTTGGAAGTTAAATAAAGGATTAACTGATAATTTTGCAGACAGCTGCCTTTGTGCCCGGGGTGCAGCCTTAGCCTCTCCAAGAGAAGAGCTTCAGCTGTTGATTCTTTACCCGTATGTTCTGACACAGAAACTCTTCATGTCTAAAACTCCAAGTGAAGCTGCAGCGCTTGAGGCAGAGGATGGAATGACAGAAGCCATGCTGCTAATTTTCTTTACTCCACATACCATTTGTTTCAGTTGCTTTCTTATACGCGTTTTCTGTCAAAAGCATTGTCACCAGGCCAGATCAGAGCTGCAGAATGCTGGGTGCGTGTGTTTAACTAGGTCCATGTCCCACTGAAGTCAACAGAAAGATGAACATTAACTGGACTTTGAGTTAAGCCTTTACTATTGGTTGCACAGGCAAATTAGGCTAACTACACTGGTCTTATTAATTGGCATACCAAATTCTTATTACTTTTGCAGATTGTACACCTAAGTTTAAAAAAAGGCAAAACTAGCCTTCTGCAAAGCAGATCAGTTAGGTCTAAGCTGTACAACACAATGCAGAAAATAAAATTAGCGGGGAAAACCATTGGCTAGTCATTGGAAGACCTACAAGGGAATCATGACATTGTATGTTTAGGCAGAGGTACATCATCATCTTCACCAATGATACAAAGTGTGGAACCCTTCCTGGAAATCCAGATCAAAGCTGCATTGTGAAATATTAAATGTCAGACCTGCTTGGAGGTCATGTCATAGGAGAAGTCAGTGCTCAGAGGGCAGCATCTCAACAGAGACAGAGCCAAGTGTCATTAAAATCCAATTTAGAGAAGGTGTTCTCTGTTTAAGTACAACCACAGGAACCTCCTGAGAGGTCCTGCAGGGTAAGTGGAGAAAGCAATAACTGAGAGTAACTGCTGGCGTGCAGTGGTGAGAACATTTAATAACATGGTGAATTTGGGTGACCAGAGTTCTGGAGGAAGAGATGGCATTGGCCACAGCCAGAGAAATGGTGCAGACCCTGATGCGATCAACTGTGATAAGTTCCCGGCGATGTTTTTAAAATTGCCTTCCTTCCTTTCCAGCCTCTAGCTAGTTCTGCTCTTATTTCAGGGTTGTTTTTTCTAAGCAGTAACCTCTGGTGTGCCGCTGTGCTAAACTCCAGGGCAGGAGTTTATCTTGCCTTATCTACTGCTGGTATCACACTGACTGTGTGGTAGGAGAAGGCTTGAAAGAAAGAACGTGAGTCAGGTGGGAACAAAGTTCTGCTACTGCTATTTTTGGTGGGGTTTTTCCTCTCCTGTACATTACAAAATTCTGTAGAGAGGAAGCAAATACTCCCTGCCTTTGATCCACTCAAAACAGCACTTAGTGCTGGGAAACACTGGAGCAGAAAGAAATAATGAATTAAAATATGATTAGATGAATGAATAAAAATAATGATTTAAAACTTCATATTAAGTGTTACGTGGCCATGACAGCCACTTCTTTGTGTTATTCCAGGACCTTTGTTCCCAGCCCTGCTGTTGAAAGCCGTTCATCTGATCTGTTATTTTCGCTGTCAATGAATTACTGATGTAGAATTGAGAGCTGCTTAAAATTCTCATCCAGATCCTAAGCTGAGATCAATTCCTTTGACCTCAACTGACCCTTTCTGATCAGTATAGCCCATAAACTCAGAAATTGTTTTGGAAGGATGGAGATCCTCTGCTGCACATTGAGCAAACACATGTACAGGCTTGGGCCCTCTGGTAAAAAAAAAATCAGCCCTCTGTGCTTTACGCGGTCTGAAAATTATGCTATCATCTGAATTGCTGAGGGGTGGCTTGGAAAAGGCAGAAAGCTTCTGGCTCGCTGAGTGCGTGTGCGGTGGTAGAGCTAGAGCAACAGGTGGGCTTTTTCAAGCTATTCCTTATAGAGCAAGGAGACAGAACTGCTGCCTAGATCTTTCTCCTTTTTTCTTACTGAATTAGAAGCTTGGAGTCAATAGACTTGAGATGTGACCCCTGCCTGTGCTCAGTAGCTAAGGAAATCATTGACTAATAGCATTCTTAGGTTTTAAAAACATACCCTAACTCTGAATATGTACCATTGAAAATACCACTGTGCTTTCACAGCTCTTGAGTAGACATACGCAGAATTCGGATATAGCACTGTAGTGTCTTTCATAAGGTTTATGGGTATCTGTTAGGCTTGGAAATCCAGTTTCTCAAAATGTTTACAAAACTTCTGCCACAGGAATGTTCTAGTTAATGAATAACCGCTCGGCATGCCCCTTACTAGCATGTGATTTTCCTCTTTGATGTTATGCGTGATCTTGGCTTAATTGGATATAGCTTTAAAGACCTACAAGAGCCTCTCTGAAAAAGCAGTTCTGCTGATTAAATCTAATGACTGGTCAGGACTGGAATCCTGTACGTTTCCCTGCCTTCTGCCAGCTGTGGGGAAGCCAAGCTGCTGCCATTCTGAATCTCAGGGTTTCTTGTTGGTTTTGTTTGTTTGTTTCCTTTCTGGCACCCTATCCCAAGGATAAACCAAACCACAGGGCACCACTTGTGCATCTCTGCGTTTCTGGATTTTGGAGAAATTGACATTTAGGAGGAGAACTTGGGTTTGAACTACAACATGAGTTATGAGGGCTGTCTTTTATTTCCTTCTCCACAGAGGTGTTCTTGTTTAGTTACTGTAGTGGAAATTTACTTTTAAAAAACAGCATGTGAAATTATCTCTGTGATTTTGGTTATGTTGTAGTCTTCATAACTTGGACTGTCTTTTCCTTGTTTCTCTGTAAAGCAGATGCTAGTAGTTACCAGGTGTAGCTGATAGCGTTGTCTGTTGTTACAGTTGTCTGCCTCTGCCAACCACTAAGATAACTGTATGTTTGTAATGACAATTCTTCACAGCATTGCCTTTGCTTCATAATAGTCAATGTCTTAGTCTTCATAAACTATTAATCTGCAGTATCTCCATAGTCATTAGTTGTGACGTATGGGGGGATAAAAGCATTAGAAAGGCACAGTGGAAGAAGGTGCACCTTATGGGGCAGTGATCATGGCTTTTATTCCAAAACAGTGAAAAACCCAGCAGACACCAGGAAGATGATGAACAAAAGTTATGACAATATGACGTGGAAGCAGAGTTGTCATGTTTCTGCCACTTCTGCCCCTGGCAACAGAGTACTTTTTCCATAAGGCATCAGCAAGTCTGTAACTTCAAGTCAATATTTATGCAGGCTTATCATGACTGATTCCTTTCATGGCCAAGTGCTGCCTGGTGTCATGTTCTGCTTTTGTAGGTGAAGGAAATACTTCCTTTGGAGAAGTTCAGCCTAGTCTTTGAAACCAAACCAAGCCTACCTGAGGTGAATTCCAAAGCCAAACAAATTGGAGAATGCAGAGTGTCATAAATTGTGACTTCAGAAGCACTTCAAGGTGTGATGTGGTGATTTTCCATAGGACTTAGGTCTTAACTTTAGGTTATTACATATTTGTCAGAATTACCACACTAGCTTTGAGCTTCCCAAAGCTGAGTGTGGAGATCCTCATGCCCGTAAGTTAGATATGGTGTTATCACCATTCATATAGACGGGAATCAAGTCCCTGAGGCTTTATCTGACATGTGAATATGGTGGGGCATACACTTACTTCTCCGTCCGTGAAGTACGTGTGTAGCAAGACTCAATGCAACTGTGTTCTGAGGATTGTGTAGGATCTGTATCCAATCTGTCAAGTCTGAGAAAACTGTTACAGCTATTCTGTCTCTCCTTTGGGCATTCCTAGCTATGTGTATTTTAAGTGTCTCAATAAAAGTCCCTTAATTTGCAATGTACCTTATTGCAGTCAGTAGTAGAAACAATTTAAAGTTTACACTTAAGGGACCAGAACTGGGAAATTTTAAGCTCCAGTTTGGATTTTTTTTTTTTTCTTGACAGTAGTTACTTCCCCATCATATCAGGTGCTATTCTTCCTCAGATACAGTTTTTTTAAGGTTTTCTTCATTCAGTACCTGTGACTTGCTGCTATAATACAAAATCAAGTTTGTCATAGCCATTTAATATATATATATAAACCCATTTATATGGGGTTTTGCTCCCACTGTGCAAAAAAAAACCCTTATTCTGATTTTATTTATTGCCTATTAAACAGACTTTGAAAGCCAATTCTAAAATGAAGGTAAAAAAAAAAAAAGGCAGCATGCCAGAATATGTATTAATAGAAAGTGATGTGTTTTGACAGCAGTGTCATCACTAATAGAAGTTTCAAAGCAGTCTGGGAGGTTTGAGAACTTACTCTTTCCTCTGCAAATGTAAGCTGCAGTATGCACATTACTGATTAAAGAGTGTTAGCATGGAGAGAAGAAAATACAGCCAATAGGACAAAGCCTATTTATACTAATTGTACTGTCAGTAGGTATGAGTTGTAATTGTACATAATATAACTGGAATATCCTATCTTATACTGATTAATTTTGTGTGAAAGGAAGCAAAACCTCTTGTGTTTAAAACCAAGAGATCTCCTGAGCTCTTGAAGGGAAGCTCAGTCTATATGTTGATAGGACAAACTGAAGTAGGACAGACAAGTCCTACACTTAAGAAGGAATAACCCCAGGGAAACCTGGGTGCCCTGGGGGACAATAGGCTGGACACGAGCCAGCAGTGGACCTGGCCACAAGGAAGGTTTTGACAGCAGTGTGGACAGTACCGTCAGAAGCAGAGCCAGCAGAGGGAGGGAAGTGATTAACACCCTCTGCTCAGCATTTTTTAGACCATATTCCAAATATTGTGTCCATTAAAGAAAAGGGGGGCGCAGGAAGATAAAACTGGGGGGAGTTTAGCAAAGGGCCACCAAGATGCTTGTGAGCTAGAACACACGCCATGTGAGGAGAGGCAGAGGAAATGGGGCTTATTCAGCCAGGAGAAGGGATAACTTTGGGGGCATTGAACAGCATCCTGCTTGAATATTAAGAAGGACTTTGAAATCCCCAAATTCCCATAATCACACAGATTCCTTAACTGACTTTCAGTGGACCTTCTTCCTTAATTCCACTACTTTCAGACAGAGAGTCTAGAAAATGGAGGGACTTGAGTATTTCCTCCATGCTGACCAGCAGCAACCCTTAACTCAGACAAATGCAAGAAACCCGAATTCATTTAATACTCCTGCCATCCCCATAGGCAGTTTGCAGGAGGTTGGGGAAGGTATGTAGGAATTAAGAAAATGTACTTTCTCCTCTGCCAGCATGAAGAGGCTGAACTTTGCAGACACCAAGTATTCCACATCAGTCAGTATTCTTCTAAGCCTGTCTAGCTCTGAAATGTGAAAAATTCATTCTTTAATTGCTAATTGTTGGGGTTTGGGTTTTGTACAACATGAAAAAGAGTGAGCTAATAAAGTGTGAAAGTGTGATGTTCAGTCACCTTACCTACTGCTGTTCTTGGCATGCATAAGTGTGGGTATCATGGAAATCACAAAATATGCTGCTCTGCATCTCAGAATACTGTCTGGATGTCTTAGATAGTTGTCAGTTACTCTCTCCAGTTATTTCCTGTGCTGCAGTAAAAGTAATTGCACTTAAATACAAACCTCAGACCTTCAGTATGGGTGACTGACAGCTTGCTACCCACTTTCCGTAACATCCTGGAGCATGTGCAAGGCAACTTTCCCCCTTACAACTGAGGTGTGAGTTATCTTTCTTTTATTGTAGTGATAGGATGAGGGGTAATGGCTTCAAACTAGAAGAGGGTAGATTTAGAATAGATATTACAAAGAAATTTTTCACTACGAGGGTGGTGAGGCACTGGAACAAATTGCCCAGGGAAGTTGTGGAGGCCCCATCCCTGGAAGTGTTCAAGGCCAGGTTGCATGGGGCTTTGGACAATCTGGTCTCATGGGAGATGTCCCTGCCCATGGCAGGGGGGTTGGAACTACACGATTTTTAAAGTCTCTTCCAACCTAAACCATTCTATGATTCTATTGCAGGAAAAATGTACACATTGAAGGTTACCCTGAAGGATGCTTCAATCTGAATGCTACCTTAGCTTGTGGTTAGTTGTTTATGTAATTGTAGTTTTTGGGTGAAGTTTTTGGGCCAAAGCAAAAGCTGACTAGCTCAACCTTGGCCTTTCTTTAGAAAAAACAAACCAAAACAACTCTGTTGTCCTTATTTAATATTTTTAAACCAGTAGGAACTGTGAGCTCAGTGAAGGACACAATTCAATTTACTGCTTTTTTTTTTCCCCACTTCATAGTGCACGTGATTGGAAAAGGAGCCTTCCAAGCATAGGCATTTTTTTGGTCTTTAGTTTCTGATCATGACTGCCTTAGAACTATTTGTTGTCTTGCTATATATAGAAATTGAATTGCCTCGCTTCAGCTCCAATACTATTCAACAAATGGTAGTCTCAGGAGAAAGCTTCCATCACAGATGACATGCCTGAGCATTACTGTGATGCTGTCTATGATGGCTGGCTCTGCAGTTTGAAAGGGAGAGGCAAAATAAGTTATGGACAGTAGCTGTCTTTCCAGTGGTAGCAATGATATCCTCAGATCAGGGTTGAAGTTAATTCTGTC
Source organism: Charadrius vociferus (assembly GCF_000708025.1). NCBI lineage: Eukaryota > Metazoa > Chordata > Aves > Charadriiformes > Charadriidae > Charadrius > Charadrius vociferus. The sequence goes on from NW_009648959.1 coordinate 676,286, forward strand.
AAAAAAACTCCATGTTCTTCTGAGGTTAAGTACAAATGAAGGTTTCCTACAGTTTGTCTGACATATTTCACCTTTCATGTCAGGATCTTTCTCCATATACAAAATTTATTGTTGCTAAAGCAGACAGTAATAATGCAATTGGTAGTACATTATAAGAATGGTCTTTGTTTATGTAGGAAAACTTAATTAATAATTTGACTTAATAGGAACGAAATCCTGAGTTATATTTATAAACTCTTTGCCTCCCATGTATAAAGGTAATGTTTATATGCCATTGAAACTGGAACAGGAACTATTTAATTTTTTATAGATAATTAGGTATGAACCAAAGAAGGTGGAGACGTGTATCTCTTGGATTAAAAGTTTTATGACTGAAAATACTATTGGTATTATTTCTATGTTCTCTGTGGTTATGGTCTGAAAAATCATTTACAGTACTTTATTTTAAATAATGTTTTTGAGCATTGTTGTAAAATATGTCAGCATTGTATTTCCACGAGAGTATCAAGGGTGAAATGGAGCATTTTATTCTTAAGAAAGGAGTAGGTTACTTGTCCATGCATTTAAATGACCTGTAAATTGTGTGGGTTGTAATAGAAGGCAGGGGCTCCTCAAATGTTTTTATGAATCTCAAACAAGTCACATCTCTCTTTTTCATGCAGGTATTTTTGGCCAGAAGCTGGAAGATACTGTCCGATACGAAAAGCGCTATGGGAACCGCCTGGCTCCTATGCTGGTGGAACAGTGCGTGGATTTTATCCGACAGCGGGGGCTAAAGGAAGAAGGCCTTTTTCGACTGCCTGGGCAAGCTAATCTTGTCAAGGAGTTACAGGATGCATTTGACTGTGGAGAGAAGCCTTCTTTTGACAGGTAAAATCCTCCAGCTGTCCCCCATGCTCTGAAGCCTAGACAGGACACAATCTGCTGTACTGGCTGACCCACAGTGCTGTAAAACATGTGGCAGCAACAGACAGAATGACATGTTTTTATAGGTTTTTCTGTATGTTTCCTATTATTGCTCTAAAATGTCTTCTTTTTTTTCCGACTTTGATGTCTGATTTCAAAGCATTTCTGGAGAATTTCCATTTGTGAAAAACTGGTTAGGAAAAGCATTGCTAATGGCTTGGCTTAATAAAAAATATCTGGATTGCCTTGATCTTAGTATCATTTGAAATACAGTCGTGATGCTGGCATTTAGTCAGTTCAACAAAGGAAGAATTTCTCTTATCGCCAATTTTAATATGTTCTGTTACCTATAAAACTGACTGGAAGGGAAGTCTACTTTTCTGTATTTATTTATAATTTTGGGCCTTTGGCCTTAAAATAAAAGTCACTGTGACCGTAATAACCTATGTGGTTTTGAGGGTCTAGGTCCAATTTTTATTCTAATATTTATACAGTTTTGCAAAGCTAATGAGAATTTTCTGGGCCAAGGAAGAACCCATTCCTGTTCACACAGCTGTATATGACTTCAGTCTTTTGTAAGATTAATTTTTTGTGCAAGTTCAGCTCCCCTCCTATAAGCATTGATAACAGTAGTCCACATATTCAGCGTGTGCAATCAGAGAAACGGAACCAGTGGACTATGGATGCCACAAAGCCTTTTTAACTCTGATCAAAATCAATAAAATGGTAATGAGTCAAAAGACTGTTAAACAGTGGTTGTTCTCAGTGTGTGCCCTAAGTGACATCCGTAACAAACCTCCAAAATGGAATCGGGATACTTCACTCCAATTGAGGGTCTAATGTGAATTAGGAGGAAGAGTCAGGTTACATCTATTTTGTGGGACCTTTGACTGATAGCAATGCAAGTAACAGGAAGGAAAGCATAGCTTGATCTTTTAGTGCAAAAACATGCCATGATATGAACCTGCTTGCTTGAAATCATTTACCTCCCTCCCTTCCCTGTTCCTATGAAGTGACCAAATTTGTTATGCATGAAGGTATGGGTATCACAGAAGCACAGAAGGCAGACATCTGTAATGCCATTTTATCTCCAACAGTTTCCTCAGTCCTGACCCTCACTTTAAGAAATGTCAAGAGTTTTTAATGTTTTGGAAAAGAAAAGTGAATTGTCTTCCTATGAGGTTTATTAATTTCTCATTGGAAGGTGAGGGTTAGGATAATTGACTAGAAAATAGCTTTAAGGAGACGGACGACTGTGGGAAGTGACAGTGTTAGCTGATAAATGTTTGTAGCATACTCACTGTTGATTTAAATACTGTGTAACAGTTAAAAACAGTAACGAAGCATCCACTGGGTACATTTCCCTTACTTGGACATTAAGATAAATGTTACTGGTCATGTCTCTGGCACAACCTCTACCTACTTGTATCAAGTAGGCAAATGACAGAAACAAAAGGTTATTTTTTCTGTGCCTGTAAGTGGAATAATTGTGGAGGAAATGCTTAAGAAAACAAGTCACCCCTCAACTGCAGGAAGAAGATATACTGAACACCCCACTGAGAAGTACAGCTTGAAAGAGGTACACAAGTTCTATCTATTCAAAACAAATGAGACCAGAACTCAGCTGCATAATTTTTATTTTTTTTTTGGAAGGTTATCTAGCAACATCTGTAGCCCACGCTAATGAGCCCCAGGAACAGGCATGCTAGCTGAACTTTAGCAGATGAAATGGAGAAGAGATTTTACATGCTACTGCTGTGAAGAAGGCACATAATCTGTACTATAACAATTAGAAACATCAGCAGGATTTGCGTATAAATCGCTGGTCCTGCAGTTCTGCTTCTGAAGCTGAGAATTTATAGAACACTGACCTTGTATGTCCGTGTCACTCATTGTGAAGGGTACTTTTTCTGTTTACTTTTTCACATTTGAGTTTGGAGAGGTGTGATTTAGGTGTAGCAATGGCCCAGAAGTCAGGCAGACATAAATTCTCTTCTGATCTCTGCTGTTGTTTCCACTGGGCATCTACTTTTTTCCTCCAACCTTTTCTTCCATTTGTAAACTTTTGAGGTGAAGTTCATTTCATGGTGTTTATAGAGTGCCTATGTGATTACCTTGTTTTGGGGTAACTTTTCTTTTCATGAAGAGCAGCATGGTCTCCAGGTTTGATGCAACCTGTTTGGCAAGTTGAACTCTTGGAAAGTGGCCACAATATGAAAAGTTGCTGTAGAGAAAAGAAAAAAATGTACACATTAGGGGTCCATGCTTACTTTCTCTAATGAACCTCCAGATCCACTGTCTTTAATCTGTAATTATATGTCATTATTAGTCAAAAGTCTGGTAGTGCAAAATCTACCTAGGTTCCGTTTATTAATTTACATCTTTCCCATTCTTATACATCAATAACAATAAAGATTTTTTGCAGTTAGAGCTGAGCTGATGGTTTTGTTGATGGGGCATGAAACACAATGGAATCCAGGTCATGCTTCTGTAGCAGTGCCGGATCACTGGCTCTGGCTGGGAAAAAGACTAGCTGCTGTCATCGGTGTTGGAACTAACACAAAGAGCTGATGTTTGAGGAGTTTTCCATTTTTCATACTGACATTTTTTCTGTGTATAAGTGCACGTAAGTCAAACAAAGACTTTAGAACAAGTGAAGATCCTTTGAAATGTGTGTGAAGGCTTTGTGTATGTTTGTGTGAGAAATTATGATTAAATAATCCTTCTTTGCTTTATGCTTTCAGTAGAATATGTACCTTGTAGAATTAAAAGTAAAAACAAAGGTGAGATCTTACAGCCATGATAAGTACTCCTTTGAAATGTCATCTCTGTTTTAAGATGGTTGCACTGTGTTTAAACCCTTCTGTGTGAAGGGAAAAAAAAAACCAACTGAAAATTGTATGTGAGTTTAAAACCAAAAATCAATAAATACCTCACTCCCTCTGTATCTGCATATATTGTGAAATCTGCTTTAAGGAACTAAGAGTGCAATTAAGCAATCACTCATGCTTGCTACTATTTGAAATATACTTGGTATTTCCAGTACAGCTTGTCCTCTGTGTAAAATTGTCCCCTCCGGGGAATACATTTTGCTTGCCCTAGGGGTATTTGCTTCTCTCTGCATGTGTGGCTTATATTTTAAATTTAAGTCCCTCATCTCCTTTACAAATCATACATTTGTAATGATACAAAGTGGATTATGACTATTTGTTCCATAAAATCAGCATAGCGAATATGGGACTGCATAAGGACAATAAAATAAGAGTTTGTTCTGCAATTTTTTATCTAGAAGGGGTACAAAATTGGATTTCTCTTTTTATATTACTTCTTTTCACCTACTGTTCATCACAATTACTACTAGATGACATGAGAGTTAAGATTGCTCAGGGAGAAAAAAATATTTCGCGTGTCACTGAGACAAATATTAATACTTATGTGATTGATTCATATATGTGGCTTCAATTTTCATAACTACTATCATTGATGTAGTAGTTCAGAAGAGTTTAAAGTTACATAGCTCACCTGCCTGTGTCTGTGTATATGCACAAGAAGGAAAGAAAGCCCATAAATGCATATCTAGTAAAACAAAATCCGTATTATATTCTCTCATGGGTATGAATTCCTCTAAAGAAGAATGTAGTACATTATAGGACAAAATATTACTTACTGCTCTGGTCGCCATTGCAATGAGCTGAGAAAAGGGTATGTAAGTGGCAGTATGTGATAGCTGGCAAATGCTAACTATTATTTACTGGACCCACATAATCCAGAATGTAGAACTGGTATGTTCCTCTGCATTTAATTACTGGGATTGTTGAAGCAAAATAAGACAATGACGAGGATGGTACTAATGTAATATCCTCAAGGTGAGAAGGACCTGTGAGAATACACAATTCTTACTCTCCTCCAGAGACAAGGATTATTTTAAAGTTTTGGTGAATGCAAAATAATTGGACCTGTCTCAGTGGGGCTGCAGTCTGCACTGGCACTATACAGACTGCAACTAGACATTGACTTGGAAATCACTGGTTATTAAAACCATTCTTTTATTTTCCTAATACAACTCTGTACATAAGAATATCTTTGTTTAGAAGCAGATTGTTCCCCACAAGGAAGGGGCTTTATTCCCTTCCTAGTGGGACAGCGCAGTAATCCCTAAACAAAACATTTTTATGTGAAATGAAATCTTTACTTAGAAAGCTGGTTCTTGACAAACACAAATGATCTTAGGCCTGTGAAAATTCCTGTTCATTTCTGCCTGTTCCAGGCTTCCTTCCCTCATCCTCACAATCTGCTCATCAGTTATGCCTCTAGAGCCACTTCCACGTCCTTTCTAATTCCAGCCCTCTTTCTAACCAGCTAGCAGAAATAACCTCTATGGCATAACTTAAAGACCTAGTTTAGCAATCAAATACATGTCAGGAGACACATTTCTAGCATGATGCAAGAGTCATTAAATCAGTTTAATTGGTGTCCTGCTGTAGGAGAGTGTGTTTTTAGTTATTAGCAGTGAATGAACATTTGTAGTTGCTTCACATGAATTTCAGTTTCATAAATGGAGTTGGTGTGTCAGCTATGATTTAAAAAAAAAAAAAAGGCAGCCATGTATTTCATGTGGCAATGACAAATTACTTCTTAGATGGCCATGGTCACCTTTAAGACAGGATGACATTTTGTTCCTATGTGGAAGGTCCGAGAGTGTGTTTTTGAAAGCATCCTTACTTAGGGTTGCAATATTTCTGGCTTTCTCTTCCAGCAAACGAGAACATATTGTTTATTTGTGGTGTTTTTCTATGTTTCATATAAACTTGCAATACCTGCAAAATCTTGCAGAAACTTAACAGCCTTTCTGAACAGCCTATCAAATGATAAAATAATTTAGCAGCGTATTCACTGGAGCTGGTTGATTTTTTTTATTGATTGGAACCCATCTGTTTCTTAGGCCTTTGGCCACCTTACCTGAAAAGCACTTGTGTCGCTCTTTAAGGATCTATATTATTCTAGGTAATTTTTAACATCGTTCCATAGAGTTTGTCTTTTCAGTTGTCTGTGCTGAATTGCTGTCTTCATTGCTGGTTTTAAAGTGTCACTCTCTAACCTAAATTAATTGGCCGCTATAATAATTACTGAAGTGGACCTCTAACTTGTAAATGGAGTCTGTCAATCTTCAGTATTTCTTGCGGTGCTTACTCCCCTGAATGGGTCCCTGGAAGGGACCCATTGTCCCATGGATTGTAAAAATCATGAGCACAGGGACAAAGGAGCAGAATATGTGTTTGGTTTTTTTCTCTGTCTAAACAGAAAAATAAGAAGTGAGATCGATGTTAACTTAAAGTAGAGCCAGGCTCTTGCGGCAGCAAGGAGAGGAGGACAGACAGCTCAGGGCTTAAAATGGTAAAAGCTTTCATATATGTTTCACAAGTTATAGACAAAATTCCAGCTGGTACTTAGATTAGGCATGGTACTGCTTGTACAAGATACGTGTTATATGGGAAAGTTATATAGAGGGTAATGCTTTGAAGATACTTACACAGGGGAACAAAAGCACATAGGACATTCAACCAGTTATGTTATGCATTTGACCTGACCTTTGAATTTCTGGACCAAAATCAGTCAAGCCACTCCTGATTCACTGTAACATTACTGAACACAGGCTTTGCTCTCCTAGCCTCTGGGTACTGGCTTTTCAGTAGTAACCATGCTCTCTCTATATGTAGTTATGCACATTTGTAATATTCCCTTCATGTTGCTTACTCAGTGTTTCATCACTGGTTTATCATGGGCTCACTTAAGCTGTCTGCAGACTGGCAACAAAGGTATAGCCAGTTACGAACTCATCCTCCCGTGTCAGGAAAACATCCATACTGATCTGAGAGCTGCTCTATGGACCTGAATGCCGCTAAGCGGGGACACAGTCAGCAAATGTTGTGATGCGTACAGGATATGTTGGTGAGGGAGACTCTCTGTTTCTAGGATTGTGATCTGTGACACATCTGAAATGATGGAGCTGTAATTCTAGTAATTCTAGATACTGATAGACAAACTGTTTGAACTGTACTGTTCTTCGTTTTATTACCAAAACTCCTAAATTGAATTATAGCCTCACAGCTTGTTGTTCCCTACTGTTTGTTCTTTATGCAAACTGTTTATGTGTCATCATGATCTAGAGCTATTTTTGGCACAGCATAATCTTTTCGTACTGTGACCTTGCCCTGTTAATATTTCCTCTCTGAAAGTTTATGAGGAGCTTGTTGGCTTTGTGCTGTGAAGCGCTGGCTCCAGCTCTCTGAAGATGCTGTCTGCTTGTCTGAGTGCAAGGGTTATGGGTGGATTTCTGGTGACCTGCTGGGCTTCAGTAATTTTTGTTTATGGTAGAGAGGGTGAAAAACTCCAGGCGGTGTAATCAGTCTGACAGCCACTTCCACAGTTTCTGTGGTATCACAAAGGAAAGTGCTGTCAAAACAGCAATGCCATGAGGGATATTAATGACAAAGTTCAGATGAATGGGGCTTTGAATATGTGTAGTCTGATGACTAAGTAGATGCTGTAGTGCGTTTGCATTTGTAATGACTTTGCATGGACAGTGGTGGAGTGGGGAATGCTCCCATGGAAACATCAACAGTAAAGCAGTAAATATGTTTTAGTGAGGTAAGTAATCTTTCTCAGACTTTCCAGCACCACACACTGAAACAGACCATTTCTCAGCTTACTGATGCTTTTTGTGTTGTATTCAATTTTCTGCTTTGTGCTTTGTCATTCCCATTTCAAGCTTGTAAATATTCATTGTGTACTTGGAGAAAGTCCGCCTGGATTAATGAGGGTTGTTCCAATTTAGATAACAGAGGATTTTCTTCTAGAATTTACATACTCTATTTTAATACTTGTTAATGAATACTTTTAACCATGTTAATTATGAATGTGTAATCATGGAACACTTTGATATTACACTGTCACATAGCAAAAAAAATACGAAGATAAGTATAATCATTAAGTTTCTGTAGCTGTAATGGTCCTAGAATATAAGCAAGGCCACGTTTGAAGGGAGAAATACTGCTTTGTCTTAAACTGATCAGTTGTAACTGGAAAAAGTCCAGGAACAAAAGTTCTTCCACAGGCCCTGGAAAGATCCACATCTTACAAATGACACAAATGCCCTCAAGGCAAATATATAGATGCTGTTGGTTGACTTAGACTGTGGATAGAACACTGCAGACCGGAAAGGGAAATAAATGCTCACAATCCTCAAGAGAGCTTGCAGTTCAGCACTCCTTTGAAACTCACAGCTGTCTTCTGTGGCTGAAATGCATTTAATGGTATTTGTGTATTGAAGCACCTAAAATACAGACGGATTAAAACTGAAGTCTGCCATTTTTAAGTTTTCCTCTGTGTTTTAAAACAAAAGGTGAAAAAAAAATTCTAGACTGCAAGGTCTAAACAGATCTGATTATATGAAATACTCTTAGTTACTTTATTATAAAAATATTGACATATTTTTATACCAATATTTACATTGAAAGAATAAAGTTTCTAGCTTTTATGTAACTGCTGCTAAATAGAATTAAGAATTCCAATTATTAAAGAGCTTTTCAGGCAGTAGGGGTATGTATGTATGCATGTTTGTTTATGCTACCGAAATCTGTATGGTAATTTCTGTGTACATAGATTAAGTCCTAAGCAGTGTTCCAGTACAGTTTAGGGGAAAAAAAGCGACAAAATAAATTTTCCAAAATATTATTTTACAATCCCACCATCTTGTGGCAGTCTGCGGTATTGCTTTAGCCTGCAGTCAGCAGAAGCAAATGAAGAAAAAATATCACTTTTAAAAATTGCTACTATGTCCCTGTCTGCTGATTGGGACCTGGGTTTCTAACCCTACCTCAGAAAGCACCTTTCTGTAGACTCGTATACACCATGTACTTCAGGAGGTTAGTTTAAGAACACAAGACTTCTGATTGTTTCCTTGCTCCTTGGCATCCTACGTTCCTGTTTCTCTCAGCTATTCCTTGGTAGAGGCAGAGTTTTTAGCACTCAACTAACCCTTCACAGTGATAGTCTATGAGAACTTCACATTGAAAGGAGAAAGCTTATAAATTCCATCAGTTTTCAGGGCTTTTGTCCCCTTCTTCAGCCTTTTTATCCTCCATCTGCTGTGCCCTCAACATGCAAGAATCCCACTTCACACCAAGGGACTGATGTAAAATTATTCTTATGTACTAAGCATGTACATGAAGCATGATCCTGGCAGTACAAAGAAGAGAAGATGATATTGTTTAATCCCCTCACTAGGAAACCTGTGTGCTAACTTTTAATTGTTCTTCAGTAATTTCTCTCACTCAACCTGTTTGAATCTTGTATTTTGGAAAGGCCTCTCAAGTTTTATGGAGATAGTCTCTGGAAAGATGTGGTTCAGTTCTTCAGCAAGGCCTGGGGAGTTTCCTTGTTTAAATAATAAAAATAGTAATAATAAAATTTTCAGAAGGACCATCAATGCTGAGCAATCAGGTAAAATTCTCTGCAGACTGATGGCCTGTGCTTCCTTTCATGCTGCAATGTAGGGCACTGTCCTAAGCCTGCCAGTTCACGTCTGTGGCTGCTGCTTTCCTTCAGAGTCTGACTATCAAAAATCTTTCCGTCTGGATTTGCTTTTTGCTTTCCTAATGGACCAACAACTTAGGAAACTGAAGATCTCTCTGTAAAATTTGCTTCTTGGATAAGAACTGTCTGGGCACGTACGCCATGACTGCTGTCTAAAAACTAACACCAATGGCAACAAGATGTTGTAAGCAACTAGCTGAGAGATTACCTGGGGTCTGGGTTTTCAACCCTCAGGTTGTGCTGTCCATAAAGAATTTTGTTAGCCAGGATGTCAAGAAGACCTTCAGTTCACTTAGTTTGTGTCTGGATTGGGGATAGGTAGAAGGCAAAGGTTAGAGGCCAAATCTCTGCTAGCATTTGAAATCTCATAAAATAGTACTATATCTAGAGTCATGTATAGCAGTACTGTTCCTTACATATGATGTTATATATGCATCTGAGGGGTGGGGCAGGGTAAACACAGGATTCCTGTTTCGGATCCAAGCCAGTCTACAAGTAGAGGGTTGCAATCAAGAGATTAGAATTTGAACCTTCCTTAAAAAAGCGGATTTGCATTAGTGCTTTGTTTATAGAGTTTCTCTAGAAAATGTTTTCTGGAATTTTGGCTGAGAATTATTAATTGAAATAAAAATGTTTGCTGGGAATTTATTAGAAGGAGGGTGGTGCTAGTTAACATTTAAATATACACAGTGCTTTATCATTTCTCTCCTTCTGTTTTGACTTAGATTGCTAATACCATACCACATTAATCTCAGGTTGTTCCCATCATTCTTGTTAAGATTTAACGTAGTAAAAGCCATTATTGTATTAACAGATCATTCCAAAATAATGATTAACATAACTCCAGCGCAGCTTAAGTGCGTCACATACCAGTGGTTGCCTTTGAGAGACTGTGAGTTTAAAAAAATGTTCCAAGTGTGAAGTCTTCAAAGAAAAAGAAAATACACAATAATGCACATTGTAGATATGTCTGTGCATTTTCTGTTTCTTATGAATGAAATTAGCATAATTTAGTATTTGGTTTTTTTATTTTTCAGAAGTCAGAGGGAAAGATATCAGCTTGCAGTACAACTCCTTATCTGAACCAGGGAAAGCATGTAGAACATTTCAGTAAGGATCTGAATAAGTGCCTGAGTAGCTAAACCCAGAGGTGGAGCCAGAAGTAACGCAAGAGAGGTTTCTTCATGCTAACTTGTAGTTTTGATCTATTTCTATTTATTTATTTTCAGAGAAGTACTCCTAAGTTACCACAATGTAACTTTACACACAACAGAAGCATTTAAGCAAGTTTTATTACATACTCTGAACTTGTGATTTTGATATTTCTCTCCATCTTCTTACTTTTAGTATGCCTGATAAACAGCCTAGGGGGGTCCTACTAGCTGTGTCCGAAAAAGCCTTAATTTTCTGCAATTGTAGTTATGAGAAATCATATGTCATACCAGGTCTTTGACTTTCAGCCCTATAATGTTACCTGTTGTGCTAGCACTCAGACATTTTCTAAGTTTGGTGACTGGCAGTGCCTTAGCTTACTCAGTACAGGATGGAGATAGAACTCGTTTCCCATGGATTTACGGTTTTGTGTGTAAACACTGTCTGGGTTTTTGGTGTAACAGTACAGCTAAAAGGCACAGTGATCATTCTGTGGGAGCCCATAGGAAAAAGGTGCATTCAGGGAAAAGAATTGTAATTCAGGTGGGGAAGTTTCAACTAAACACCTGTGGTAGATATGTTCTCGTTTAAAACTTGCTTACTTAATACTAATACCAGAGGAGATGGTGATACAGTGGAATTGAGACATGCTGGGCATGTTTTGGGAGCTGGGGCCATCTCTGGTAGGAGAATAATCCCCACTGTGTAAATAAAATGCCTGGTTCCTGGCTCAGGTGAAGATGAAAGGCATCAGTCAAAATGGATTATGCATGCCTGATGTGACATGCCTGTAATGAGAGCCAGGATCTTCTCAATACCTTCGCCTGCGAATAGGGCCTTATGTGTAATTATTTATAGTAATAAATCATCAGAGTTGACAGTCTTGCTTGCAGGTATCCCAAGTTCTTTATAGGACAAAACCCTTCCCCAAAAAAACAGATTACAGATATGATCTATAAATGTATATACTGCTGGTGAGTAAAATCTGGGGTGACAATGGAAAAGTTAAGTGGCAGTTTTTAGCCTGTCAGTCTCACAGTAATATCCTGATTCCCAGTAACAACTTCTTGTATTCCAATCTAACAGCAATACAGATGTGCATACAGTGGCATCACTGCTTAAGCTGTACCTGAGGGAACTCCCAGAGCCAGTCATACCATACGCAAAATACGAAGATTTCCTTTCCTGTGCCAAAATGCTTAGCAAGGAGGAAGAAACGGTGAGTTGGTAACTTGAGTAAGATGAAATAAAATGTTGGCAAGTTACAAGCTGTTCCGATTTTGAGGAGGAGAGAAGCTGATGATTACCTATCCTGATTTAAGAAGTGCGTCTATTAATTGAGGCTGGGTTTATATGAAAATTGTTGCCACTTTATTTGGAAGTCTAAATAAAGGCATATAGCTCGACCTTAGCTGTATTTATTACATGCCACTGAATCCAGGTCAAATAAACATCACTGTGGTCAATAGCTTCCATTTTGCGTGGAAGTAACTTACGTTTTTGTGGATTATAATTCTGAACTGTAAAAGGAAGGGTCTTAGTTGCTGTCCAACTCTTGCCATTAAATCAGGGGTCATTTTCCTTTAAGTGTAAGGATGCCAACTTTTACTGACTTTTGATTGAAGGCCAACGGATTCTATTCATTGCCTATCATTGAATCAAAAAGATGGAAGAGGGCAACTGGAAGCAGGCCACCTTCCAGACCCTTTTAAAACAGCATAACTCGGATTAGCAAAATAAGGGCTCTGATTAATAATGTGTGCCCTGCAGTGGCCTGGGCCTACTATATATTAGTCTGAAGACAGAAGAAACTAAGTGTTTTTACATTGTTCTGTGTGCTTACAGGTAATGAGGTCAACCCTGATATTTTCATTTCAAAGTAAATACAAATAGGCTCATTCTGTTGATTTCAATCTAGTCCTAACTTTCTAAGGTGGTTATGTCTCTTTAATTCCTTTTTGAGATTTCAAACCCTGCTAGAACTGGAACCCCTCCTACCTAATTTTCTAATTAATTAAGACGAGGAGGAACCCTTCTTTTCTGACTGAGAGACCATCTCCTTTCTGAGCCTTCAGTTGATGACTGCCAACAGCAGAGATGGTAGTTGTTCCCATCTGATGGAATGGGGGGAGGGGGAGAAACATCTCTGGTAAACTGTCTTCTATAGTTATCTCTTGCACACACTGAAATCAGACTGGTTTCTTTGCTGTACTTTACAGCTTGCTGCAAGGTCCAAATTTTTGTCAGCTGCTTGCAAAAGGTGGGAGCGGGCTGTTCAGTTGGTTTAATTTGAGCTGCTCTTTGACAAGTTATGGCAGGGGATCCTCAGAGCTAAAGTTGCAGCTATTCACTTCTGCGTGTTGCATATGTCTCTAAACATTGATAGCTCCAACGTAAAGCCACCTGAAAGCTCCGCAGTTAGTCATCATGCCATTTTTACTTGCAGTGATATTAATTTTCAGATTACATTTTTAGTCATTTTATATTGGCTTAGTCCAGAGTATATGTGTGTAGTTTCTCTGCAACTATGCCACAAAGCACTTTATTAAATTCATTTTGAAAGCAAGATTCAAATTACAGTGGCCTTTTGGTGCTGAAGTTGGTGCCAGCAATTTGAAAAATCAATACTACAGGTGATGAGACACTTCAATCCTTTTTATGGTGGCTTAGCACTCCACCTATGAGTCTGTCTGACAAGGTTTTCAGTTGCTATTTCTCCATACAGAAGTTAAAGGTACAGTCACTGTTAAGGGGGAGACCTGTGGACCTGTGCATCTTGTTTCTTTTCTTAGCACACAGCCAGCAAACTTGTGCACTATCATGGTCCACCCATCTTGATTTGCATTTATTTTCATAACATATTGTAATCAAAACCCCACTGATGCTGGCAAAGTACCAAAACCCCATACTGAAAAAGAAACTAAAGGCACTGGTTGATAAGGAGCGTAGCCAGGGTCTTTTTCCACAGGGCACAGAAATTAGTGTGTGATGTTCTGGTTGGTTGTCCCATTCCCAGGGTGAGCCCAACTGAAATAACTGTTTATTGATCTGAATCTAGTATGGACCAGAACTGGGTAAAATACGCAAATAGTTTCTCAAATGAAAATGCCAACTAGAATCATAGAAGGTTGGAAGGGACC
>NW_009648960.1:0-47468 GCF_000708025.1 Charadrius vociferus
ACCAGTGGACCTGATGGCCGCCTCTCACATGGACTCCTGTGGGGTCTGCAGGTACAGCAGGCACTGATGCAGGTACTCAACTGCTCTGCTGCTGTTCTCTGCCAGCTGGAGAGAGCGCAAGGGGATGGAGGGAAGGGTTGGTGCAGACTCTCCCCCTTGGCCAGGTGGTCCCATCATCCAGGACTGGCCTCTCCTGCCGGGACACCCACAACGCCCAGCCAGAAGCTGGCTGGCGCCAGGGTTTGGAGGGAGCAGAGGGCTGGGTGCTCCCTGGGAAGCTGCGGTGCCACCCTGCTGCCAAAGCCCAGCTGAGCTGGGGCTCCACTGGCACCCCTGGGCTTGGGGAGGGGAACAAGCCTGGAGAACAGCCCATAGGGCTGCACACCCAAGGGAAGGGAGCATGTGTGGGGTGCAGGCTGGCAGCGATGGGCGGCAGCAGTGGGCAGGGACAGATTCCTGGTTTGTGACTTTTCAGAATATGGTTCAACGTTGCATTCACCATTTTGCAAGAGAACAGATCACTAGGGCTGCTGGCAAGTACACTGCAGGTTTTATATATGAAAGAAATGAATTAAAAGCATGATTTTCACATTCAAGGCATACAAATGACATAGGAAAAAGTAATTGCTGGAAAGGTAACTTGTCTCAATAATTTACAATGCAAGTTAACTGCCATGCAAGTCAATGAAAGCCTGAGTGCTTTATAAACTTTTTAACAGGAAAACACAAATCTTTCCATGTGTAAACAAGTAACACTGCTATTGGTAGTGCTGTATCCCCCAGGATCATGTAATAATGGCATACAGTAAAGTTAGGTAATGGGAAGCAGCAAGAAAAGAGCAGTAACTTTTCTGCTAATGCCTCATCAGACTAAAACTATTCCATTTTCAGCTGTCAAGACAAGCAGAGCAGCAGCTCCAGTAAACGATGCACGCATGTGCTGGCCTCCTCAGTCAGTAAAGCTGCACCTCACTCAGATGCATCCTAAAGTAGAAACATTCCCCACATACAACAGCGTTTCATATATGTGTACTAAAGCAAACACTTAAAGTCACTAAATGGTTTTGTCCTGTCTTCACCGTCTTGACCAACATGTTTTCACAGCAGACATGAACTGGAACATGCTCTTTTGCAGAGGCAGGCCTGTGCACAGGCTTTGGTTTCTAGCCAGGCAGCAGATGGCTGTATTTCCACTGGTCAAGCTGACTCACCGGGGGAGTGTTCTGCTTCAGCAGAAAGTTCCTCTCCATCTACCTGAGTACTCATCTGGAGACCTCATGTGGCACCCACGTTAGCACCCATATGTTCTGCCTGACAGCTCTCAGACTAGCTGCAAATCATGTTAAAGTGTATGGACTACTATAGCTATCACCAGCAAAAGGAAAATAACTAAACCTTCGAAATCAAACGTCTTGGGAGATCATTCCTAGGTACTGGGTATGAAGACAGATACAATGCTTTGCAAGGTAAATAAATGCCATTTGTAGTGGTTTCCCTTAAGTTGGTACTGCATCCAGTTATACCACAGAAAATGCCACAAGATTCAGCTGTTACTTTAGACAGAAAGCAGAAATAGCAACCTCACCATAGCAAGCATCACAATATTTAAAGCTGGCCAACGATCTCTTCTCCATTTCAAAATGCAAACTTCTGCAAACAGATGTTTGAAAAAAAATAAATGAATTGCAATGCTCCAAGTATACAACTTATCACTAAAGAAACAAGCAAGGATTGCACACGAGGCCTTTGGAAATACTTTCCAGATGAATTAAGTCTCTCCCATGCAGGGTTGTAATAGTTAAGGTTTTTCATTGCTGCACAGTTCCAGGTAGAGTGGGACGAAGTCCACGTTGTTCATGTAGAGTTTGAAATGTGGGTGGACTAAAGGCTGGGTTGGACTAAAGGCTGTCTTTCTTCCAGGGGATGATGCTGAAATACAGTGTATTTTGGCATGCCAGTATTATAGACTTCAGTAGGTGTGACAGACAGACCGTGCAAGTAACAAGCTAGATCTGGCTACTACACGAACGAGAGGGAAGGGAGATTGATTCATTAAGACAAGCAATTAGTGGATAAAGGAAACCCATGAACAGGCCCCTTTGAGTGAAATTGAAAAGCAAAGTGATTTTGGCAGCAGCAGCAGAACTCTTGGAATTAGGAGTGCTTTTTAACAGCAGCTGACAAGGACTATTTGCTGCCATTGAACATCAGGGGATATGAAGAAAAGGGAGAGCTTGGGTAACAGGGGAATCCTGCCAGGAGATAAACAGTCGTCTTGATGTTTTACCATCATCTTGCAACAAGCAAGCAAAAAAATAAAAACAAAAAAAAAAATCCTGGTAACTCCTGCTGAGATACTGACACTCCAGTGGATCATTTGCTTGGTCGTTACTGCCAGCTCTGTGAAAATAATCTTGATGAATCGGTACCTGCGTGAGCAAAAGAAAAAAAATTAGAGTAAAGCTCCCAGCCCACCTCAATGTTTTGCTTTCATCCTCGTGACATCAGCTCAGCAAACTGAATGCCTTGTGCAACACTTGGGATCAAGGAGCTCTTTGTGGAACCCATCCAGAACATGGTGTCTTAGTGGAGTAGCAGAGATACCAGTCATCAGGAAGTGAAAGCAAAAGAAACACCTGCATGCAAAGTACCTGGAAGGGCCAATCCGGCATCTCATACTGAAGATGGTCAGTGCAGATAAAAGTACTTCCTTTCAGATGAGATAGCATAATACACACATCTGCTTCCTGTGAGACACTAACCTCTCTGTTCACACCATGACGTTAGTACTGTGGACTGCCAAGGCTCAGCTTCAGAGTCAGGACAGCTCACAAGCAAACCAGTTTGACCACAACCAGGATGGCATCTAGATAGTTTACCAGGCATAAACTGGAAAGGGACTTCATTTCTTCAAGGCACTGATTATATATAATGAGAGGTCAGTTCCACAATCTCCATCATAAACAGGTATCTTCTTACCCGGTCTAGCTAAGCATACTTCATTGACTCCTTTCTACTAACTATGTTTTTAAGACTTGCAGTTCCTCTTGTCACTGCTCCAAACGCTCTCCAGCCACTCCATCATCTTCCTTGAAGCTTAGTGCTAACACTGGATGCTGTACCCAACAGAGGATTCATTGCACTATAAGCAGCAGGCGGACTACTTCATACATCTCACAGACGAAGAAACACCAGCTATTTAATATTCCATTTCAGACACTTTTCTGCAGAACTACTGTCTCATCAGATTTCTCTGCATTTTGTGCCTGTGGAGCCAGTAATTCCCAGGTAATTGTAAAATTTGCATTCGTTCTTACTGAATTGCAACCTATTTTTCAGCCAAACTGCAGCTACCTTTGATCTGAACCAGCACTGTTTTGAGCGGGGGGAGACTAGATGACCTCCGGAGTTCCATTATTCTACAGCCTATTCTCTAGGTGACTTGGAGTTCACTGCATTCAAGAAAAAGCCCAGTAACTAGCGATCCTTGTATATTTTATTAGGTGATTCCAAGTCCTAATAATAACTAAACTGAACTTCAGGTCAAGTGAATATGAAGTTATCCCTAAAAAATGGTGAGACAAATGATTCAGGAACATTTGGCACAGGTATAAGTTGTCTTGCAGGAAAACCCTCTATGGTGGAAGGAGCCAGGCTCTAAATGTTCAGGCTAGGTCATTCCAGATTACCCTTGTCAACAGCTACACTTCTTAACCTGCTGTCTTTAATGAAGACAGAAGTTCTCTGTGTGAATCGATCTTCTGCCAACCTTTCACATCCCACTGGAACCAGTGGCTCCAACTGAGTTCCTCTGAAGAACTTGATAAAAAGGACCCAAGGCTTATGAGAAGACACTGAACTGCAGCTCTGGAGACTTTGGGTTAACTCTTCACTCTACAGTTTATTGCAGAGGACACAGGAAGGCTATAATGATCAGTCATAGTGCCCCATTTTGACAATGGGAAAATAAACATTCTGTCTTTTCTGTGTGGTTTTTATTTTCTTCAGTGTTAAAATTAATAGACTGTACAGGATATAGCACTGCAGCTCCTAATTTTCCAGAGGGTCTCCAGCACAAAGACAACTAAAATAACCTTGGGTTATTCACAGTTTTTCAAAGACAAGGGAAGAAAAAATATTTTAAACCATGCCAAAAACTGTCAGAAACACAGATGGAAAATTGTATTTTTCAGAAAAAAAAAAAAAAAGAGGAAGAGAATTAAGCTTTTGTTTCTTTTTAAATATTAGACAACATCAATACAAGCATCAATAATTAATACTAACTCTTCTTCCAGAGACATACCAATTTAACATCACAGACGCTGATAACTTATTCAAGTCAGAGAATGGGTTTAAAGAGGGCTTACCCTGTGCAGGTAGCTGCTCTTGGATTTCAACTGCATTCATTTGATTTTGCTGGAAATCTCTTTCAGAAGGCCTTTCAAATCAGAGAGCTTAAGAATTAAAAAAAAAAAAAAAAAAAAGATAAGCTTTGTTTATATAAAATCAATCTAACTCATTCAAAGATGATCACAGCTTGGCATGAAGGGAAAGGAAGAGAACAAAACAAGCAAGCAGTAGTAAATACCTTAAAACACCCTACAACATACGTACCCTAGAAAATACCATACAAAGTCAGCCACAAGAGGCATAAAACCCCTTATGTGAATTCCTCCCATCCTGGCTACCCTGTGGGTGACAGCCACCACTCTGAAAGCAATAACTGACTGCTTTTTGTACTCAGTAGTCACACTGTGGTGGCAAATGAAGCAATGTTAATATTGCTTTTTACAGGAAAGCAATGCTAATAAGTAATATGAGTAATGAGTAATTGGCTCTCCAAATATTATATCAAATGCAACAGTGCTTGAAAGGACACTCCCAATTAGAGTTTTCACCAATGCAATTAATGCAGTGAGCCCTAATGCATATGTATTTCACCTAGTTAGCAAGCAGGCATCATGACAGCTACAAGGTCTCATCTATACTCCATCTCTTTGTGCTCCTTCAAAGCAAAGATTGCAGATCACTGGAGTTTTGTGGAGCATTCATTCTGACACATGGAGCTGCTTTCAAACCTTCCCCATGCCATAACTGAACTCTATTATTCCTTGGGACAACTGCATCAAATTTAAAGAAAAGTTTACCCCATGATCAAGGGTCATGCCTAGGACTCAGTTACATCCTCAGAACTTGTTTTTAGGACATCATCTGAAGTGAGAGACAGTGAGATATCCCTGTAGTGCCTTGCTCTCAAGGGCACTACTCCTAAGCGCATTTCTGTCATTAAAGCTGAAGGCAGGAATAGACAAAACAGCTTGCTGTAAGGTATTCCCTCACAGAATAAGAGGTACAATTTGGGTATTACTTTTCAGTGTAGAATTAAGGTTATCGTATTTCCTTTCAGTTTCAAAAGGAGCATCACTAGACACATACTTGGTTGCTCACCATTTCCATTTCAGTCTTGAAAGCAAGCTATTATTTTGTAATCTAAAATATTTGACAGCAATCAAAATAAACCTTTTGAAGTATATGTGGGCCTTTTCACTCTTGGACTTCTAAAAAGTCTGTTCTTCACACCAATGTAACTCCCCACTTCAGAGGCAAAATTCAATCAAGCTCTCAAAAAAACACTCATTGTAAAGGTCTTTCCAGTCGCACAGTCAAAAATTATACTTGTATGACAATTCTGATAATGATGTGCTCTCTAGTAGATTGGTAGCTTTATATTGCTTCAGCACAGGATGTTTCCATGAATCAAATGAGAATTGGTCATTTTAATAATAATTAAAGGTCTTCCTACCCTGCAATACATATGGAGCATTCTTTGTTTACCCAGCAGGTATTGCCTGTGTTATCTGAAGGCTTGCCATAATACATCTGAACTGCCACTTAATTTTACAAGCAGAGGTTCAACAAACCAACAAAAAGGATTAATGACCTCATGCCTTCAGCACTAGAAGCTAAACTTGACAGAACGCATGTTTGAGAAGGGCATATTGTAAGTACATAATGCCCCTTCTTGCCATTGTTGTTTCATGGGCCTGTTACACAGCAGAATATTGCAGTTTTATAAGATGGAAGTTATTTTTACTTCTATTCCATCCAATAAGGAATACTGAGAAACACTTCTTCAGTGCTATGCAAGAATATCTCTACTTCATTTTCCAGCACAATGTGATGCTACATATGAAATCAAAGGTGCAAAAGAGCACATTAAAAAACGCCCAGTGAAAATGAGGCCCTGGCAATAGTAACAAAGATTGCATACGTCTCTCGGTGATCCTCATTTTCCTTGTGGACCACTACCTGTTTTACCAGAGAGAGACACATCGCCCAGAGAAGTCTGAAACACAAGTACCTTTGCATCCAGTTGTCTAAATCGATGCACCATCCTGAAAACAGAAAGAGGACATAGAGGAGAGGACTGAGTCAAAGCATTAGAGAAGCCTTGGCTAGCCCCCCTCCCCGCTTTGCAAAACTGTGCAGAACTGCTTTGCAGAAGTCTATCTGGATCTAAGAGATTTAGTCCTCATCTTTGGCCAAAGAGTGGAGCTAAGGCAACTACAGCTAGAGGTCAGTTACAAAACAGATTGTCTGCAGATGCACCTGCTTGGGAAGACCAGTCTTTCATCCTTCCAAGAAAGCAGGGCTGTGGTTTGACATTGTTTTTATTGCAAGTATATTAACTTGGATTCTGGGGTGCATCAAGAAGAGTGCGGCCAGCAGGTCGAGGGAGGTTATCCTCCCCTCTACTCTGCCCTGGTGAGGCCGCATCTGAAGTATTGTGTCCAGTTCTGGGCTCCCCAGTTCAAGGACAGGGAACTGCTGGAGAGGGTCCAGCAACGGGCTACAAAGATGATTAGGGGACTGGAACATCTTTCTTATGAGGAAAGGCTGAGGGACTTGGGTCTTTTTAGTCTGGAGAAAAGAAGACTGAGGGGGGATCTTATCAATACTTATAGGGAGGGTGCCAGGAGGATGGGACCAGTCTTTTTTCAGTGGTGCCCAACAGGACAAAAGGTAACTGGCACAAACTTGAACATAGGAAGTTCCATCTTAACATGAGGAGGAACTTCTTTACTTTGAGGGTGGCAGAGCACTGGAACAGGCTGCCCAGGGAGGTGGTGGAGTCTCCAACTCTGGAGACATTCAAAACCCGCCTGGACGCCATCCTGTGCAACCTGCTGTAGGTGACCCTGCTCTGGCAGGGGGGTTGGACTAGATCTCCAGAGGTCCCTTCCAACCGCTGTCATTCTGTGATTCTGTGATCTAACAGATGAATTACTGTTAGTGCTGCGCTATTCCATTTTCCTTGTCAGGACTCTTCTGCTTCCGGTATAAAAGCTATTTTTTTTTTATTTGTTTGGCTTCTTACCCCAAGCTGAATGCCTCTGAGTAGTCTTAACATAAACACTTACTTGTGGACAGCAATGTCTGCAGCAGGGGCAAAGGGACATGGAAGTGTATGGTCTTTCCTATCCATTCTTAACAGCTCTTCCCTTACGTTTGAGTTAGGGGAATACTCAAGCTGCTGGAAGCTAGCTACAAAATTAAAGTATCATACACAGCAGGTTACTGTTGCTGTTTTCTAGCTTTCTTTATATTTCTCTTTCCTCTTACCCTATTACTCTGAAAACACTGAGACAGATGCCAAAGATAAAGTGTCATGATATGGCAGTCAGAGAAGAGTAGCCCAAGTCACCAGCCTTCAAATACTATCATTCCAAATAGCATCCTCCAGTCTCCAAGAGGTCTTTCCCACTCGTGCTATTAAGTACAGACCTCTGTATAGATCGATGCCGTGGGAATGCTTGATATTCCAGGTCTAACACTAAATATTCTCTGCTAACTGCATATTACTAAACTAATCAACTATAGGGCTGCTTTCCACGATGAGACCTCAAAACAGTACAGGAAGAGAAAATTTTCTCCTCTGGTGGTAAAATAGAAAGATTCAAGTACAGAAAGGTGAAATCATTTGAGAAATACTGTGAGAGATGTTTGGAACAAGTGTGTTTAATACATCTACCCAGCTACTGTGTGCATAATATGCCATTATAACCCTTGCAATATTGCCATCAGCATTTTACCAGCCTAATCAATTATTTCTGAAGACAGTCTGCAGCAGCTGACAAAAAGCCATCATTTTACTGAAAAAGAAAAGGCCCATTTATGCCGAGTTTATTTATCTACTCATTAGTTTGTAAACATTTAGAGCCACTGAAAACTTGCCTTCACTAAAAATATTCAACAGAAAGTTAAGAGAGCGAATACAAAGAAGGGCAGACGTACTCTTCTGATGAGTCATTTGCTTTGGTATTGATTTTGACAAGGTAATTTTCCTTCATGACAGCTTCCCATGCCAGAATTTCATTGTCCTCATTTTTTGAGCCTAGAAAATGTATATCAAGAAAAACAACAACACTAAATTCAGTTAATTTGTCTTTCCGGTGCTAAGGTGCAAAAAGGCTGGATTAGTGCTTGCAACCTGAGGCTAATGATTCCCTTCTCTGCATCCAGAGTCTTCACAGCCCCACTTCATGTCTGTGACACACCTCTGATAAACATGACATTAATGCATTTTACTGTATGCTCCTGGCAACCAGAGCTGCTTAAAAAAATAAAATATAAACAAAGACCCCAAGAAGCTCCAAAAGTCTTTCTGGAATTCTTTTGAATCTTGGTTAACATGAGTGCTTTGTGAAATGGCAGATGCTTCAACAGGCAAAGGACATTCCAGAAGGTTCCTATCTGGGTTTAAGATTTCCACTTTTTTATACGTTATCCCATATTGTATCATTAAGACTAACACATGTTAAGAACCATGTTGTATGACTTATCATTGAACTAAAACATTTCAAAATGATGAAGCATTGTCTTCTGTAAAAGGCACCTCCTGTTGATTCTGTAAATTAAGGAGTGACACTTTGAGTCAAACTCCTCCAGGATAATACTTCTGCATTTTATCCTGTTCCAACAGGACAGCACAAACCACATGGGTTTTAATGAAAAAAAGTTAGCTGAGACAGAAGAAGCCCATAGCTGGCAAATGACTGAAGTCCTATTTCCTCCACCCAGTTCTCCCCTGACCTCACACAGCCTCAGTTGTTCTCCCAGATACCAACAGGCATTTAAGCACCAGAACCCCAACCATTTCCATAAGAGTTAAGTAGGGAAGCCAGGATTTTGCAACAGACAATACATTAATGTGCTTCCTCCATGCAGTTCCCAGTTCCTGTCACCAGCTCAACTACAATGATATTCTGGCTCTAATTAATTCTTTCATTTGCTTTTAGAACTGCAACATCAACTGTGCATCGCTTGGACAGTAGTATCTGCAGTTAAACAGCCTCCCCAGCAAAGAAACCAAACAGTGATTTGGACAGCCAAAATGATTTAGTCAGCGCTAAGGAATTTTATACCCCAAAGCAGGCATCTTTCTCCTAAACTAATAAATCCAGCCTGTGCTGCAGGGCAACAGTCAGGTTGCTGATGGATGGGAATAAGTCTGTCAATTAACTCAACTTATCCTCTCTCATCTGCTGCCGAATGGCAATTAAAAAAAGAGAAAATGTTCCATTTGTTGGGGGCGGGGAGGGGAAGCTTGTTAAAGCAATTCATATCTGTGCCTTCTGACAGAGTAAATAAGGGGGGAATAGCTACAGGACTGAGTCAGCCACTCCTGCATTTTTGAGGCAGGTTGTCCATTTGGCCATGCCCAGAGGGTCAGGAGACTCTTCATTCTCTTTCAGTCACTCACCAGCAGGCAGAAGAGCCTCTGAAGAGAAGACTGTGGTCTACTAGGCTGCCCTAGCAGCTCCTAGCTGTATTAGCTGGGAGACTGTAATGGAGGGACAGAAAGAAATGCAATTCCAGAAGGTAGAGTGGCAAGCAGAGACTAAGACAGACAATTAATTGTATAATTGTCTTATACAATTTACCTAAACTTTCAGAGCATGCAAGATCAGGGATCTCTGACACTTGGGAGCAATGCAGAAGGGATGCACTATCAGACACTATTGACAAATTTACATTTTTCATGCAAACCATGAAGATAGCTTTCAGCTGCTGCAGGTTCTGGGTGAATTTATTCAGTGCTCTAATACAAAAAAAAAAAACAAACACAAACAACCCAAAACTTTCAAAGCTAGGAAGTCCTAGACAGCCCTAAACTAATAGGATTAATTTGAAGACTTGATTGATTTACATACATGAGGTAATTCTGCCTTGAAATGGCTTGGACAAGAAAGCACTGGATAACTCTGCACAGTATTCAAGCAGAGCAGGTCTCATTGTAAAACACAAAAGCTCTCCAACTCGACCAAAACCAAAGCTACTATGGGGCGGGAATCACAACACTGCTCAATTGGAATTTTAGCATGAGAAGTCAGGAGTATAATTCCCCATATCCCTGAGAGAGCACACCTTAAGTACTGAAGGAAGATTATGGCTGAGAAGCAGCCACAGGCTTTGATTTGAATCTTACTCAAGAGATTTCCAGCAACATAGTGGGTTTGCATTTGATAGAAAACATGAATGAGCTGCTTCTCATTTCCAGTACAACCACCTCCTTGGTGGAGGTCTACATTGCCCTTGAAAATTTCCTACCAAAACACTAACTGCCTGGTTTAAGCACAGTATGCCATGGAAGAGTTGCAATGCGCCTGCCACAGAGGTGACTTTTAGACAGTAAGGAATAATCCAACTCACAACAAATAGATGGCTCTTTACTTTCTTTCTTACAGCAGCATTTGAAACATTTCCTCATCACCATGAGTATGTAGGCAAAGATGACAAAAGGGAAGGGGATAGTCAAGCGACTGCAGTATTCTTGGACCAAGAAGTAACGCTGGAACTTCCACACCTGGTCATTGTTCTCTTGTACTGATCCAACAGTGTAACTAACAGGTGAAGAAAAGAAAATACATACAGCATTATTTATTCAAAGACATCCATCAGATCCAAGTAAGACAGCTTTTCTCTTTGTTGTACCAGGGCATGTTTTTATAAAGTCATCCTGGAGCTGGATTTTTTTTTCTGATTAGGAGGTTTTTGAGTTTGTCCTCCTTTTTAGAGAGAAATTTGAAAATGGGTGGAACTAAGTCAATACTAAAAAAACCAACCTAAAGTTACAAATAATCTGGAAAAAATAGGAATAGAGAGAAATAGGAAATAGGAATAGGGAGAAAATGCTCCACATACTTTCACTACCTTAGCTCTAGGCAATTTTCTTCCAGCCTAGACACATGCTTCTTTGCAAGATACCATGTCTCATTAATTCATCAGCTAACTTCTTTCTAAGCAAAAAAAAAAAAAAAAAAAACAACCAAAAAAACCACCCCACAACAAAACAAAACCGAAACAAACATAAAAAAAGAACTTTTACAAAAAATGAAAAGCTTCTGAGATTTTTAGTAGAGGCATTCAGAATGCTCCAGGCACGGATGAAACCTATTGTACTAAGCACTGTATGAACCCAGCAAAGCAGCACCCACAAGAGCAAACAGCTCACAGACTGCCTGACCTTTCATTGCTGACATTAAATGGCAGATGGTTACATCCAAAATGTCTGTGTTGAGATCCTATCAGACCCTTACACAGGAGAAGATAAAACCTTCACCTGTTGGAAATTATCTTTTGTTTTAGAAGATAAATACAGTCCTGAATTTCAGAAGTATCTAAAATATAATATTCCCCCTTTTTAGCTAATGCATACTGGATGCAAAGAAAAAGTTGGGTTCTCTGTTGCTAAAATTAATATATAATTGCAATTATAACATACAGAGACATTGATTGGACTCATATCTAATAGACATCAGCATTATTAAAGATTGACAAATACTATGTACAGACTGGTCTTAGGATGAGCCATCACAGATTCACGCATTTCTAACTGCATCAAGGAAAAAAACATCTGGGATTGTTGTTTGCCCACCGGGTTTCCTCAGTTCAGTACAATCCAGTGCTGCTGCTTGATTAAGTTGTTCAGTCTATTGTTAAAATGAACTGTGTAAAGCTCTGAGACTGTCATTAGAGAATTCATGCTGGGTCCTTCCACAAAATAAGCCAAACTGGCAAAAACAGGGGTTTTACTGGCATAATTGGATAAACCAGAACTTTTACTGTTAGATGTTGTTAAAATAAGTGTTTTAACAAATATCAAAGGCTTCTAGGGTAGAGCTGGCTTACTGCTATACTTTTCTTTATTAACATGGATTGCTTTCACCCTTTCTAGGGAGTATAAGCATGGTCTTCTCTTCCCAGGTCCTGTGCAAGTTAGGAACACACATGAATAAAAAATAGATATGCTGTACCAGTCCTAGCTGCCTTGCCAAAAATCACATTTCTGACTTATCTTTGGAGTCCAGGTCAGCATGGGAAGAAAGGTTCAGAGCTGAGGGGAGAGCAGATCCCGTAGCTGAAGGGCTTCTCAACTCATCACACTAATACATCTCAGGGCAGGCAAAATTGGCACTGGCATCAAGAAGCTCTTGAGGCAAACCAAGTGGCACTTCTTGTAAATACTCTTGTTGCAAAGCAAATTCCTTCCAAGCCAGTCACTGCCAAGGTACTATCCAAACGTGCAAAAATAAACGTAGAGGACCTCAAAAATTATGCTCAGGGGTTGTAAGTATTTAAATTTTTTTGTGCTGCAAGGGAGTGTAAAGCAGAAAAGAAGCAGGACTGGGAAGGAGAACAGAGCCACAGCACCAATCCAACTGTATTCACAAGTCAGAAGCGAGACAGGGGGCACCACGTTCCACAAGTCTGATATAAGGACTTCCCATTTTTAACTCAACTTTGTGTCAGAGCTTGCAGTGTAAATACCAAAGATTTCTGGAAGAAGCTGAGGAAACTTTTCCATGAGGACCAGTTATGGTTTTCTCTTGCTGACCCCAGTGCAGCCCATGTATATGTGATAATGTGCACAACAGTGACCGTTTTTATTTGGCAAATCAGTGCTGGCTCTGTGATACTGTCAGCTGTTACCAGCACCACATTTCAGGTGTCTGATCCATCTGCATGGTCTAACACTTGACAAGATACCAGAATAGACCTCCTGACTGGTAGACCCACAGACAGATAAATTACCATATAAAAACAGAGGTGATGGCATTTTTCAAGACAAAGTCCTTTTGTATGTCCCAAGGAGATGTGGCCCATTGCCTGTGGTATAAGTCAGAACAAGAAATAGCAGGGCCACCAGAGCAGTAACACACACGTCATCACCACACAGCACTTCCGGTTAATAAAACTATAGTGTTATAAAAAGACTGTGATAGTAACTCATTTATTCAGTCTAGCAAGGTCAGTTGTATGGCAACTCATACTTTGCAAAGGACTGACCCAGCTATCACCCCCTGTGTGAAACACAGGGGTTTGTGCTAAGCCCACTGTGCAAAGAATGCTTAGAGAAGTAGTAAAAGGACAGGCAGCAATCCACCCCCGGCACATTGTACCAGGTTTGATCAGACTGCTGTGAGAAATGCTGGATTTGTTACCTTTGTTCACCTTTCCCACACCACCCTTCAATTAAGAGGTCTTTTTCAAGCTGGGAACTCTGTCCAGACTACTCCCAGCAATTCGTCTGCAAAAGATACAAGCAGACTCCAAGGTCTGACTTCATGCCATTTTCCAGGGCTTCATTCCCTCTCTCAGAGAGCTATTGATATAGAGATCACAGGCAAGTGATCAGTTCTTTATTACCTACCCAAACATGGCCACAAGCAGGTTCACAAGGAGGATGTTAGTTGAGAGCATGTAAATACAGACAAGTGGAATGGTAATCCACTCTGGGAAGCGGGGTTGGTTGTTGGCATCCAGCTCCACGCACAAGGGCTTGGACTCATTCCCAGAAAAGGTGCAGCGGTCAAAGTTGTAGGTGGTACCTCAGAGGGCAAGAGCAGAGAGCAAACAGTGAGCCCCCTTTCTGTTGAGTCCAGCCCCAGGTACTGCTACTGACCACAATATGTGTGGCCGCCTCCTTCCTTGACTCCCCGTCAGACAAAACCTAGCATTGTTGCTGCTTGGAGGAAAGGGGTCAACATAGGACTGGACAAGCACTGAAAGAACAGAGCCTTCCACCCACCCAGGAGAGCTTTCCACAGAAAATAGGTACCATCAACATCATCAGGGTATTGGCCAAACATAGCCAAGTATGGCTCGTAGATGACAGATCGAAATATCCACTCCCAGCGGTGCTCATTCTTCCTCAGGATGCCTTGCCTGGCCACACCAAAGGCCACCATCCACACAGCAAAGAGAAAGAGGAAGAAGAACACATCTATCATCTGAAAAAGGACAATAAGCAAATGCATCAGTGCCCCACTGCATGCCTGTTGCAAGCCACACATGTTTTTTTTTTCTCTCTGACTTGATATTAGAGTGAAGAATAATATTAGAAAAGCCCACACAGGTTAGCACCATTTTAATGCAAGTTTTCAGATAACTGCTCCATAAATTTACAGTCACCAACACACGTACACTAATAATTGACCATTCCCACTCCAAGGCACATTTCAGAATACAGGATTTCCCCTTGGCATCAGACAGGCTCCACCCACGAAAGCAAGATCCACATACAAAGACTATGCAACACCTATAGCTGCAGACCCTTCAGCCAAGTGTCAGGTGAAAGCAGCCACAACTTCTGAAAATGCCACTCTGGACAGCTTCAAACCAGCATTTATAGTCCAGACACTCTGGCTAACAGTTTCA
This sequence comes from Charadrius vociferus, assembly GCF_000708025.1. Lineage (NCBI taxonomy): Eukaryota > Metazoa > Chordata > Aves > Charadriiformes > Charadriidae > Charadrius > Charadrius vociferus. Next base: position 14,722 of record NW_009648960.1, read on the forward strand.
TGAATTTCTAGCTCTTACAATATACAGATAACTGAATACTGGTAATATCCCAGATGAGCTTCTCCATTTGTTGCCGACCCACCCCCACCAAGATCTGCCATTCCACTAGCCCCAAGCATCTTTATTATTAGACTTACTCAAAAATTCATCCCTTTTGCAGAAGGCCAAACAAGAGAAAGATGTACAGGAAACAATCCTATGTTGTTGTTTCCATATGATAAGGCACTCTGGGACCAGGTAACCTCTAGACTTAAGCTTTGCAGCAGTGGTACATGGCAAAAGAAAGGCTTTCTGTGTAAGCTGCAGACCACGCTGTTACTTGCATTGCCACCACATAGCTGTTTTTTAAGTTCCATATACAGGATCAGCTCCAGGTGACATGCACAAATTCAAGCAGACGTACTCCCAGCTCTCCAATGCTCCTCATTCCCACACCTACAGTAAGCCACATCTGTATTCTATGGAATCCCACTGTCTTCCTATTACCTTTCACAGTCTGCTAGCAAACATCCCCTCCAGCTTCAAAGGACATAATTAGCCCGGCCACTGCATGAGAGGCTCCTCACCACACACTTCTCCAGTTACTTGTGTAATGGATGCAGTGGAAGACAAATCTTCCTCCTATGCCATTCATCATTGTCTTGTTTGGGGAACGCTCGTGTGAGAAACAAGAGTGATGGAATATACCACTGAAACATTTGAGACATGTAAGACAAAAGCTACCACGAAACAAATTTCCTCTTCTGTTCTTCAGCCTGATCTTTATTCATTCCCTATGCACAGGGAGAGAAAAAGGCCCTGCTCTTAATTAGGTCCTATTTAAATCTTAATTAATCCTGTTTAGCAGATTTAAGAGAAGGAGAGAACTTGCTGCCATCATCAGAACAGTGGTGATTTTCGCTCTTGAGGGAAAAAAAAAAAAGGTGTCACATCATTTATTTAGACTCTCTTGAATAGCTGCCAGAATCTTACCATCCTCTGCAGCATAATAATTTTGGGTCCTAGATTCCTGCTAACTGTGAAAATATGGATCAGCCTCAGAGTAAAAACTATGTAGTCCAAACAGAAAATGACTCTCCCAGAATACCAAGAGCTTTCATCAGATGAGTGAAGCCTGATGGAGACAGTAAAAGAAAATAAAGAGAAGCGTTGGGTAAAGCATGTGGAAATCAGGTAAAAATATACTGAAACAGGGAGTGGAAAGTAACTGGAAAACAGAGCACTGCTATCCAGGGCTCCCGTGCTCTCCCACCAATCACCACCTGACAACAGGTGGTAGAACTGGTTAATGCATGCCTTGTTTACACACTTCTTATCTTAGCTACATCATTGCCATGTCTCCTCTTCCCCTCTGAAACTATTAACTATCTTGTACCTTTAACTACTCCCACAGCCCTCCAAAAACTTCACAGTACAATGACCATTCTGTTGCACTGAGGCAACAAGAACTAAGTTACAGGTGACTGAACAACTACGTGGTAAAATGTGTTTCCATCATTTCTTTGTCATGGTTGCTAACTCACTCATTCATGTAAAACAGTTTATGTGAGCTAATGACATTCTGTTAGACTATTGTAGGTACAATTACAGTCCCCTTAAATACAACATAGGAAAGCTCAAAGAGTCCAGATTACCATACTAAATAGTCAATAGCAGGAGCCAGGAAAAATCCTGAAGAACTTATAACTCACTGAGCTATTAACTGTCTTATCCTGCAGCTTTGTCTGATATGTTCTATATAGCAAGTCTTGAAGGTATTGTCATGAAACCTAAGCCTATTTCAATCATCTTCTAAATATGCTCATCCAATCCTAGGCATTAAGAAGGGCTGCCCAGCTGGCCCAGGAAGATCTCAGTTTAGTAAAGCCACCTTTGACTCCACGGAAAGACTCAACTTCCATTAAACAAAAAAGAGAAAATATTGCATGCAGATATTCCCTAATCACTTTATTATATTTCTTTATTTGCTTTTACAGATTTAGAGTCAAGACTTGACAGTATTTGGGGCCTTCACAAAGAGCAGGGAGTTTCACAAACACGTCGTTTCCCAAAATCTCATTACAGGCTGTAGTCAAAACCCAGAAAGGAAGCAAAGCCATAACATGGCCACAAGAAAAGATACTACTCACCTGAACACAATCCCTGCTATGAAGTAGAAGATTGCTAACGTATCCATAACATTCCACAGATCTGAGAAATACTTACTGCCATTCATGTACCACTGGGAAGGAAAAAGAGCAGAAAGTAACCACCACACAGCACTGGCCATGGGGAGCTCATCCATCCTCCCCTCCCCTCTCTCCAATGGATGTCCTCATGGTAAGTACTCCACCCCACTTAATTTTTTGTCACACGGAATAGGTACACCAGAGTTCAGATTGCTTTTAGTTTCCCCCAGAATAGGGTTTTTAATATATCCAGCAATGCCAGAAATTACTGGCAACGTGTTTTTACCATTAACTTCTAAGAGGACTATAGGTCAAGATTTCCTATGTTTAGAGCTCCTTAACACATTTTCTCTTGCAGTCCAGATGTCCTAAGCTAATGCTCTTGCACTGCGACCAGTTAAGCACATCAGTGACACAAACATCGCACCACAGTATGAGTTACTGTGCTCAAACAAAAGGACATAACCCAACCACACATATGCTTGTGCATGTGAAGGAACAGCCCTGACAAGACCTAAGATTGAAGTACTTAAGTGTTCACATGTGTATACACATGCTGCCAGGGGAACTCAGGGTAGATCATTGTATGCTCCAGCAGAACTGCTGCCAAATGGGTCAGAGGAGTCTTGGTGTGACTTAATAAAAGCAAATGAAACACTGGGGGGAGGCAGCAGTGTCTCTGTTTTGGGGCAGTTGAAGTATTCTGGCTTCTCTTTCTTCACAGAGCTCATTCAGTAATCTGTCCCTGGCTACATGCATGTGCTTTTGATCAAAGATGCAGATTTAATTTATTCTTTTAATTACCTGGCTCTCTATTTCTGCATTGCAAGTCTAGTGAGAATCTTTGCCTATTCGCAGATTGACAGATACTGCACCCTGGATCCAAAGTTTGTGCAAGAACCAACTTCTGGATCCAGTCTGGAGGTGACTCATCAGGACAAGTAGCTTAACCAGGAGAAACCTCTGCCAGGCCCAAAGAAATAGACCGAGTCCCTGATCATAATTCTTTTTATTTTTTGTTGAAATAATCAAAGCATAGTAGAGTACTGATCAGTTTATCTCTCTATAACTGGCATTCCATTGCCAAGGAAGGCAATTCTGTCTTCAGTACTTTCACAGGAAACAGAGATTGAGGGGCGTTTTCTTCTAAATGCAGAAAAGAGACCCACTTTGCTATTCCAGTTGCACAATCGGTGCATTTTCTTCACATGATGGGATGCATTGCTAAGGACGGAGAGTCATAGCAGCCACAAGGGTGTCAGGCTCAGGATATTACCAGACACTACTTTATCATCTTGGGACCCATACATATCTTTCTTACTACTCAAGGTACCAAACGTTGAGCAGAGTGGGGACAGCATGTCTGACACCCATGACATTAGGTTGTCTCTGTCTAGTAATTCCCTAAATCAAACATAAGTTGTCTTGCTATACATGACAGTGAAGCAGTGTTTTATGTGAACAGCTAGACACATATGGTCTAAATGTCTTTCACAAAACAATAAGCCTACCACTGCATTACAACTGTATTGAATGCAGCAGGTTTAAGCCTGATGCCTCTTCTATTAAGGGCACAGTTGTGGATGGAGGAAAGGAAACAGGTTTTGGTCTAAAGCAGAAACAGAGAGAAAACAGGCAGATGTGTGTAAACAAGTGAGAACAACCAAGACTGCAATGCAGTTCAGTCTTTCAAGTATCAAGCAGTTCCCACTGCTAAGAGTGCACCGAGGTTCTGTCCAGATTCCTTCTCTATTTGAGAAAACAGGGCTTTCCTCCACATCCCACAAGTCTACCCACTCACCTGGCTGGAGGCTACATCCATATGGATAAGAAGATAGCAGGAAAAAGGCATCTCCAATTTCACTATTGCCATGACAGCCCTAAACGGCATATGAGAAAGTAGCTCCGGCTAGTTAAAAATCTCTAGGACCATCAGAAGTGAAAAGAGGGTTGAGCCTGTGGCTTATCATTCAGATACAGTTCAGTTTTCCTGAGTGGTGAAACAATCTGCTTTAAATCTGAAACAACATCTAGTAGCTGGCACTTATACAGACACACCACACTCTAATCAGAGGGCTGATTTCTCCCCAGAACTAGTTATCTGACTGCAGCAGCCATAGTGGGACCCCAGGCAATGCTACTCTTACTTTTCCTTTGATGTGAAAACAAAATCTGAAACATCCCCCTTTCTAAAAGAAAATATGAAGGACACAAATACTATTTTGACTGCAGAGTTAGAGCAACACACACACAATCTATCTTGGAGGAAGCCAGGGAGAAATTATCCTGAGAAGCTTAGAGGATTGGGATATTACTCTGCGTTCTGCTCCTTAGCGAAATAGGTTTGAAGCCAGGACAGTGACTTAAGATAACTTCAAATCTTAAATAATTTCTCTGTTTTAGCTGCCTCCACTCCCACAATCAAATTGGTACGGCCACCAATTTTTAATGGGGTTACTGGTATCTGAAGTTGTTCTACCTGCTAAGGGTAGTGAGAAATAGTGACGTTGGTAGGAAAAAAAGTTTCTACCCCTAAGCATTTCCCCAGGACTTTTGCTGGGTACACACAGGAAGTACAAGGTCAGGTCCAGAGACACCAGAACCTAAATCAGCAGAAACACACACTCCATTAGTGTTTTCATTGCAACAGAGTCTTTTACTTTCCCCCCCCATTTTCCTTAGCAAGTAAATTTGCCTTAAACAGGGTACCACCTTGAATATTAAAAGGGAAAAAGATCACACAGCAAGTTAAGCACAGTAACATCAACACTCAGCAACGTCATTCAAGCTCATGTAAGAAATGTTATTGCAGGGTAGTCTGATCCAGCAGGCCACCCACAAACGCTCATGTGGAGAATAATTCCTTACAGGACAAGCAGAAAGCAGCACTGCACTGAAACCACACCCCCATTTCTCTTCCAATTTCCCCAGCATCTTCCCACTATTTTGAACACTGACTGGTAGAGACCAGCTTGCCTGAAAACCAACATATTTCATATGCCCCCTTACATGTGAAGTGAGACAAGTATCAGCTATACAGCTGGCTATAAAGGTAGTCCCACATGCTGTTCCCACACCACACCAACACAAGCAATGCAGGCAGTACAAAACTGGTCCTTGGGACTACGTGAAACTAGCAAAACCTGTATTTATGATTAAAAGATAAACAGAAATACACAATGATATGTTGCTCATTGGTTAAAAAAAAAAAAAAAAAAAGGAGGGGTGGGATGTGGACAAGAGAGGCAGGAATCATTTGATCTAGATGTATGTACCCAGATAAATGTGTTAAATCTAACCTCCTATTCTCAACTTCTTTGGCAATCCAAGCCAAGCATTCCTAAGAAATATCTCCATTGGCATCACCTTATCCACCCAGCCTCAAAGTCAAACACATTCCACTTGGTGCACGGACACTGCAGCTACTGGGGCACAAGTAGGAACTAAACATCAGGGGCAGGGTGGGTGGGGAAATATTCATTATGCCTTGAGTTGCCTGAACATATCTCCTAAGAAGTGGTTCCCCTGTAACTTAGAAGCAGCCTGCACTCTCTTACGCTATTAGGAGGGGAAAACCACAAGGCTTTTAATCTAGCACTAAACATTTTTGGTTTGCAAGCGCTGCCTACTTGTCTCACTTCATCACAAAGTAGAATGAAGACCAGCACGTAAAGGATCATCTCCAGGACGGTAGGTTCCTTCTGGAAATCCATAAGCAACACGTAGGCAAAGAGCAACAGGAAAGCGATGTAGAAGATGACATTCCAGGAGAAGACCACAAAGGGGGAGGTGAAGAAAGACACGTAATACAAGAAGAGTTTCTTACTCTTCTCCACAGGCTTTTTCCTGAGGAATTAAAAGAGGGGACAAGGTCTCAAAGTGTAGATTTTATACCTGGAAACATTTGTGCTCTTCATTAAAGTGAAAATGAGAAAGGTGCAGTCTAGCACAGGACATTACTAAAAAGGCAATGCTGTTCTACATCCACTGACTACAGACACGCAATTGGCACTTCTTAACTCCAGATCAGAGATATGACATGATCTGTCATAAGCTCATTCAGCCATTAAATATCTTTATTTGAGAGTGATTGAACACTGGAACAGGTTCCCCAGAGTGGCTGTGGAGTCTCCATCCTTGGAGATACTCAAAACCCAACTGGACACAGTCCTGGGCAACCTGCTCTAGCTGACCCTGCTTTGAGCAGGGGGTTGGACTAGATTATCTCCAGAGGTCCCTTCTGGCCTGAATTGCCCTATGATTCTATGATTAGTTGGCTCTCTTTGCTTCTGCTAATGAGAGGCCAGTTGATTACCTGAATGAGATGAAACCACAGCCTATTAATGGGAAAAAGAACAGACACAGTATAATCTTCCAGTTCTTAGTATCTCTTGAAATCTCTCCATACCACTGCTTAGAAAGGAAATTCTGCAAGGAAGAAGAAAATGTCCTCATTTATTCTAACAGTAACAAAATAACCTAGGAATGCTATTACAGGACATTAGATTTAGTAAAAAAAAAAAACACAAAACTTTGAGATTTCAATCAAGGCAACTGGGATTCCTGTTTCAACAATACAGAAAGTCTGCATCAGTAACAGTGTGCTGGTTCCTTAGTCCAGCCATTCTTCAGTCTACATGATGAGGAGTTCAAAATGAGACTGAACTTGACCTGATTTAGAAGGCACTTTATGCTGGGCAGTACATGCACACAGTGCATACACGGAGTTGTGCCAAGGGAGAAGTCAGTTCAGGCAGTCTTTACCATCTAGCCCACTATGATTTACAGCTCTAAATCAAGTCCTCCCCTCTTGACTTAATATTTGTGGGCAAATCAGCCACCTCCTGTTTCAAGAAGAGGAGCCTCACCCCCATCCTCCACTAGTCACAATTAGTGCTCCCTGGCATGCATTTCACATCACTACAGATGCTGGTTCTGTGAGCGTGCTGCAGGACACAGCTTTGCTGTGACCGTACAAAGCTCAGTGTTCACATGGCGGGGAAACCTCGCCCAGAGGCCCTTACTTTCACAAGAACAGTGTCTGAGTATTGGCTTTTCACAGGCTGTTCACAGGGATGTAGCATTTTCACAGTAATAATATTCATTTTTAAGCTACCCAGATCACAAGAGTTACAGCAATCTGTACGCTGTCTTTCCACTGACATTACCTGCACCCCTGGTTGGGCAATGAACTGCTGGTCTTTAGCTTCCACTGCTAGTTCCAGACAATTGCTCCCTCCCCAGGCTTCACAGGAATAGGTCAGCAGCTGCTCAGCTAGATCTTCATCATTGCTGTAGCACTCAGTGAACAGCTCTGGAGGAAAGAGGTAGCCCCACACTGAGCCTCACCTTCAGACTCCATTTCCCACCAACTTGGGGGCAATTGTCTTCAGTGACTTCCAAAGTATAACATTTATAATAAAGCATGCAGATGCAAGAACTCTTTCCGCATTTTCAGCATGGTAAAACAACATGTGCATTGCTGTACACCCCTTAGGCTTTCATACAAAATTCATGTCTGGATGAAAACTGTAATATTGAATCAGCTCACACAGAAACAGCATTAAGTCGAGTTCTGCACTAAAAAGCTGAGTAAAAAATATTAACTTCTCATACTCAGATGACTCAGTGTGTCTGCTTATTTCATCTTCTTTTCATTCATTTAGCATTGATCTAATGACTTAGTCACAGTAGTCCCATATTAATAGCAGAGTTGAATAACAAGGGCAGAATCTGATGTTTTTTCACTAGAAAATGCATTGCTAACATAGTTGTTTTAGAAGAGGTACGAGCATCTTATTCTGCCCACAGTTTTTGCAACTAACAATGCATGCAGAGTGTGAAAATATTTCTCTTTCCAGCTCTGGACGTTTCCCACCTGAAGGCGGTTCTGTTGGTGTACCTGCGACAGAGCACAACTGCCCTTAAGAACAATCCAGCCTCTTATAAAACACACCAGCCTTCTCTAGACACCCTTCAACAGCACATTTTCTGAGACATTTCACAAGCAGCTGTTACCATAACAGCAAAGTTGCACACATACAGCAATACTTTCAGCTGGTATTACCACATACGCTGCAATATGCAGACAGATCTTGACAGACTTCAATGGGACCCATTCAGTTCTCAATGTCTTGCTAAATAATCAGGCCTGAGTCATACAGATACCTTTAAGTAAGTCTATTTAAGCAGTTTTCACCTTGTGAAGTAGGAGTACTTTCTGGTAACAAGCAAGATATTTTCAGTGTGGCTTTGCACTACTCCTTAGTGGATAGTGAAATAGCTGTGCTGATATACACACAAATGAAAATAATGCTCAAGTTCAACTGGTCAATCTAGCCTCCATGAGCCCGAGAAAAGGAACAAACATGGTCTGCTTTTAGGAGCTATAAAACAATATCTATCTGTAGAAATTTTCAAGATTTGGCTAAATGAAGCCATGACTGAACTGATTTAGTCATGGTGGTAACACCAACTCAATGACAAGACTGGACTAGAGGCCTCCAAAAGCCCTTTCCAGCAACATTTCTATGGTTCCCTATTCAACCTGCAGGGCTATTACACCTTAACTGACACCTAACCAACTTATGGTGATGACAGCAAATTACTGGGCAGCAATACAGTTACCGACTCACTGTTTTCTGCACCAGACAAGAGAACAAGGTCAAAACCTGCAATAAAGCTCCAGAGGCCCCACTGTAACATATTTCCTTCCGAGTTTAGGAATCAAGGTCCATCCAGTGCAAACTGAAGCTTACCTGTGGTACAAATTGTGGGTGCTACAAATTAATCCCTGCTCTGGCGTCTGCCAACTGTGCTGGCTTTCACTTGTGTGTTTCCCTGAATAATTTGCAGGATAACTAGACACTGAGGAAACGTTAGCATTATTGCTCATGAAATGGAAGTCCTTAAAGAAAGAACATTCCCCTGCTCTCCTGTCACCCATTACCCTCATTAAATAAAAAATTATCGGTGACTCCAGCCCATGAGATGCAGGGCTCAATTCTGAATCACTGGCAATTGCTGCAAATGGAGAAACTGAAGGTGATACAAAAGAAAAAAAGAAGAAAACCTGAACTCGATCTGCATTCTCAATGAGCAACAGTATTGTTTGTCACCTTAGAATAAGGAAGGTATATGATTTTGCATTTCAGAATTTAGTAATTCAATCCACTTTTTACCTGCAATTTATTCTCAGTCCACAAAAGTGCTCCTCCAAATTTGAAGGCCAGCTCTTCTCAACCTGAATATTACCAGCACTCATGCAGAAAGCTTCTCTTATTCTCTGGTCTTGCTATTTCTGTGCACCCTTCTTCAGCCTTGCCATTAGAGCTAGGTAGCTTTTCTTCCCAATGAAAGAAATTCACTACCAACCCAACCCTTTCCCCCCCAACCCCCCCACCCACTTTTGGAGGCAAACTGTTCAGACAGGACACAGTTTCTACTGGGAACAGATGGTGTGGAAAAGATTTCCAAGCAGTAAAAACCCATTTTGACATTAAAGGGGAGCATTTAATGTTGGATATCTAGTTTTCTAAATAAAGCTTTCTTTCTACTTCCTTTTGAGATGTCATTTCTCTTCATAAATCAGGCTGAATTTCTGGGCAGCATTTCAGGCAAATTCAATGAATTATCTTCCCTTGCAATTCACTGAATAAAAACCAGCAGGTTTATCAGTTTGTTTTTCTGCACAAAATAAAAACATCACTATGCAATCATTGCTACACATCAGACCTGAAGATCATTAAAACAAGTAATGTTCCAAGAAAGGAAACAATTTCCTGACCCCTTCTATTAAAATTCTGAAGGACTTAAAGAAGGCACTTACCTACTGCTCTTGTCTCATACTCATTAGCAAGTTCCTCAGACTCACCAGCAGCATTTATATCATTCTTCACTTTTGCCATGCTTTTCAGGAGCTTACTGGCCCCAAGGGCTGCCAAAGTGCAACCTCTGGTCTAGAGAGAGAGAGGGGTAAGTCATGCAAAGCCCTCTGCAAAGAGAATGTGAGAGATTCTTTAAAAATCATCCCCCTTTTTTGCAGCTGCTCAGTTCCCAGTCAAGACTGGCAAATGAAGATCCTGTTCCACAAAACAAGTGGTAACCATCAGCGTACTATTGCAATAGCAACTTTGTGACCAGTCTGAAAAGTCTTGTGTTTAATAGTTACATATCAGTTTTGCATCTCTGGCTGAAGATTCACAAAAGAGGGTCTGATCCGTCATGAGCTACACTACTGTTTTCACTCTCCACCAGTCTGGATCAGTTGTGTGTACCCTGAACTGCCCAGATTATGTCAGTCCGTTCCATTCAAAATGTCTACACATTCAGGGAATGTTTCGGACATGCAGACCAACTTGTATCAACACATACAGGGAAGAAGCACTCCATTTCAGACATGAAGACCAACGTAAACAGGAGCATCTAGTAGCTTTGCTTGCATTAGCCTCACATTTACAGCCTGCAAATTATGTATTGGATACAATCATCACTAAATTTACTGTCTAATCAAAATTAAAAATGGATTTCAATCAAATACCTGTGATGAGAACACATCCATATTATGGAATGGTTGGGAACTCAGCATCCAAGCTTGAGCGTGGATGAGAACATACAACTATAGGTAAATGCTAGCTGGACTGCTGACTCACACGTGACATTAGGAAAGGAAAGTAAGAAATCCACACCCAAACACAAAATGGGTAATATTAAGCCTACTTGCAGAGCCATCTAGCAATTATCTTTGTGGTTTTGTGTTTGAAGATGGATCTAGAGCCTTCAAAAGCCTACAAACCAAAGACAAGGAACACCACTGTGATATTTGCAAAGAGGAGTAAAGGAGAATTCAACTTACTTGCTCCCAAATGACTTTTGACAATTCTTTTTTGTTCTGAAGAACTGACCAAATAAATAGAGCTTGCAATGGATGCCTTGTAATAGGACACTCATCCTGAAAGAAAGAGCAACAACTCCTCAGACCTAAGCTCACTAAACTGTTTTCAACTGGAACAAATCCTAGTCTGCCACTCATCTGTTTTCATAGTCGATTCCTTTTACAGACAGCCCACTGATCTTCTCTCTTGGCTATGTGCCACTTGTCACACACTAATGTAAGTCAGTGTACATTTATCCTAAGCCTTATATTTTCCTATTTGGTGTGGAAGAATCAGCCTTCCTGTTTTTCCTAAAGTGGGCATTAAAGGATATTTGGGTCAAAGTCACTTTCTGCTTTAAGCCATGCGGTTCAGATAGCCTCATTCACAGCTTGACTTTGTGTTTAGGTAACATAGATTAATATCCACTAAAAGAAATACTAACTTTATACCAATATGCCTTTTGTGTTTAAGTAAGACCCTGAACTTCACAAAAACCTAATTGGAGAGGAATTTCTATACTACCATCTTCTTTGCATTAAAGCAATTAGCATCTGGGGATGGCAAAGCCATCACAAAATGACTCCTGAGCAACAAAACTTTTAAGAACCACAACCTTTGGCAGAAACTCTTAAAGCTAACCAGCATTTTCAAACTAAGCTTCCCCCGCATCACGTGTTGTTGCATTCCATCTCTGCAGTCAACAACTGTTTTCAAAAGTTTCTTGTCTGATGCCCAAGCTCCAGTTTTGAAACTCAGATCTGGATCTGATGTTTGGACTTACTGTGTTGTGATAACTAAGTCTGGTTCTACCTGACAATGAGATGAAATGAAGTCCAAAAGGTGCTTGACACCCTTACAACAAGAAGGTTTAAGACACAAGAGTCTGTACCAAAATATGAGTCCAAATTCCTCATGCCCAGCCGGCACCTCTGTACCAGGCTCTGAAGTTATGTTTGAACAAGTTACAAGCCTAACTAGAGCACGGATTGCTCCAATAGGAAATATTTTAACTTAACACGCAAATAAACTCACCCATATTTCTTGTAGTTAAATGACCCTTACATGCATTTGTAAAGTGGGGCAGTATGTTAAATGTAAAGCACGGCTGAGACTATTAAAGCAAATCCTGCTATAACAGAAACAAAACAATTTTTATTTTTTATTTTCAAGGGACACACAGTGAAATCAAACAGTTCATCACTTACTGCAAGATGTATCTCCATCTCATCCTTGCTATTTTTGTCATCTCTTTTAAGACCTCTTCGGAAGTCTTCAACCATCTTCCACACAAATGTGAGGAGTGCATCATTATAGGAGTTCTTTGCAATCTGCAGGTTCTTGAACACTAGGCTGCTGAAGTTGTTCGTGTACAGCTCTCTAAGGACCTCTGTGGTAAGGAATTTCCTCAGATTCAAGCCATTTTCCAGGAAGAGACGGACAAATTTGGGCCTGTCTTTCACTAGGGCTGTGAACATGACATCCTGCAGGTCAGAAGACTAGGAAGAAATGGAAAAGCAAATATTAGGAAGCGTGTGAGACATGTAAAGATTACCTAAGGGCCTGACACATGTGGCTAACTGCCACATTTTCCCTCACGCTTCCATATTTTCATTAGAATCAGATTTTTCTGTATGCAATTGCCTTTTTTGGATGGCCTAGAATACTTCTGGCATGGGCAGATAACCTTTGCAATCAGTGATGTCAGTGCAAGGAGGAACAGACACTCTTACTTATCATCACAGAGATTGGGGTGCTGAGATAGTGGCTGCTGTCACAATGTCTCTCTTCCTGCTACTCCCCTGTCCCGTGTCACTGTACTCAGACAGAAGTGGTCTGTACCTCCCAGTTTCGGTCATTGGTGAAGATCTCATCACTGGCCAGGTCCAACTGGTTCCACTCCAGCAGCAGCTTCAGCTGCCCATTCCAGTTATCTCTGTCATGTTCATTGGTACTGAAAGCTGCAGAAGAAGAACAATCCTCTAGGTAAAAGACCTGAGACAGAAGATCTTCTTGGCATACTTATTCATCTCTGCTTTTCACACTCTACCTGACAAGACCCTTATCAAGTGTCTTTCCCCAGACTCATTTTCCTGATTGGGTTTTAGAGGATACTGGAGGCTTAGAGAGATAATTATGGTCCAACATAGGCCACAAATGAGCTGCTAAGAGCACCTCATCAACCAAAATCAGCACATCTCCTTCAGGCTCACCGGTGTCCTGCATACATTACATAGAAAGCTGTAATGTTTATGGGCTTTCTCCATGCACAGACAGGAAGATGAGGTCTGCCCAGCCATCTTCACCAAGTAACAGTTCTACTCTGCTGGAGTAGTAGAGAGCCCAGGTTCACAAAAGTCACTGGGGTTGCTTGTCCTCCTGACTGACTCCCTGGTGTGTTGCATACTTGTATGCTACTCTCAGAGACACTATCCTAGCATCCCCAAAGCTCTGCAGACTGTCTTCCTGATTATCTGAAATGAGTGTTGATCTCACCCACACTAACAGATCCCATAATGCTGCTGTAGGCTGTCCACACCACTGCAGATGAATCATAGAATTGTCTAGGTTGGAAGGGACGTTTAAGATCATCAAGTCCAACCATCAACCTAACACTGCCAAAACCACCACTAAACCATGTCTCTAAAAGACAAGCTCCACACTGTGGCAGAAGATTAAACTCTAGAGAGATGGCAATGCTCTCAGGAAGGATGTTCTAGAAAATAAACAGCCATCTTTTTCCATCTATTTAAAAAAAACCAAACAAACAAACAAAAAAAACCCCAAAAAACAAAACAGGAAAACAATTACTTGCCTTTGTACAGAGCAAAAGAAATGGCATTGCTCACAATTTCATCTCCAGCTTCTTCTATTTTGATAACTGTCAGCAAATGTGGGTTCTCAAGGACTTCTTTGATCTACGGAAAGGAAAAGTTCAACTTCACAGCAATCTAGGCTGTTTAGTAGTTGATCTCCTAGAGCATCTTTAAAAGAAATTTCCCATCACATCATAGCAAAGCTGCTTCTCGTCAGTCCTCTTTCCACGTACAGTTAAAATTTAATCAAGTCCAGATAGAAGTAGATAATGAGATTTATTTTAAAGTCACCAAAGTACAAGATTAATTATCCTCTGAACATATAGCAAATAACTGTGATTCCCCCTATGCAGAACATCATAACCAAAAAGATATAATCTCAGTAATTGAAATTACTCATAAAGAAAAAACAGATGGTGACAGCAAAAGTTTCAACAAACATCTAGCAGTTTATTAGAGAACAGTATCTACCTCCTTGTGCTTTGTCAAAAACAGAGATCATTTCTCACATAACCAAGCCTTATAAAGTTATTTTCATTCCAGCACACAGAAAACAAAGAGTGTTAGCCATTCTTGACTGAAGGATGAGGTACACTCCAAGGCAGCTCAGCAGAAACTGTAAAGAGTGTGGCCAGGTGACCAAACAGGGAAAACTGCCTTCAGCAGCTCCACACCCCTAGTGCAGAGCTCCTTCTGGGAACCAGAGGTTCACAGTCTGATCAGAGGGAAGTTCTTCCTCTTCAGGCTTGGACACCGCAGCCCCCAGCCTCAAAGTGCAATTTCAGACTCGCCTCTGCAAAAGGCCATCCCCTATTCCTGCCCTTTTTCCTGTAAGCTTATTTACAGAAGTAGAGAATTGTTGAGGTTGGAAGATAGCTCTGGAGATCTCGTTCATGCCCGCTGCTCAAAACAGGATCAAGTGGAGCAGGTTGCCTACTGGAACCTGCAGGTTGTGTCACGGACTCACTCTGCCAACCTCTGACCAAGAGTTTTGACTCAGGCCTTACCAGAAACAAGAGCTCCTTTAACTTCAATACCAGAAGCTTTGTTTGGCTTGTATTAAAGAAAACACGCACAAAAGTTTGAGTGCCTGAATTCCACTCGGGGGCCTGCAAACAACTTGCAATGATAAATTTATTAAAAAACAAGAAAATAAAAAAGTTAAGGAGGGGCAGAAAGCTGAGAGAAGGAGTCTTAAATGTACAGGAAGCAATATAACATTTTCCATCCCCATTATGAATATCAACTGAGGTTTCAATATGCAATCACTCCCCACTCCCTGCTCCCCACTGTGAGTGTGGGTAGGAGATAATTAACCAAGAGAGGAAAAACAGAATCAGACCCCAGGATAAAGCATCGGGCAATTAATTGAGAAAGTCGATTAGCTCAAGTTAATGGATTGTTCAGTGAGCTGAAATGTTGTTGGAACTAAGACTTCTGAAAAATAACTGAACATTAAGATTTTTCTGGAGCTCCATTTCCTTCTGTCCCTATTAAGAACAGAAGTATATCTAAAACCAGGTCCATCTGAAGGTCAGGTAACCAGAGAGCCACAAGAGTTTCCCGATACTGGCCCATGCAATCCAAGATAGCAAACGGTCTCCTTACTTCTCCCGTTTTCCCAGTCTCTAAAATAACAGTTACATAAGCGATCACAATGGTGACTACATGCTGAAGGCTCTACCTCTGGGCAAACAGGCAAAGAAAAGCAAAAGAAGAATTTACTGGTGTATATACAGTGTTGTACCTTCAACTGAATACCCTGTAGCAGTATTAGTATGTCAATGCTAACGGAGTCCCAATGGAGATGGTGCAGGGATGCTGCTGTGGTGAAATACTGACCAAGTAGGCCTCTAGTCCTAAATGTCACACTCCTAGTCTGTAAGGGAAATCTGTCCTGACCAATATTTTAAGGAATTCAGGAAGAAAGACATGAAATTTTGGAACAAACGAGAGAATCCTGAAGTAGAATCACTATGGTTTGAAAGTCCATGGGCTAGCAGCCATAATCCTTTGGTCTCGGAGCAATCCAGCAGGATTTAGCAGTGTGAAGCCTGATTCATCAAATATCCAATTTTTCCACTTTCACAAAGCACACAAGGGGACTGCGATACCAAGCACCACATCAGCTAGGAGACACATCCAACAGCCAGTGCTCCACAGGAATCACAAGCATCCAGGGAATAGACAGTTACAACACATCTGGCCTTACCTCTCCTGTCCTGCCTTTCCAAAAGATTGAAATTCCCCACCCCTTTTGTTCCAATCGCTATAAGTTATACGAGTTTGGAATTTTTCTTTTTTAAATCCCCATGCATATGTCATGGCAAGGAGCCCTATACATCCTATAGGTAGCACCAGATAGCAACATCCCTGATTTGGAAGTCACTAGTGGCTTCTGTTTCCTCTACCCTTCTCCCACCTTCAGCCTTGCTAGCTCCCAGCAGTAGCACACACTTACCCACTTGATCCAGCTTTCAGTCTCCTCTTCCGAGAGCCTTGAAATGGTGCGAGGCAGATACCTGAGCAAGCTCTCCTTGACACATGAAGAAGCAAGACTGCCTTCTGCCTCCATCAAGCTAGCAATAACATCAGCGATCCGGCCAGACCCTTCCACCACAACACAGGGAATCTTACTCTTGATGGCCAGGTTGATAGACTAGGGAGCCAAAAAGAGAGGTGATCACTTGAAGCATGACTGTGTTATTAGAGCCTACTGTTCAGTAAGAAAGCCTAAAGATTTTAGGTTTGACTTAGGCAAGTAAAACAGAAACCCATGGTCTAGAGCGGTATTTTTATTACTACCTACTGATACCTTACCAATGACAACTCTTTAAAAGAGCATTCATCTAATGACAGAGGGCTGTGCAGAGCCCCACAGAAACTGAGGTACAGAAATCACCATCTGCCAAATTTTAGAGTTGATTGGCAGATCAGGAAAATTGTTAAGTGGAAACGGCATTCAGGACACATTACAACACTGTCTAGCTACAGTCACTGCTGTTTTATGGCACAGCATTGCTCAAGTAACACCACAGCTGAGTACAAGGGATCTGGCTTTATTTGCTGGAGATGCACGCAGCAGCCTTTTACAGAGTTCACTTCTGTAGCATCATGAGAATATTGAACCGCAATGGTACTGAATGTCTCCAATAGTTACCTAGGTGATTTCTCACACAGAAATGTTGTATTCTGCTTACCAGCAAGAAAAAAAAAAAAAAAAAAAGTGTTGAAATACTGATGGAAGGACCATTAGCCCTCCTGTTGCAAAGACCACAACAGAAGACAGTTATTTAATTTGCATCATTACAGTTGAGAACACAGTCACCAGAATAGAAACTGTCTGCCAGCAAGGAGTACGCTAGGAGTCAATGCAAGTTATGATCAACCACTGGAAAGACAGAACTTCTATTAGCTATCTGAAGAGACAGTTTCCTAAGAACAACAAAAAAATGAACTTGACCCCCTGTCAACTGGACAAGGGGTCCATGAGAAAAGCCAACTAGATCAAAGTGGTCTTCTTAAGAAAGAAGTTTTATATCACAGGGGGTTTAAAAGAGAATCTTGAAACAATTTTACTTATCCTCTGTGAAAGCTGGTTCCTGTCATCATGCGGCAGTTACAGAAGCTGAGAAAGAGGGAGTCTTTCCTGGCCAACACCACTAAGATTAAGGCATGGCAAGGACAGGTGTCCACAGCATGAAAACTGCTGTGTCACTTCGGGCTGCTCAGAGACTCTATTTACTCCTTGAGAAGATGGCTTCACCAACAAATGAGTGTGAAGGCAAGACACAAATGTCTCTGTGTGCTAGTAACACCAATAAACAGCCAAGAGACTGGCATGAACCCTTAAATGAACTATCATCCAGATACTTTTCAGAGGAACCTCTTGCCATGAATTTTGCTTTTGATTTAACAGGGCTTTTTTTCATTCTGATTGAATAGCTAGTAAGTCTGTGTTATGTATCATTTCTTAACAGCAGGTTTGAGGTGTCTCCATAATACACATGTAACTGCAAGGCTGCCAAACTAACTACACTGTATGGCGTATAGAAACAGCTCCGTCAGCGGTGGCCAAATCCTCTCATAAACATCGGTGATTTGGAGCTAAGAGGGGATGGGCATATTAAACGTCATTTTCAGCAAAGCTTTGTTCTAAAACCTGAATGGATGCTTTATTTCATCTTAGGACTTCTGATTAACACACTGAACTCTGCATCTCTATTCACCTACAATCTACCCATGGACAAAGCTAAAATTAACCATTTGAATGAAACCAAAACACACAGGAAGCATACAGGGAGGCTGGGATAACGATCTGAAATTTCAGAGTGGTTCCGACTAATTGATTAGCGTTAGCAATGAAGAGGTAACAGAGACTGTGGTTTGAATTCACATTGTTTGTCATCCTAACAAGGAAAACAGTTTGATTAGCCTCAATATTAACAGCATAGCTCTAGTCAGAACAGCTAGTACCAAGAACACACCTTCAAAAGAGATAATTATAAATATCACTGTGCTTGAATTTTACTGACTTAAACACTGACATGCTGTTTTCATTGTATCTGACCCTCCTGCAAAATCCAGCCCCTTTCCCAGCTCCTTCTCAAGGTCCTTTCAGCCCAGCCTACGTCAGCTCTTTTTCTTGCTCTTTGTCAGAGCCATCTCATCCTCACTGTTGGTGTTCCCTTCCTACACAGCCTGACTGCACGTCCCCTCACTTTGAATTCCCTGGTGCCAGGTCCCTTTGCTCTTTCAGACCCACCCTCCTCCTTCAGTCCACTCATCTTCACTCTTGCAAGGTGGAGGGGGAAGTAACAACCCTCTTTTTTGACCCTGAGACAGGTGTAGAAGTCATCTTTTTTTCCCCCTTTCCTAAATGTTACTTAGACATCCCGTTTCAAGAAATTTCTTTTTGCCTTCTCCGTTCTGTTCATCCTCTTCCTGCCCATCACTTATTTGAAGATGAAGCCTGCTGCTTCCCTTATAGGGTTCAGGGTCAGCAGAGCCCTCCTGCCTTGTTCAACTGCCTAGCTTTAAACTAGGTGCAGCCCCCTGTTCTCAGGAGCAGCAATCACAAGTCAGTTCAAGCAAGCTCTGAGATGGGGTATCTCCAGCAGAGCTGATCTTCCCTATGTATTACAAGAAAGCACTAACCTCCACTGAGCATGGGCAAGCCAAGGTTTCCCAAACCAAAGATTAGGCACATTTGTATAAAAAGGATCAAGAGCTACAAGGCTGACAAAGCTTCTTCTGGTTGCTGCTCAAATAAACACAAGAAACAAACATTTTTGTGCTGCATTTGTTATGGAAGAACTGAGACAACTGAACTGTCCCAGCCAAAAGATTTCCAGGATGCCAGCCCAAGGTAGAAACTTTGCACAGAAAATTTGAACTGAAACAAACTTCATAAGCTTAAATGCAATTGCAAGGTTTTTCTATAGCAAGTGCTGGGCAAGCTTCAGCAAATAATAGGACTGTCATGTTGCTTGTGGAGTAATGACTTTATCATGTTGCTTGTGGAGTAATGTCTTAAATATTAGAGCGATGCCTCTTCTGTTGCTCCCAGAAATAAGTAAAAGAAATAAACTTACTTTCAAAGCCTCTTTCCAGTTCCCTCCACCTTGGGCAAAACACACAATTGGAATCTTTCCACCATAATTAGACTCTATGAAACATGCCAAAAGAAAAAGAGAAAAAGATTCAACCCATTAATGCAGTTTGAATAACTTATTTTTCCTAAGTACAATGAAAGAATTTTCAAGCAATTCATGCAGACACCAGTTTACTGCTGATTTTGCCAAATCTATTAACAGGTTTTCCTGTTTTTAATGAAAACTCAGTTTGCCTAACATTCTGCATAGCTGGCTTCAGACGCCCTTCTCCACCAGATGCATTTTTCCTCCTCACAATCATAATTTTTACTAGCCCCAAAGTCCCCAAAACATGTGATTTTATTCTATTTACCTACTGCTCTGACCATTCTGAGTCTAGGTGCTAGGTTCTTATCACAAGTTGAAGATTCGGAACCTCTGACTTCACATTTTCAATTGTAAAGGAAAGCTAAGAATTCCAAAAATCTAGAAACTACTGTTTAAGAAACATACCAAGTTTTGTAGTGATTCTGGGTGCTTCATCATAACTAACAGCAAGTCCACTTTAGGTGAGGTACACAGTAAATAAACACCAAACTCTTTAACTACGAATTTCCTGACAAGGCTTTTGATTTTTTCCTTTTTTCACAAAGAGGGAGCTGAAAGAGCAATGTTTTAGGAGCAGGTTTCAGATGCAGGTTTCAGTCACCCTCACAAATGAATATTTTGGCTTTAGGAGCAGGTTTCAGATGGACCAGTCACCCTCACAAATGAATATTTTGGAAAAAGTCTAATTTCAGCTCCTGTGTAGTTGTGCTTCAGCTACCTGGAATTCAGTGCCAGGTGGGAAATACATAAAAGGGTCAGCTTGCAACAGACAGCCCAGCAGGAAGGGAGGGAAGGGTTCTAAGGCTGAAAAATTATTTGCTGTGTCTCACAAAGGACTATTGTCACATACAGAAAGGAAGATGAGGGGAGTGGTATTGCTCTGAAGAAGCCTCCTTGTTCCTGAAAGTGCTCAAGATGCAGTGCAGATAACACATCCCTGCCAGCTCAGCAGCCAAGGGATACTACCACTACTTTTTTGTTCCCTAAAAATTACTGTAAATCAGCCACAAAGCATGCAAGGACAAAGGAAATGGAGTTCTGCAACCTGAGAGCCACACCTACCTGGGATAACCAGCTCTGAAATGTACTTTTCTAACTGAGTTCGTACTTTTGCCTCTATCGTTGGGTGCCCATGGGTGCCATTATCAACTAGTAATAGGTGGGTATGATTATTATCCAGGCAATAGAGGGGGTCTCTCTTGAGATCATCCATTATGTAGTGGGCTAAGTAGTACCCCTGGAAGCACAAGCACAGCTTTTAACAGAGATCCAATGGCAGAGCATGCACAAGCCTTCAATGTTAAACCAGTGACAACTGAACACCTAGCCATCAACTATTCCTCATTAGTTAGGAATCTGGGTTTCCTGACTCAAGGTAGCGTTCATGGCAGTCCCAACAGCAACAAACCAGTGAGAGAAATCTGATACAAGAGCACAGCATAAATATTTCCAGACAAAACTTTTCTTTACAAGAGCAGCCTGTAGTTGAGATTATCTTCTCATAACTTCACCTCAGCAATGGAAGAGTGGAAGTTATTTGCAACTGTTAGGTCCTTTCAGAAATCCTGTTAAGTAATGCACACTTCTTTCAGCCACAAGAAACAATAAATCTGTGGCAAACCTATTTTTAACACCTCACAGAATCACAGAATCTTTTAGGTTGGAATGGACCTCTTGAGATCATTTAGTTCAACCCTCAAACCTCCTTAGAGCCCTCAGTAAACTAAACTGCTTTTATTTATCTAGCAGGATGTTTTTTTAGACATTTTCTATAATACCTAGTGGACAAAAGACAAGGGTCTCTGACAATAGTATTGATGAGCAAGATCCGTAACAGCAGCAGCAGGTGTATGTCTTAATTCACAGGAATTACCACTATGGGCTACGGTGTAGGGATTTAGCAGCAGCTAGAATAACCATGGAAGAGGTTATTCCCTAATGCTCTGCCAGACATGAAATTAGAGCAGCTGAACTTCCACAAAGACATGCTAAGGCCACAGCTGAAATCCTCCCCGCCAGGCCTGATGTGTGCAACCATCTTGTTCCCTCCTGTTCTGGGAAGAGCACCTGATGTTTTGTCTCACTGCTATGCACACGGAAGAAAAGCTGGCCCCAGGCTGAACTGCTTAGGACACAGTAGGTTAGGTTAAGTAGACAAATGTACTTCTACACAAACACTGCACTGGAAAGCATTCTGCTGAGGTCTGCTTTGCCAGACATACAAGCAGAGCTTGACTGACCACTCAACTCAGTCATCACATGGCTGATAGCATCAGCCTGGCGCAGATATTGTTACTGCCGAGAGCAACAGTCAGTCAGTGACATAATCTGTATAATTGACAGCTGAGCCACCTCTTTGTTTTCCCACCAATCCATAGGTTTCTTACGTCATTATCACCACTGCGAATCAGACTTTCTCGGTTTGAAATCATGCCCCAGGCTGCTATGCCAATAGCCACCACGTTCTCCTCTGAGCTCCGGCTGATGGTGTTGTCTCTGACCACTTCTCCGATGTACTTCATCAGCCCGTAATGCGTGCCTCCTGTGAAAATCCAGGCCCCTGGGGACAACATCCAATAACCTGGGAGGATGGAGTGGAATACCCACCCTCCAAATGCATTACCTTTAAGACCCCACAACCCAATCCCCTCTCAAGACCTTACCGCGGAAGAGACATTTATTCTTCAGTTAAACACAAAAGATGTGCTACACAACATACCTTATGTTACCATGGGCATCCTGATGACTAGGTCTCAACCCTGTTACTTCCAAACTGTTAGGTTACATTTGCCCCAAGTGCATCAGCCAAGCAGAAATAAACTGAATGCTCTGCTTCCCTGCTGACCCTTTGAGCTGCTACCTCTCCAACAGTACTATGCAGCAAGAAAATAATACAGACACATTTGCAGGTCTCTACCTTTGGACTGGGCAATGTAGATCAGCCTGCTGAATATCTTGCGCATCCGAGGCTTGAGTGCAAAGTTCTTTGCGCCCCCAGTGACAGAGATGACAAGGTTAGGTGTTTTCAGGTGCCAGTGCTGGGTCATGAGATCATAGAGTGTTTCAGAGTCTGTGTCGCATGACAAACGGATGTACTTGGATGACAGAAAAGAAGAGAAACAAATAAGCAAGAGATAAATAGTGATAGCTGGGAATAGAACAGGAATTGCATTTTTTTCCCTAATGTATATACTCTTATTCCAACAAACAGTAGACAAAGGGTGAAGTAATGACAAACCAGAGCTTAAGTCTTTGTTTCTTCCTCTAAAGCATCTTTATCCCCCCCCTACAACCAGACATCCATTACTAAGACTTACAAGGTGATCTGCTCTCTCCACAGATCAGTGCTCAGGTCTGGAGATAAGGCACAGTCTTACATCAAGCAGAACAAAAGTGGTAGTGTCAGAGCAGCAGCATAATGAATAACAACTGCTGGCATTAAGATCTCCCATCTCCACTGTTTCCAGGTTCAGACCAAAACTGCAACTAGCATTTCCAGCACCCTGGTTAGTGGGGTCAGAGGGTAGTGCAGGGTCCAGGTGGCATTACCACGTTCTGCCACGTGCATCTTAAATTTGGCAGAAGCTAAACTGTGTAGCCCCAGAAAATTGTTTTTGCCATTACTAGTAAAAGTCCACAGGCTTTGTACTGAACTGAGAGTGCAGATTCTCAGGATCTCTTTGGCCTGAGCTGAGTATAGTTGTGACAGCAGTGGTCTAGCAGTGTAATAACTACTGTCTATGTTTTATTTACTTTAGGTTATAGCAGTAACAAGCAGTTATTCTGTGGGAATTGAACAATTTATGACCAGAATAAAAGGTGGCATGGAAGAATGCAGACACCAAACAACAGAGGTCCCAGTCTGTAAAAACAAATCACAATTGCCAATAACAGTCACTATTCGAGCACAACCTTGTGAACCAAGTAACACTATTTTTAGAAATAACAAACACAACCAAAAGAACTGTATAATTCAGAACCACTGAAAAGAAAGAGCATAAGTAGACTGTCTTGAGAGAAATCTATAGAAAGAACTCCAACACACACAAGGAGGATAGGACCCCCTTGATCAGGACTGAAATTGTCCCTTCAAAGATCTCAGGAGTTAAATAAAGCCTTCAAACCCTCCTTCCACTGGAGGAAGGCAAGAGCAGTGACATTGGGATTCAGAGGAACATTGGAAGGATGAGCACAACTCCAAGGAAATTTATGGTATAACATAATTTTATTTGTAACAAAGCTATTTATAGCCTGGATTCTAGATTAGTGGTAGCATTGTTATATATATATATATAAAAATATATATGGTTTTTACATATATCATTGGTTTTATATATATAAATAATAATAATTACAGTTGTATCTTTATTACACTATTAAAGCCTTCATTTGACTAACTATAAATTCCAGGCTCCATGTGTTTGGCTTCCCTATCATATCATACACCCAGAACAGCATTTTAAGTATAACGCAAAACAACTTCATCGAATTTGTAGTAAAGCTACAACTCAAGTAACTCAAACTAAAGAACACAATAAACTGTTCCAGGACAGGTTCCCAGGTACTTATTGCACCTGGCTCCTTCACAGTGGAAGTCCAGCAGGCTCCAGCAGCTACACAGGAGAGCTAAGAGAATCCCACAGCTTCTGCTCTCAGAAGCATCAGCCATATGAAGCCTTGGGTGTTTTTCAGGACAGGGTGCCCCACAGGAGAGGGGACCCTGCCAGAAACATTAACTGTTCCACAGAACTGGGAAGCCATCCCCACAGCAAATCTGGTTAGCTCTGTAGTTAGGAGTCATTTCTCCTAAACCCTACTGGTACACAAAGTATGTTGTATCTGTATGACTACCTTTGTTCGATCAACAGTTAAGGTTTCCAGTTTAATAACTTGGGTTTTTTCATCTATATATTCAATGTATCAGCAACTAAACGACTGGCACTTGCCACCTCCAGAGCCCTTTGCAGGCTGTATTCAGGTGGGTGAACCCCTCCGTTCAGCCACTTTCTTTCTCGGAGGTACAACGATGCCACCTCCTGGTACAGCCGGCTGGTGCACCCCAACCATCACCGATCCAAACAACCCTCAAACACAGGCGAGGCCGAGTGTATTTCAGTAGCTGAACTCAGAAATGTATTCAGACAAATATATTTTTCAGATTGAGCTCTACCTCTACATAAAATACAGCAACTGCAATGTCCTTGGATGTTAAAGAATCTGAGCAACACCACAAAAATAAGAGAGTGCAAGCAGGACTCAAATGTAGAGATTTTGTTGGTCCACTCATACCTAATATTTCCACTCAGGACTTTTTAGGACTCATCCATCCTAAAAAGTATAATGTGGGGTATAAAACTTCCCATCCCTCATTGATAATAGTCTGAAACTCTTAGGTTATCTTGGGTTCAAAGTTCTCCACGCTGCACAAGATCAAGAGAAAACACTTTGCAATGTTTAAGACCAGCAGGTGCCTGCCTTGCAACACAGGGAATGAGAATGTGGAACAGAGACATAACTCCAGCCAATGTGCTGGTGGGATGGGTTAGTAGACTTAAACACAGCATTTGACCAAAGTATGCCCTGAAACAGGTACAGTGGCCCTGAGAGTCCTCATGAAACAACTAAGGACACACAAACCAATTTCTAAGGTGGGAAGGGGGACACAACATGAGGAAAGAACATTTCAACTTTGAGAACTCATAAATTTTTGCAATAGATCAAATAATTTCTTCTTTCAGTAACGGTACACAGCAGTACACAACATAGTAGTATGAAGCTTAAATATGCATATTACCAAATATGTGAAGAACTTGGATCTGTTTAAGCATGATTCAAAACCTTCCATCTTACTTCCCACCCAAACGCCTCTTTTTCTGCTACTTTCCATAAAAAAAGCCCTAATTAATTTACATAGCATGCTCTGGTTTTCGTCATTTATTTTGATTGTCTCAAGAAAGCTGCACTGGTGGTAAATATCAGTCACTTAGAAGAGGCACATGAGCTCAGCCACATGTGAGTCCTTCACACAGTGTCAGTCTAAATCATCAGAAACAGCAACACCAGCTATTTTCTTCTTTCCACCCCTCCACTGTCCCCACATCAAGGAAAAACACAGGGGAAAAAAAAACAACAACAACAAACAACCCACAAACAGAATAAAACCTGTAAAGTTCCACTGTTATTTTACATCCCCATTGAATTCTCCATCATTGTAGGATCTCCACCCTAGGAAGTACTAAATATTCAATCGGTTATGGGCCTGAGCAAACTGGTCTTTGTCGATATGCTCTGAGCAAGAGGTTTGGCTAGAAAACTCTGGAGAGCCCTTCCAAACAAAATTACTCTATGAGGGTGTGGGGCACACAAGCCCCACTCCACCATCCCACAACATCCATCAGAGTGTCCAGTCCAAGATTAAAATACAATTGCACAGAAATGAGCACTGCCCATCACAGACTGTGATGATCTGCAAGTAGAACAGCTAGGGAGGAAGGAAATATAGGTCAGTAAGCTCTGTAGGTAAGCGTTGGATGACATGCCATGCAATGTTAAAGCCATTACAAAGCATGAGTGATGATTTTGTGGACTAGCACACAGGTACATGCAGCTTCTGTACGGAAGAGTACAGATCCTCCGAAGGTTTTACACCCCTACAGATATGAAATCCCACGGTTATCATTTCATGGATCCTGTTGCACCTTCAAAGGCACAGCATGTTACACGTGCTCCTCTCCCAAGAGTTGCACTGGTGCACACCCTCACATAATTTTCTTTCTAAACCATAAGTTGGTCTACACTGGAAAGGAGCAATGTTCCAAAAAAGCAGCCTTGTCTTGGTGTTAATGTCAGATAGTCAGGAATAAAGCATGTTTATCAGGAGCTTGATGATTCAGGCACTTGAGTTTATTAGGTTGGGTTCACCAGTAAAATGCAACCACATTTCGGTATAGATGGGGACCACAAAATGGCCACTGTAACTGCACTCTGATATAGTCAGGGTGCAGAGTTCCAGTGAAAGACATCATTTTAAATTATATTGTACTAGCCCAAGACCTTCAGAATTGTATTTACAAGGCAATTACAATAAAACTGGCAACATGAAAAGAGAAAAATAATAATTGAACGTCACCCTTATTCACCCATTCTTCTGCCATGCCTGGAAAAAAATAATCTCTTTTCACTCCCATCAGCCTATGAAACAAATAACATAGAAGAAATTATTCTCCGTTATCTGTTTTCAGGGCTTGAGAAACAAGCTTGTCTCCTTTGTAGCCTAACCCTTCCATTCCCATTAGAATAAAATCGACTTTAGCGTCACCTTCCTTGCTTTTCAGGGGCTTCCACTGGCTTTGTATTCAGGACTCTGAATATGGTGCACCCAACAGGGGCCTGACACATACCCTTAATACAATCACTTACCTTTCCTCTTTTTCCCATGTTTTCAAACTGAATGTCCCCAAAGGCATCAGTAGGAAGTTCCCTGGTGTGCTTCTTGTAACTCCATTTTTCATTGGTATTAATCTGAGTGCCCTCTATGTGTTGATTTTCAGGGTATCCACATTTACATAAGTTGCCCCTGAAAGAGGAGTGAATAAGCATGAAACCCCCCAGTTACCATCCTGAGCATAGAAAGTAAGCTCTGATACATTTATTAACAAGAGACAAAATTTTTCCCAGCTGAAACCACCTTCAAAACTTCTGCTCAGTCAGGACATTTCCAAGAAGTGTTATTCGGCAGCAAACCTGGAGCCAGTGGAATACAGGGTGCCTCCTGTAGCCGTCACATCTTGTGCAAAGTCTGGGAGCAGAGTTGTGCAAACACAACAAGCCAAGCAGCAGGTGGAGCTACAGAACCAGTTGTGCATGGGGCTCTACTTGGATTTGCTAAGTGGCAAATTAACAGCTAAGAGGAACCAACTCTCAGCTGAGACCAGCACCTAATCATGCATCCTCCTATAATCTGCTTCCGTCTAGCACTGGGCACTGAGTGCTGTACATCTCAGGAACCAGCCTGCGCTGAGATCTGGGCTTGACACTTCTGGATGGGCCTTACCTATGTCACCTCTTTTATTATCCCATACCAAGTTAGATCATCAGCACCTTAATTTGAAAGCCTACAGCTGTGCGCAGAAATGAAGAAAATGAACCACAACTTGGCATCAGACACCACCAGAAGCGACCCCATCTGCTGATAACCCGACGTGCACAAATAGTTTCTTTCCCTTTTTTGTGCTGTCGACCAGGTACGAAGAGTTCACTAAGATAATTACTAAGGGTAACAACTGTCCATGCAAACCCAGGGCCTGATTGGTGTCTAAGCACGTCTAAGACATTCACATCAAGAGGAAATGGACATCTGGTTTCTGAGCAGATTTTGCAGGCAGTTTGCTGTGTTCCAAGCACATTCCCCCACCACTACCCCCGTCCGCTGTACAGCATTGTGTGCAGTCACTACAAATGCCCTCCTCACCAACACTGAAATTGCATCAAGGGGAGGACGAATCTGTTCTTTGGTTGCGCAGGACTAGTTGGGAAAGCCAGGAGAATGCTTTTCCTAGGAAAAGCTGCAGCACAGACCATGAAATCTTATGCATAGCCTATATCCCTGCTTCCTCAGAGAGCACGGAGGAAGGGTCCTGGCTTATTTCAAAGACAGGGTTGACTGACAACTGTAGTCAGCCAAGTACAGCAAGCACTGTCAACAGCAATAGGAGGGAGGAAGTGTGGCCCCTATGATCTAAGTTAACAAGCAAGATCAGGTAAACACTTGCACAATGTTTATTTTGGTAGCTAACAGCACAAAAAACGTAGATGAGGAGACAAAGCAAGAGGAACAATGCTATTAACAGCACCGTGCAATTTGGGAATGTAGAGAGGGGAAAAAAATGCATCGGCCCAAAAGGATTAAGATGAGGACATTAATTTGTGGGCTTACAGTGACCTTTACAGTTAGCTTGCAGACTGCAAACATCAGATTAAGTAATGTTCTCCTCTGAAGATTGCTGTAAAGGGAAGTCACAGCACACCTCTCTGAAGAGCAAAAAACTTATAAGCTTTCTTCTACTCCGCTATAGCTTGAAAATAAACCCAACTTAAAATAGATAGACAAAATATCCCAGCAAGTTATACAGTATGACTTGCAATCCTTCCCCAGTGGATTTGTAGGAAGAGAAGCTGATAAGAACCAGCTCTCCATCCTTTGTTGGTCCTTTGCCAGACATCCCATTTTAGATGGCAGAAGAGGACCCTAAGTAACATTTTCTGAAATAAGACTAATTTCCCTCCCCCTCTCTCTCCAAGGCACTTTTTGTCCCAGCTTCAGAAGAGAATGGAGTTTCTGAGAGCCCTCAGAGCTCTATATTAGGACTTCTGCAGCTGCGTTAGTTTGATCGCTTTTCTCCTGAGACTACAAAAAAAAAAACCAACCCACACCAAAACAAAAGCAATGTTACGGTCCTCAAAATTACATTGCATAAGTACTTGTGCCTTAATATGGAGCAAGTATAATATCCTATCTTAAGAGAATATCAGCCTGAGCAAAACCTAGTAGCTGTATCTCTCTGCTGTAAATGTTTGTGCATGGAATTTCCAATTTGGGTTTAAAAGGAAAATTTAAATTAGGCAAAGCTCTGATATATACATACATTGTTATACACCAATACCAGTGCTACTACTGCATCCCTAAAAGCACCTATATACTGACACAATTATGCTTCAAGTAGGGAATTTGGTATTGAAGTCCTTTAACAGAGCTGCTGGAAGGTATGCTGACAGAGTTAGCATAAAGGTCAGACCTCTGGTTTTCCATCAAGTTAGTTGTGGAGTAACTCAAACTGATATATTTCCAGTTTTTACATGAACCCCTGACAGTCTAGAGCAATGATCTCCAAAGTGGGGGGCGCATTAAATAAACTTGAAAAAAAAAAAAAAGAAAGTGTTTATTTCATCTTTATCTCATCCTTTTTCTATTGTTATTTTTGTGTATGTTTTATAATGTCCATAATATTAGTACAGTAGTAGGTGTATATAGCTTGTAAATAAACATATATTGGGCAGGATTCTCAAAATTCTTGTACTGATGGGGTGTGCGATCAAAATAGTTCAGTGAGCACTGGTCTAGAGCTGGGACAAGCACTCCAGGGCGCCTGTCCGACCCCAGGCATACACAAGCAAGCCAAACAAGCAGTGACAACAAAAGGTTGTACAAGCAAGACTGAGGTGAGGTTGCACTGCTAGATTAGGACTCTTAACAAAAAAAAACCCAACATTTGCTCCGTGCTGAACCCCCACCACATAGCTTAGCAGGCAGAAATACCCTCAGCTCCCAGTCCCCCCCCCCCCCCCTGGAAAACAAGAGAAAAATGTCTGCTTACATTGACTTGGTGTCTTTTGTAAAAAAGACACATTCTCTCTTCTTAAAGTTTTCTTGGATGAAGTTGACCAAATCCTTGAAAATAATTTAAAAAGCATTTACTTCTAATAACTCATAAACAGAAGAAACCTCAGTAATAATATGGTCAGTTTAAACACAAGGAAAACTGGTACAAATTCATGAGTCTCCATTCTCAAAGTGGATGGTGGAGGGCAACTAGAAAGCACTGAATGGACATAAAAGACTACTAAAAATCACAAATAGGCATTCAAAAAAACATGTGATATCAATATTTTTATATCTATCAAACACAATATATACTAAAGAAGCAAAAGGTATGGCCTGCCCCCCCCCAAAAAAAAAAACTTGAACAGCAAAACTGATTTGATATCCTAAGAGTGGCTGAAAAGCCTATTTTAATTTCAACTTTTAATCCAAAAGACCCACATAGAAAGCATTTTACTTTAATTCAGTGGCACAATACTGTTAGCTGTATACTATAGGGCATTTCTATTTGCATGCATTGCCATGTTTCCAAATAACTTGCAGTACTGACAATATTTTTCAGAGTGGTTAACTCTGGTCTAAGTACTGCTTAAAAGACTATGGCAAACACTGTTTCTTCCCAAGGGGGAAAAAAAAACCCAACAAAAACATTAACGTTCTCTTTGGTAGGGGCTATTTTAATTCAGCACAAAAAGAACCTATCAGGAGACCTGAACAACTAAAGTCCTGCTTTATGTGAGCTCAGTGGAATGCAAAGTCTCTCCGGCTTGTTTAACCATTAACTCTCATATTAACCTTGAAACTCCACAAGTGTAGGCAAAGCTTTAAAACTTGGGAGTTGCAAATTCACTCCTAATCTGCCTCTTCAAGCTAGAAAAGCAAGGAAAAAAAAGTTCTCACTCACGGATAAAGGTTTGGGGGTTTTGTTTGCTTTTTAGCACAGTTATATTTGCAAGCCAAGATTTAGCTTGGGATGAAAAGGGAAGACATACAGCTATAGTTAAGTTTACCATTTTGATAGCACACTTGTAGTTGAACAGCAGTTAGAGAAAGTTATTCCAATTGGAAAAGCCTTCTTTAAAAAGGACTATAATATCCTAAACAAGGAAAATGGAAGAGAACATATTTAGCCAGTAAAAGCCACAATGATGCAAGACCAAAAAATAAAAAGGAGGGGGAACCACTTGCTACAGACCTAAGAGCTAGTCATTAGGTCTCTTGCAAGCCCATCAGAAGCAAGAAATCTGCCAGACAATCACTGTGATCAGCAAATGATTGAGGCTTTTCAAGGGATGTTTAACATAATTATGTGTTGCCTGCCGTTGCCATCAAGTTAGGTGAAGAGGCTGGAGTTCTTCTTTATAGAGACAGAGGATTTGTCTCTAACTGATATGTGAAAAAGTATGTAAAACCAGGTGACTAAGAATGTACAATAAAGAGTTACAGGGATCAAAAGGAATGCAATACATCCTCAGACTTTCACCATGTCAACAAAGCACTGCTTCTGCTTGAAGGGAAACTTCACCATAAAGGGAGAACTGACAAATCAATCATCCTTCTCCTGACATGACCTAATTCATAACCCCTGGGGCCCACTCCCAAGGCAACACCCAAGCTTATTGACGATGTACCAGATACTCACAGCATCACTGCAGGACACATCTATGCTGCGAGACATGCTAGAATAGAGGAGTCTGGAACTCTCAAAATTGCCATTTCTTCGGTGTCTCATGGTGCCCATAGAAACCTGAAAGAGCATGGCAGAGAGGAAGACAAAAGAGCAACGCTCATTTCTTTCACTAGATAAAAACCAGCAAGGACACTTAGTGCCCTAGGAAGGCAAAGGAGAGGTTATTCGAATCCAGCATAAAGAATTAGGAAGTGTATTAATTCCTAAAACACAGAACTAACATGCAGAGAC
The DNA here is from genome assembly GCF_000708025.1 of Charadrius vociferus. NCBI lineage: Eukaryota > Metazoa > Chordata > Aves > Charadriiformes > Charadriidae > Charadrius > Charadrius vociferus. The sequence goes on from NW_009648960.1 coordinate 46,580, forward strand.
ATTTTTTTCTCTTATTTCGTACCACAAAGAGACTTTCCTCTTTCTCTCCTCACTCCAGAAAGAATTCCAAGCCAACATGCTTTGAGAAAGGAACATACCTTATATTCCATCCCATTTAATTCACTGCCAAAATCCCTTCCCACCTCTGATGGGAATTCTGAGGAACTTGTGCTATTCAGTGTTTATATGCAATAAGCAGTTCCTAATCCAGTGTATTTACAAATTAAATGGGATATTAAGCAGAAACATTTCCATCACAGAGAAAACAAACTACAATGTAAAAAGAAGTTGGTCTGGCAGTACACTAGAAGCTTAGAGTAGACGCAGCACCTGAACACCGATCCCTCAGGTCTCCGTCCAGTCCTGTAATAAGGACAGTTAACATGTGTGATCTGAAGATTAAGTGGATTTAAAGTTTGTTGGATCCAAAAGTTAACAAGTCACCCTTGGAAGCAAACACACTTCAGTTGCCCCCTAGAGCAAACACCTGTATTGACCTCACTGTCTTTGAAGGAACATCACTTCATTTGCACCAAGGCACAAAACAAAATTTTATTTATGTTAAGAGCAAATACTTTAATTCCCTTTACATTACTTGGCAAAATAATATTGGAAAATGTCTTTTCCTGAAAGGAAGGCTGGCAGCCAGCTAACTCGGTGAGCTCAAATTCTACTTCTTCCAACACTGTTTTCCCTCCTGCCTTTTCCTCTTGCTCTGTATACCAGGCTTGCCTCTCAGGTGATACTGCCACCGCATGGCGAAAAGCAGCGCTCCCAGACACAGGGACACGCGTTCTCCAGCTCTGATGAAGCATCCCTGTGTATATATCGAGATATATATATATCTTTTCAGAGATCCAAACCCTAGCAATTTACTTAGAGCAATCGA
>NW_009648960.1:47479-56909 GCF_000708025.1 Charadrius vociferus
AACAGGAAGATGTAGTCATAAACAGAACGAAGGAGCATGATGTGAGCAACTTCCAAAGCAGGAAAGAAAAGGCAAGTTTCCACAAAAACATGTATATTTACATTTCACGGCTATTTTAAAAATACTTTGGAAAGCATTTCATGTTGAGGGGGAGCATGATTGACTCAGTGTTGTTTACACAGCTACTTTGCCCAAATTCTTCGGCATGCCTGGGATCTCAATCACTCTCTTTATCACTATTAGGTGATGGAAGAGCATGAAAAAAGCCCTCTGTTTCCTTCCCACCTTCTGCGTGTAATAGGAATAATTTAAACACAAGAAAAGGCAGAAGACTGGAAAGCGCATTTCATCATATTGCAACCTGAGTAATTGGCACGGTGCAGCTGCCCCTAGCTTTTGAAGTTGCTTAAGCGTCATCTATTCTACACTGATTTACAAAAGTAGGATGCCTAAAAAGGTACCTGCACTCAATTCAGCCACAGGTTTTAATTTGACCACATAGAACCAGCACCTATGGAAAGATGGTGATCACCAAAACCTTGGAGGAACAAATGGGTTTAATGAGGGAACAGCAATGCCCATCTCTCCAAGAATGGCCAAGAGCACAGTGTTTCAAACAGGGCTGGCATTATCATTCCAGAGGGAAGATCCTATTCTAAATGCATGGAACCCTCCAGAAAAAGAAGAAAGGAAGGTGATATATCCTCTGCAAAACATAAAAATGAACAGTTAAAAATCTCATCTCAAGCCTCCCAAGACAACACTGAGTCAGCTTGCATGCCATGTGAGAATCATGTAATACCACAACTCAGGCACAAACCTGAAAACCTGGTACATGGTCTGGCTGTTTCGTTACATTTCACATAGTCTCCCCAAGCACCTGAGCCTCGAAGCACCGTACCACCTTCCACAGACCCCCACCCCGATGATTCAGGTTTCTCAGCCCAGAGGACTAACAACAAAAGAAATGCAACCCTTGCCTCTGAAACCCAACAGTGTATAATCTCTTCACATCTCTTCTGAACTCATTAGAGAGGAAGTACTCTATGGAGAAGTCCTTCATCTCCTATCACAATCTCTCCCTCAAATTTCAACTTTGAAATACTGATTCCAAAGTGACTTCTCAAAATACATGCCATTGACAGCTACAGTTGTGCTGGCCTAAGCCTTCCACATGGAAGGCTACAGATAAATGCCAGCCTATGCACACTTGTTCAAGGTTTCAGACAGCCCGTCTGCCTCAGAACAATTTATTTCCTCTTTCAGAACTGCAGAAAGGTGTTACACTGTTTCTCAAGGAGAAGCTGCAAAAGAAAATAGATCATACTCCTGCTTTGAAGTTCTTCATCTCCTTTGTGTTAATAACTCTAAGACTTCCAATCTTCAGAGCAAGGATAGAAATCTGGCAAGCTTTGCGCCAGGTTCAGGTAAAGACTTTGTAGCAAACTTACTAAAACAGCTCATAACAGCAAAAGACTAGAAGAAATTGACTTCCAAAGAGGCCACTAGTCTGGTCATGCCCTGCTTCAGATCTCCAGAAGGGAAGCATGGCTTCATTTGCACAGGAACTGCAAGGGTCTGTGGAAGGAGACAGCATCTCTTCCTTTAAGGGTATCCGCTCAAGTGCCTTTTCCATCCAAAATGGATAAGAAAAGGAGGAAGCCATAAACAAGAACAAATAGAGAGCAAAACCTGACTGGCAGGCAGTAACAGAGGGAATGAGACCCAAACCTCTCAACCACACTAAATGATAAGAGTATGTGGAATGTGGGAATGTTTATTCCAGCGAGGTTATGTGATGGGGCGGGTTTGTCAAATGGGATACTAAGGAGAAAGAGGAAGTCATATGCCAAACATACAGAGGCTAAACCCTGGCAAGCAAACATCATGGTGACAAAGACAAGAAGAAACACCTTGTCAGTCACAGTAATTGATGGGTTAGCAAGAAATTTCATGCAAACTGGTACTTTGCAGCTGATCAGGATGCAAAGCTGAGGTTCAAGGATGTTGGAGAAGGGCCTGCCAGCTGAGGATGGGAAGGCAGATGGGGAGGAGCAAAGGATGAATATGCAGAAAGGGGTATTAAAGGGACTCTTTACATGTGAAATGGGGCTGGTGTGTGCACTTGTCTAGCTGAGCCCCACGCCTGCAGTGTGACGTATCTTCTTAATAAATTATTTCTTGACTCTCTGGGCAGGGGTGCTGGGCAGACAGAGGGGTCGTGCCAGTGCTCAAAGGATTTGCAAATGTGCATGTGCTTGTGAACCCCGAGACTGTCCTGTGTGTGCCTGCACTAGTGACCTCCTATCTCTGCTGGTTGAATGGGAAGGGCTGTTGAAGAAGCACTTGATTACCATAGCCCAGAGCTCCATTAAAGAAGTATGAAGCACTAGAAGCTTGCCAAAAGCAGTCAAATGACCATTTCTGCTCGTTACTTTCCCAATACTATTTCAGCTTGCATTTCAGGACCAGTGGAGCCTTATGCTCAGCATCCATTAAGTGAGGTCCAACGAACCACCTGTGAATCATTTAGGGACTTGCCGAGCATCACTCATGCACTGACAGATGCAAGACCAAACACAGTGGTTCTGGCTTAACAGCCTGGCTATACAGCCGGATCAAATACATTCTGGCTTTACCTTCCCTAAGTATGGGGCCATCCGTTGTTCTTCTATAGGCCTGCCTGGCTTTTCAGAAACCCTCCAAACACCAAACAAGTCCAGGGTCCTGCAGGTAATGGCCCCCTTCCCAGCACAACCCTTACTTCAGAGCAGATGGAGAAGGACCTGGTAAACAAGAAGTCCTCCCACAAAATACTGGTAGTTCTCACATTGTGTTTCCAAACAGGGCAAGCTAGGAGAAGACAGCTGGCTTTGGTGTTGGGGTTATGACAGGTTTCACTCAGCATCCCAAACATCTTAGGATTCCTCCTTCCCTCCCCAAACTGCACACAAGCTTTGCACGTTTTACCTAGTGCAAAGATGTTTTCCAGGAATGAACTAGGAGCACAGAAGCAACTATCAAAGCTCTAGCAGTTCCTCTTCTACAAAGACACACTGCCAGAGGAATTTAGATGGCCACAGCCACAAAGCAATCATCCTGCTCTCATAAAGTGTTAACTTTGGTAACAACCAAGACAATGATGACTACGAGAGTTTGTTCCTAAAAACACCGGATTGATTAAAATAAAGTAAAAACACCCCCTACACATCACTTTTTAAACTGTGTAAGACTGGCAACCGTGCATTGGGAGACATATTTCCTAATAACCGAGTAAGCAATTGTTATAATTTCATACAATTGATGTTCAGTGTAAAGATGTTTTTAAAGCTTTAATTCAAGCTAAAAGTTCCACAGAGGAAATACATTTTGGTCTGGATCTATGCAACATATTTATTGGCAGTTTTACTTGTTGATTTGTTTAGAAGTTAACACTGGAAAAAGTGACTATGGACATAACTGTACAGAGAAAAGATTAAAAGAAAACAAGGGCATTAAATTATTCATTCAGCAAACTAAAGGATTTCAAGTTTGTCTTGCTGCATTTGTAAATAATTGATAAGAATGGACGTGCTGCAAACAGACTGAAAAAAGTTAGCAAGAGTACAAAGGAACCCTGAAAACCTTGGACTTATTTTTAAATTTAGAAGAGCTACATTGATACCTCAGTGTTTAGCTGATATTTGTGAGTGAGGCTTATTAAATCCCTCAGTGTTAGAAATAATAGCAATCATATATACTTTAAAAGATGTGACACAGCTGCAGTCTACATAACAGGCAAACACAGTTCATTTTCCATCATATTTCCAACTGATTAAATATATAAGACAACATTTTTAAAGCACACACTAGTGCATTAAAGCATAACCTCCTTAAACCAACACATTTTGGGAGTAATAACCGTTAGATAAACACCAGAATAATCCTCTAAATACAAGGCTATTACTATGACTTCCACAGCACCTGAAGGAGCATATTCTAAGGAAATCTTCAGTCTGGAAGTGACTAATAAAAAAAAAAAAAAAAGAAAAATGACAAAAAATAACTGGTTCTAAATAGACCTTAATAAATAGGCTTTTAAAAACTTGTCTGCAACTGAAAAAGCAAAACTAGCTTTCATTGTCATAAAGGTTTCAGATAAATATACACTTAATCTAATCTTATTTGCACTAACGTAATTCTAGCAACTGGCTTTACGTGAAAGCTTCCAAAAAGAAAAGGATGTTACCAAACTTCAGATGCACAGCTACCTCAATTTCAGCATATTAAAAGTATACACTCCTAAGTACAGAAAACAACAATGCCTAATCACCTACCACTGTGGAGCACTTACCAAAGTCTCCAGGATATGCCCCAGCAATCCTACTGAAATCATTACTCAAAGAGGAAGGTTTTGATATACTTCAGCTTGCGAAGCCCCACCTTTTTTATTTGTGTCATGATTTCCTTTTAAGGGAGGGAACACAGGAAGAGGTAATGCACAGGAGCAAGCAAACAGCAGAATTATTCACCAATAATGAAGACAAGCATAATTGCAGCAGGACACAGGAACTAACAGTTGCAGGTTATTTGTAAGAGAACAGCAATGCTTCTGTTCCCCCTGCTGCCAAGGTATTGCAGAAACCGATAACAATACTGCAGCGAAATTTATGCAATCAACAGTACTATTAAAAAGCCAGAAGTATGAGAAAATACTTGTGGGAATAAGTAATTAGTGTTTAATGTATCAAAAGATAATGAAATGTTTCTAAAATCAACACCTATTAATCTAATTTACTACAAGGCTGTTGAAACACCAGTGAGTACAACAGATTTTACAACTGATATTTTGACCCAACAACTATCAATTCCTTAATCTTTTGCCTAACACTCATTGGTGTAAAGCAATCTGGTTTCCTTCTGCCTGTAACCTAAAGCTATTCACTCTGGTAAGACTCATTTCTATTGCTGTGATTCACAGTGACTACTTGGAGATCCAGATTGTTCTCAGTCCACCCACCTTGGAGAAACCAGAGCTATCTGGTATGCTGCTGGAGAACTTTCTACATCCTTCTAATCATCCACTTTGGACAGATGGCACCACCCCACCAGTTCAAGCACTCCCCCACAATCCTATTTTACTTTGCACTGCAGCAGATGAGCATGCAAGGAGAAAATGCATCGAGCTCTGGATCCATAAGCAATCCCAGAGCAGCAGAGGGAAAGAACAAAGGCCATACTGTCCAAAAGGCCCAAGACAAAACAAGTATGCATTGTAATTAAAGATCTGCCATTGAAAACACAACCATTAAAAACAAGCTGAAGTGTTTTGCGTTTCTGTCGATGGTGAAAATCTCATGGTGCTTCTTCCTGGTAATCACGAGTGTCTTCAAACCGTGCAAGTGCCCTCTGAAGTGTGATCCACAAGCATCCAGACCAAAGAACCTGCTGCCATGCATGGGGCTCTCTCTGCTCACCCAGCTCCAGGCTGTTCTCTCCTTGGAAGCCAAATAGAGGGAATGATGAACAGGGACTCTGTTCCCAGCCTGCAGTCAGTGGTCTAGGACATATAACTGGACAACCACCAAAAAAGCTCAGCAAATATACTTATGTAGCTTTTGCAAGAGGAGTGGGAAGTCTCAGATGCACGTTTTTCTCCAGTCACTGTGAGGCAGGTACTGCTACTGTGCAAGGACCTGCAGCATGAAGAGGCTGACTTGGCCAAGTCATTCTGCCAAGAGGCCCTGGCAGAGGGAACAGAGCTGGATTTTTCCAGCCAGCAGTCTGGCCTCAGAGCAATCTTTTCTTCTGTGATGGAAATAGTTTTATTTACCTTAAATCTCATGTTACCTTGTCATATACTCATCTACACTGGCAAGAGTTTTCATTTTGGGGCTTAACTTTACATTGCAGCATCCAACAGCTCTGTGTCTGCCCTACAATACACACTGCACACTAGCAATTAACAACTTATGAACAGGCAGATACCATGCATTTCATTGTTTCAGTTTCTTTCCTTCTTGGCTTGGTTATCCAATTGGTTCAACTATGAAATAAGTACCAAATGGACTGAGGAAGCTTATACATTAAATGTTACTAGGATAACAAAATGACAACCACACAAAACTAAGTCTTAACTAAAGCCATAACACCTGTAATTTCATACACATGTCTCTACTCCCCGTCACGTGCGAGCTATTATCACATGAATCATACCTTAAACTGACAGTAAAAAGTGGCTAAGAGTTTCAACCATTGAAAGCTATTGCATTTTATTTGCTGTTCACTGCCAAACTGATGCAAAAAGTTTTATTTCATTTCCTCACTCAACCCAGACTCAACAATGCAGGATGCAGGTTCACCATCCGTAAGAAAAACTTTTTCTAGAACAGCATATGCCAGGAACCTTCTATTTAAGTCAGGAGCGACAACCATCCTGCCCACCTCTACCACATGTGTGTTCAGCCCAAAGACATAACTCATCCAAGTGATCCACTACTCCTAAGAAAGATAAACATATCAAAGACTTGCAGCTAATCCTGAGAGGAAGCTTACTCACTTCTGTACATCTTCTGTCATCATATTTCACAAGAACAGAGTTTTCAAGGGCAGACAGTAGCAATATGGTCATGCATCGACATTATTGAAGTACTGAACATGAATCTTTATGGTCTTCTGGCGTTTATACCTGCAGTAAGTTCGTTCGTCACTGCCCTGTGAAACCAGTCGGGCTGATAACTCTCAAGAAGAGAAACTAATGGGTACATAAATGGGGAGCTCAATCATCCCTTCAAAAAAGGAGCTGCAGCGTTGGGGAGCAAATCCTTCTGTCTGGTCCTATTAGAAATAGCAAACCTAGAGAGCAGATTTTTGAGGCCACTTTATGGTTCTCAAGTGTAGCAAATACACACACCCTCAAGTAAGATATTGGGCATCCCAAGCATATGTCAATGATGCTCTCTGAATGTGTCAGGCAGATTTTAGTCTAGCTGGGCAAAGATGATCAGTATTTCCCAAAGACAAGAGCTCCTCCACTGGCAATAATTCACACTTCCCAGCAGTCCTGCATTCTTGGTCTGAGAATACATATGCAAGTATTCTGAACCTACATTAATTATACCAAGTGATAGCAAATACATAATCAGTTACTGTATTCCAGCAAAACGAGGTCTCTGTCTCCACCAGACAGATTTCAGCGAGAATTTGACAAACACAGAATTTACTCTCTTTCCTAATTCACAGAAAGTGTATAATGCCAGTTTTGGATTAATTCAAGGTGAGTATTTGTGAACCGTAGGTGTTACTATGGATTCTTTTTCAGATTCTGGCCAAAAAGCTATGTTTCTATGAACAATGAATTAAGAGCCCTCATTCTCAAGATCTGCATTCAGATCTCCAGTGTCATTATCTATGCAGGAATCAAAATACAGCAAGCACTTGTATTACTAAGAAGTGGAAATTCACATTGATATGAAAACATTTTCCATTGTACTGAGAGCAGAGAAGAGACTATAAGGAAGAAAGGTGCTTCTGCACATGAACGAACCTTATGATCCTTTAAAAAAATAAAGTCTAATGCAAGAGAGCAGGTTTAAGGCAAATAGTGCCTGAAGAGCTACAGGAATTTTCTGAACCCTGCAGCCTCCGCTGTGGAGAAAGCCAAGTATCATGGGGTTCATTTCAGTGGTAGGCAGTAAATCACTTTCTATCCCAGGACCTATGACAGCTTAAGAGGGTCTTTTTATTGGCGAAGGCAGAATTGATAGTGCACCTGTGCAGTTAACCAGGATATTAATTCTCTTGTACAGGTTGTTTGGGGTTTTTTGGTTTGGGTTTTGGGGTGGTTTTGGGTTTTTTTTTAACTAAGTTAGTCTCACTTCACCATGTGATGGAGTGGTAATTTAATGCCAATTATACTGTCAGGGGCTGACAGCATTAAAATCATCACTATTGGCCATTAAATCCTTTTTTAGAAACAAGGTTGTTTTGGCTAAGCTTTGAGCCACACATTATTAGCATGCTGTTTAAAGACAGTATCTTACTGGATATTTGCATATGGGGCTTCACAGCACAGCCACCACAAAATTCAATGGGTGAAAGTATTCTTGGGTCATCTGTTCCCACCTGAAACTCAGAGAAGAGCCCAAGCAAATATACAGATGGGTTTTGCAGCACTATCAAACCATGACGGATCAAAAGGACAAAATGTGAAATACTTATTCTGTAGAGTGCTAATCACCACTCTTCTTTAGTCTAAATTTAATGGATCACCAGAGGAACAGAATGCCAAATACTGTCGTGGAACAGCCAGGGTTCTTACTAATTACAGAAGCTAAAAGAGCACATTACATGGAGATTCACAAAGAACATTCCTATCACAGAAACCCCTCTGGATTTATTTTGCTTTGGCTACAAGCTGTTAACACTGTTCCTGTTTCTGAGCAGGAAACAGATGCTGATGCAGTTGCACACAGAAGTTCATTTACTGTGTATGACTTGCCTACTGTACCCCCCCTTTAATTGCTTGCTATAACAACCCACTTTTCCCCTTTTTGTCCAAACTGCAAAAACTCACCTTGAGCAGGGGTAATAGCTTGTGTGGCTTCTTACCCTTTTTATGTTGTGATTTCAGATTCATAACCACTGGGGAGAACAAAACTGTTTCATCATGTTTCCAGCTCAGATACCACATTTCTCAACAGCGTTAGAAGAAGATGGGGAGAAAGCAATGAAAATTAATAAATAAGAACTACGAGATAATACTTCAGCACTTCTCATCCTCAAAAGCACCTTGACCGTAATAGCATGAGCACAACAAACCTGAGAAGAAATAAAGATTATTATCTGCCATTTCAACTCCATGCCCTTTGTCTCTCTACCTCACCTGGCTCCTAAAATGCTCAGATGTTCTCAGCAAAGGTGAGAAGTTCCCTGTTTGTGTCTTTAACCATTTCCCAACTCTGGCTAAAGAAAACATCTGAAGCTACTACATGGCTGGCAGGTCAATACTCTGGCAACAGGCACCCCAGAAAAGCATTGAGATAAACCAGAGGAAACTCTACAAATCAATCAAAAGGACAAGGACAGACTTCCCCCACTCCCTTTTTTAGCAAAGAAAGGGAGATCTGACTCCTGTTTCTCTGTGTGTGGACCACTGGGGTGCACCTACCAGCCACTACAATGTCTCTTTCCTTTCGGATAATACTGGGAATTTGTTGGCTTAACTTCTGGGCTATATTAAAGCTTAGTACAATGAGCTTCTGCAGAAGGTATTGTCCATTCCAAGAGAGGTCAATGAAACTACTGAAAGTATACCAGAGTCCTAACTGAAGCATAGGTGCGGTAAGTCCCATTACAGTACAATTTTGGCAATAAAAACACAGATAGCAGAGTTTCTTCGGGGTTTGTGTCTTTAAGGATCTTGGAAAAGCCTAAAAATTGTTCCTCTGTA
>NW_009648960.1:56921-96259 GCF_000708025.1 Charadrius vociferus
AACACTTTCTGGTTACTCATTTCTTCCCATACTCAGGAAGGCAGCTGCACTGCTGGCGATAAGCGAAGTTACATAAAAGATACCCTGCTCCAGTGTTTCTTACTCATTTTGAATGGAAAACCTTGTAGAATGGCATATTTCCGGCTGGCTGCTCAAGTCATAAGGATTCAATATTAATAACTGAAAGCAATTTGGGGTTTTTTAGCCATTTGCCTTTCCAAGGTATGTAACAGAATATTCTATCAAGTCTACAATGACACACTAAATGGCACACTAAGGAGAACATAACCTAGTGCAAAATGGCAGTGTTTTGGCAATTATTGATATTTAAACTGTTCAAAAAGGGATTGTTGACAGAGTCCAAATCTATTAGAAGCACCTCTTTTCAATCTGAGTGTCCAGCTAGTTTCACTTAAAGAGGACAGTCTCCTGTGTGACTTTGCAAAGATACAGAGACCTAATGTTATGGGACCTTGTCAGCAGAGTTAGGACAGCAGATAGCTGTGGCCCTACCCTCTCTTATTACCTATCCTGCCGTTTCACAAGCATTTAAAATCCTTTTTAACAATTTAGATTCCTAAATGCAGACACTTGTATTTACTTTAAGAGTGAGAGTGCATTGCATTTGGAGAACAATGGGTGAAATCATTCTAATGTGCATGTTAGCCCAGAAAGCTTTAAAAGTGCATTTTGGTGTGAAATATTAATAGATGTGAATAGAACACTGTCAGATTCTTTCTGTAAAAGCCTTAAAAATAAAAAAAAAATCCACCAAAAATAATTATGTAATTTTCAGCTTATGAATGTTTAGAGTGACTAGCAATTGTGCACCTCAGGCTTTTATGCACTTAATTTGATGGAAATGTTCTGAGAAAGTGTGAGGAGAGGAGAGGAGAGGAGAGGAGAGGAGAGGAGAGGGAAAAAAACCCTTCCTATGTCTTTTGTCCAATTTTCAGTAATGTCTGTTGAGAGGAGAGGGAAAAAGCTTAATACACTTCAGATCAGCTAAAAGCAAACAAACAAACAAACAAAAAACAACAACAAAAAAACAAGCAAGCCCCTAACCTTAAACACACTAGGCAATTGAAGACTCACTCTCACCAGTTGCAGTGCAGTAGGCTCACAAGCTTAGCTTTGCTACAGCTACATGAATTTCTTTGAATTTAACAAGGATCAAAATAAAAATGTGCATTAGAATCATAGAATCATAGAATTGTCTAGGTTGGAAAAGACCCTTGGGATCATCAAGTCCAATCATCTACCCTATTCTGCAAAGTTCTCCCCTACACCATATCCCCCAATACCACATCTAAACAGCTCTTAAACACATCCAGGGATGGTGACTCAACCACCTCCCTGGGCAGCCTATTCCAATGCCCGACCACTCTTTCTGTGAAAAATTCCTCCTCCTCAAACTAAACAGTCCCAGCTCCTTCAACCACTCTTCATATGATTTGTTTACTAGACCCTTCACCAGCTTTGTTGCCCTCCTCTGCACTCATTCCAGCACCTCGATATCTCTCTTGTATTGGGGTGCCCAAAACTGGACACAATACTCGAGGTGTGGCCTCACCAGTGCTGAGTACAGGGGCACAATCACCTCCCTACTTCTGCTGGCCATGCTATTTCTAATACATGCCAGGATGCTGTTGGCTTTCTTGGCCACCTGGGCACACTGCCGGCTCATATTCAGCTGCTTGTCAGTTAGAACCCCCAGGTCTCTTTCTGCCAGGCAGCTTTCCAGCCACACTTCCCCAAGCCTGTAGCGCTGCATGGGGTTATTGTGGCCCAAGTGGAGGACCTGGCACTTGCCCTTGTTGAAACTCATACTGCTGATGTTGGCCCAATGATCCAATCTATCTAAGTCTCTCTGTAGAGCTTCCCTATCCTCCTGGGAATCAACACTCCTGCTTAACTTGGTGTCGTCTGCATTAATCCAGAATAATCCAGTCAATGACTATCACAGGGAAGTCTACCGCACTTACACAGCAGTTCTTAAAGATAAGGACTCAGCAATGAAACCTTTCAAAACTAAAAATAAAAAATTGATAGTGGTAATAAGTTCTCTTCATATTTGCATCAAAACTAAACTTACTCAAAACCACCTTTTTTAAATGAAGCACACATACTTCAATAATAAATTATATTTGAATATAGCCAGAATAATTTTTAAAAATATCAAGTTCATTAATTTTTTTAAAGCTTATTGTAACATTGTTCCAAGATTCAGAAAATTATCTTTAGTAATAACTGGTATCACTCACTGTTGTAAAGTTCATAACTGAGACATCGTAAACCGTATAGTTTTCTATTTTGAGGCTTTTTATGTATAATATTCATATGCCTGTTTTGCATGCACTGAGATTGTATACATAAATCAAAGATATATGGCACAAAGACAAGTGGTAATACTGAAGAAGCAGCTTTCACAAATTTTAATTTAATCAAAAGAAACTGCTCTGTTTTTACAGAAATTTATTACTAAAATATGCTGTCAAATTCATCTAATCATATTCAGTCGAAAGGAACATATGCTTGTAACTATTTTAGTCTCCATTCTCTGGAAACTTGGTGTCACATGCAAATGTTGTACAACTATTCATATTTCACACCCCTATGCAGATAATAGTGTGTGTCAGCAGTAGGCATTTGATTATTCCCCTTATAAAAGGTACACTTAATCAAATATGCAAATATAGTATCTTAGGTAAGATGCCTTTAATCCATGGAAATCATAGAATAGTTTGGGTTGGAAGGGACCTTTAAAGGCCATCTAGTCCAACCCCCTGCAGTGATCAGGGACATCTGGACTTCTTCAACTAGATCAGGTTGCTCTGAGCCACTTCCAACCTGACCTTGAATGTCTCCAGGGATGGGGCATCTACCTGGGCAACTTGATCCAGTATTTGACCACCCTCATTGTAAAAAATTTCCTCCTTCTTTCTAGTCTAAATCTGCCCTCTTCTCGTTTAAAACCATTATCTCTTGACCTATCCCAACAGACCCTGCTAAAAAGTTTGTCCCCATCTTTCTTATAAGCTCCCTTTAAGTACTTAAAGGCCACAATAAGGTCTCCCCAGAGCCTTCTCTTCTCCAGGCTGAACAACCCCAACTCTCTCAGCCTGTCTTCATAGGAGAGGTGCTCCAGCCCTCTGTTCATTTTTGTGGCCCTCCTCTGGACTCGCTCCAACAGGTCCATGTCCTTCTTATGTTTGGGGCCCCAGAGCTGGATGCAGTACTGCAGGTGGGGTCTAACCAGAGAGGTGTAGAGGAGCAGAATGGCCTCTCTTGACCTGCTAGCCACGCTTCTTTTGATGCAGCCCAGGATAAAGTTGGCCTTCTGGACTGCGAGCACACATTCAGATTCATGTAAGTGGGAGGGCACCTCTAGAGGTCCAGGTAAATCAGAACTGAACTGCACATAGCTCAATATCTCAAAGAACATAAATGCCACAACCTCTCAAGACCCTTTTTCTAGTGTTTGACCACTCTCAGGCTGATTTTTTTCTCAACTGTCTACTTGCAATTTTCTTTGTTCCAACCTGCGTCCATTGCTCTATTCCTGCACATCTCTGAGAAGCCTGGACCCATTTTCTCTACACCTTCCCATGTTAGGCTGCTGCAGATACCATTAAGATCCCCCTGCACCTTCTCATCACAACCTCCCCTCATGCATTATGTGCTCAAGCCCCAGCCACCTTGGTGGCCTCTACTTCAGTACATTCAGGTCTTTTTTGTGCTGATGAGCCTCAAACTGGACACAGCACTCCACATGTGATCTCAAAAAATGCTGAATATAGAGGAAGGATCACTTTGCTGGACCTGCTGGCCATATTCTTGCCAATACAGCCCAGGATGTCGTTGGCCTCTTTTGCTGCCAGGGAACACTGCTGATATTTTTAGCTTTTTGTCCCCAGATCCTTTCACCCCCAGCTGCAGCTAATGACATTTTATTAATTCAGGAAAGCATTTACCAGAGAGGAGACCAAAAGCATGCAGTCAGGCAATTACATACCACTAGCTAACCTGTGTACAAACTTGGCAGCTTTTAGGAACACGCTGCTTATTACCAATTCCTGACTAGATGACAACTAGGTGACCGGTTGGTTGAGCAGAGAGAACTTATCTGAGTCCTATTGCTTCCTGTTTCTGTTTTCCTACTGCCACAGAACAAAAAGGGACAGCAATCATCAATCCCATGGAGGTAATATAAGAAATGTGCCAGGAGAATTGTTCAGCTAGAAAGCATGGTTGGAAATGCACATCATTTAGAGTGATAAATTTAGGTTCACCTAACTTAGTGAAAATTGCACTTCTGGCAGCAGATGCTGGACTATTGCTCCAACAGCACATAACAGATGTGGGCACAGCCTAAATTCGCTCACCAGTCTGCAGTGCCTGTTGGAAATAGCCCAGGTGCAAATGCAGCTGTTGTAAAAGAGTGGGACTGTCAAAGACACTGATATTTCCTATTCGTTTTTTCTCAATTCAATTTTCGTCTGGAGGAAGCCTGACTTGCATCCTCCTCAAGCCCTTCTGTATAATAACACAATTCCGTGGTACATTTTGTGGGAAGCTGTAATCTGCCCCAAGATGCTCTAGGATTCCAAGAATCATAGAGACATCATGAGCAAGAAGCTGGATTTATAGTCAACCTGAGGCTCACATGCACAGGAGAGAGAGAAAAACAGTAGGCTCTCTGAGGCAGAGAAACCAATTTCTTAGGTGCTGGCAGACACCTGTTAAGGCTGCCCATGTAACCACAGGCAGCAGCCGCCTCTGCGCTGCAACAGCCTGACCACAGCCTCGCACACTCCACTTGTCCCATTTCCTTACAGACTCCCCGTGACATTTCCCAGTATGTAGTCCACATACACACCATAAACACGTCTTTTAAAGTACGCTATAGTGACAAGAGTGCATTGTGTGCTGACACCTCGCTTGGCAGTGGCTCTATTTACAATGTTGGGACTCCTGAGCAGACCTGATCAATGAAGCTCTCTGCTCATCAGCCTGCCAAGCCCTGCATGCTTCACAAGCAAAACCAGGAAAGGGATGACTTGCCAAACCACCCTTCACACTTGCTTTGGGTTAGTGAGCTCCTGTTTCAGCAAGCACCGTACCTTGTATCTACAGTGGCGTTTTGCTTAAGGAATTGGACTTCAGAGCTACAAACATCTCAAAGCAGCTGTGTCATTCACCCCAGATCACTCTGAACACCTTGTTTTCTAAAAACAACGTAGTGACGAGAGGCCAAGGACATCTTTATGTTTTGCAATAGAAAAGCTGGATTCAATCGAATGTGCTGAAATAGGAAGTGACGAAAAAGTAGGTGGCAGGGAATGCAGATAAGACAAACAGAATACAAGAACCCTTGACAAGTCCACAGAAAAAAAAAAATAGCCACACTGCAGGCTTGAGGTGGGAAAACCTGACTGAATTATCCAGTTTGAGTGGTCTTCACACACAAGACCTGACTCCTTGAGCCTTCTAAAACGCTTTGCATTACTTAGTCTTTTGTTTTCAGCACAGCTGCTGCTGGAAAGTCAGTTTGAGAAAAGTAGGAGGATGGGAGGAAACTGCTTCCAAGAAATTTAGCTCAGGTCAAAGTCAGCAAGAACTGCCCACCAAGACGGGAATGTTCAGAAAAGTTTTGAGCTAAAAAGAGTCTTAAAATAAGAAGCACTAAAGACAACATTAATAAACAGAGCTAGCAGCTCTGACAAGAATTTCAGCACACAGGGAGAGGTGAGGAGGAAGAGATACAGTCAATGGAAAAAAATCCCCTCGAGGCTGAGGTCAGACTGATTAAGATGCTGTTTCAGTCAATATCCGCTGAAAACCATAGTTGAAAGCAAACAAACACTAAATATACTTTTTGAGTCTTACAAGGAAAAGACTCTCATGGAAAATGTATGAAGAAGCTTCCAAGTAATTATAGATTAGCAAAGGTATATTTCTTTCATTGACCATTATTTTAATTATTAATCACCTGCCACTATCAAGCCTATGTGCTTAAAAATACTTAGCAGTCTGTTCTTTATAGAGGTAGTTTATAAATTTTATTTTATGTCCATCATGCAGCATGATAATGAAAGATAAGCAATTTAGAGTAAGCCATGAATTTGATCCACTCTCTCATACATTTAATTGTTTTTCAAAGACCATAAGGAGCTTGGTGTCTGGGGAGGTGGGTGGATTTGACAGACTTTAAGGGCAAGAGAAGTGCAAGTCTAAGGTCAGGCACAAAGGTGAAGTGCACAACCTGTCTATAGTTGCACTTCTGGAGAGCTGCTTCTGTAGGCATTGCTGCTTCTGAGACATCCCCTGGATTCCACATGCAGGCGTGGAGATTAATACAAAGCATCACTTTCACCAAAACCAGCGTCTCTAGCTGCAGTCACAACCAGCAGTAAAAAGGGGACCAGAAACATCCCTCTTACTCTCCCTAGTCTGAACAGATGCCACCAATTCTAATAATAAATGACTCTCCAGAATACACTGGTATTGCATAAGGAGTTCACGTTTCTGTTAGGGTTTGTAATTTCTCCAAGTCTGGTCACACTTTCCTTTCTTCCAGTACATCTTTAGCAAGTCAGCTGTAGAAAGCATTCACTCATTCTTTCTCCAATACACTATATGCACAAGCTTAAAGATAACACAGAGTCCCAGAACTGGAAGTTTCCTATTAAAAACTGTAAGTTTAAGTGTGCTATAGTCTGGTGTTATATTTATTGAGCGCTACATCTATCGGTAACCTGCAGTGAAGCTAGGAGCAGCTTTCTGGCTTCTGTGCTCCTACCGACGTTGGTCCCAGCTGGAAGCATTCCCTGAAGAAAGAAGTTTCACAATACAGCTGCAATACTGAAGAAGGAATCATCTTAGGGTTATCAACAGCACTGAAAAAAGACAAATATCCCCACAGTTTAAAAAAACCACACAGTCACTTGTTAGATATGTTCTCAGGGGCAATGCAGTTCCCTTCAATGCTCTCTGGATGTCTCTTATCATTGCAGTTACTTCTACAACTAGAACAGACTTTAACAGAAAAGGTTCACCACCCTCAAAGTTGAAGAGGAGCCAAATGTGCCTTCAAGCCAAGGATCTGGGCCACCTGAATGACTACAGAGTTCTGGGGGCAGCGGTCAGGGACACGGGAATGCAGGTGCTTTCTCAGTCCTACTGGTGAGGAGGGGGGCACTGAGATGCAGGTCAACAATTGTTTGGAGAGACCATGTTGGCTGGTGTTGGTTTTGGTTTCTATTACCGTGGGACACTATCTGCAGATCAGCTTCTGCGTGGGAGAGAAGGGATTCACTGCTAAGTGGGGCAACAGTGTTTTTTGCCAGTGTAGTGGGGGAATTGGTAAAGAGGGCTTTAAACTAGGGATGACCAGGGAGGGAGAGAATTACCAGCAGCACTGTGAGGGAGAGATAGACATAGTTCATGAGCAAAGGTGAAAAAAAAGATAATTAAAAACCTGCTCAGCCACCAATTGATGAGGGTATGTGAAAGTGTGAGAACGTTTACTCCAGTCGGGTTATCTGATCTCCAGTCGGGTTATCTGACTGGGGACCCTGTTAAGTGGGAAACCAAGGGAAAAAGGGGGAAGCCTGAAACTAAATGCACAGACCTGACAAAACCACCATGGAGTCAATGACTAGAAACTGACCTCACCAGTCTCATTAATTGATGGGCTGGCCAGAAACCACAGGCACTACTTCCAGCAAGAATCCCAAAAATCAGCTAAGGGGCGGGGGGGGGAGTGAGGATAGTCAGAAAACTGGTGGAGAGGAATGGGCAATTACTAAAAACAAAACATGAGGGAAAGAAGTTTGCTGGGATTAACCTCCCTGCTTGCAACACCAAGCATTAAGACCTTTAGGCCTGTTCTTGGTCTGCCCGAGGGCAGACTTGGCCTGTAGGTAAATCAACCATTTGATCTAGTTATCTTCCAGGCCATTAAACCCTACAGTAAGTCTGTGAACTAAAAAAATACTTTAAAATGTAGATAGGACAAGGCTGAAGTTCTCTGGGCTCTTTAAGCCAGAGAGATATTTTAAATGGATGTTTACCAAATTCTGCAGAAATCACTCTGATTCCTAATCACAAATATCAAGAACTGTGAAATTACATAACATGGGTTCTGGACTAATGTTAGACAACTATTTCTGAATAAGAGTAAGGGTATTAAAATGGACCCTTTTTACAAATTGCAAAATTTTCTAAGGATTCAATGGCACTTAAGACCAAATCTATTCTTTGGCTGTTTCTCTGCAATTACCACCAAACACTCACCACCACTACACAAGGTTTGAAAGTCCAGTGTCTACATTGATTAAAGTCTGAGGACCTCAAAGTGGTTGTGGAGTCTTTGTCTGGATCATGCTGAGAACTGTGTGCTGTGAAGACTTTTTAAAGATAAGGCATATAATTGGACACTATAGATTACTTGGAAAAGCCTAGATCAGGTAGCCATTCCACACAGATCCTATAGCAAACAGAGCTTTATAGCAATCCTCCACAAAATGCTGAATTAAGCACAAAACATCCTGATATGTTGCATAGATAAAAATAATCTCAGCACATAAAACAGCAGGATCGCTCCATTTATTCAACCTCCAAAATTAACTGAGAGTATCACAAAATCTGCTAGCTGTATCAAAGTGCAGCAACCACCCGGACTTTCACTGGAGTGCCCCGATCCACCAAGGTACCAACAAGCCTAGCACTCCATAGTGAAACTTCTTTCTACAGGACAAAGGTGATAATAAACAAGAAAAACGTTTTGTCCGGTCCCATAATAAAGAATCTTCAAAGGAGTGAAGAACCACCCAGCTGCAACAGTGAATATCTATTACCTTTTCTTCCTCCTTCCCTCCAGTTATCTACTTGCTTGCCACTGATGCCATGGCCTCTAAGGGGAAGGGAGTAATTGTGCTATTTCCTCATTCCTCCCTGTTTGCAAAGTGGAAACTGCAGTGGATGTTAAGTTGGAGTCAAGTCAAACATACCCCTGAATCAAACTCTTGCAGGTACGAACTCTTGTACTTCTCTGAGCAGTGCTAAGTCTTGGAGTGAGCTATAATACCAGTAATTTTTCAAACATTTGCAAGTCTTCAAGCTGTTGGCACTGGTAACACTTTTTGGTCCCAGACTCTCAGCAGAACATACACACCCCAAAGACACAGCCCTGAATTTGATGAACAACTGCAATTATTGGTAATTAATAGGCCTTTAGGAATCATAGAAAAAGAAAGGCTATGAGTACAATAACAGACAAGGGTCATTGAGACATTCCCCACAGAGCTGTGGAAGGAAATGACAAGGGCAAGAAATGCTGTTAAAATATATAAAAGAATATTAAAGTGACTTCAAATACCTAGATTATAAATGCATATACCATATGCCAGCAATTTTTTACATCTCAAAAAGAGTCTCAGTCGAGTCAGCATCATTCAGCTTTTCACACTGCAAGTGGCAGTATTAGAAAGACTCGTTCTAAACTTCCACATCATCTTCAACTCTCCAGCTTCTCCAGTCTACCAGATGGCTGAAACCACAAAAACAAAGCATGTGTTTGGAGCTGCCGCTCCCTAATTTGTGAGTGAATACATTTTTGATCAATTGAAAAAATAATGAAAACATTTGTGATTTCCAGCTTCTCTGAAACTGCAGAGAAAGGTTTCCACTCTAACAACTTGTATTAGCTAGCCTGGAATCTGCAACCAGCAACATTTAAAAAGTAATTTGAAACGGAAAGAGTACTTTTGGGGAAAGTGTCTCAATGTCAGACAGATCTATTAAAACAGCTCTTGACAGACTAATCCATAAGCCCTTCTTTTTTAGTGTGATATTTGTATTGATTTTTAAAATAGCAATCCCATTACTACACATTAACAGCATGGATAAGCATCTCTCAGAGTATTTAGTATTACAACAGGACAAAGAAGAGAACATGAGGGCAGTAATTTTCCATCACATAGAAGGTGAGGTTAAATGGTGAAAGGACCAGCTTAACACTTGGTATCTGAAAATCAAGTCCATCTCTAAAGCAAGTTTTCAGCACAGCATCGGCTGTGCTGACCTTTTTTTGTTATCCAAATCCACTCCATACATGCTACTCTGCTCCCTTCCCAGCAGTCAGCTCCAGCATCCCTCTTACTTGCTGTACTGCCTCTCCTGCCGTCAGTCACAGAAATTACCTTTCTAATGCATCCAGCTGTCACAATTTTAGGGGCAATGGAGGAAAACCAGGAGCAAGTGTACATATACATGAGGCTGAATCAGTATGAACACAGGAAAAGAGACACCCTGGCAGAAGAGAAATGGGAGAGGCAGGCATTTCTCTTCATGGAGTTTGAATTTCCAGGGCCAGAATGATTGGTTCCTCCTCTCAGAGAGCCCATAAGCTGCTCTACAGACTTCTCCCAGTCATCAGAACTGTAAGTCCGACCAGATTCCCAACAGCACCATTGTTACAGCCAAAATGAATGTATGCTATTGCATTAAATCCTGCTGTTCTCTAGATCAGAAATTTCTTGAGCCAGCCCTTAGCACACTCATACATGCAATAGCCTCGCAGTAGATACACACTTGTCTCCACCAGTTGCCAGAGTTGTGTAAGGACAAGTTACCTTATTTACCCTGGATTCCAGATATTTTTGTGTGATATGACCTGTACTATGAACAGAGCAGGCAAACAGAGCATAGCGCGTCAGCCAGGACGCAGAGCAGCAGTTTGCGTGGAAGGGCACGCGGGAAGGGTGCTGAAGGTGCTGCCAGTTCAAGAGGTGGGTTCACCTGGTGAGAGGAGCTCAGCTATAGTCTCTACCCAGCAGAAAGCTACATCCTCTGCACTTGCCAGAGTAGATGCAGCAACACAAATGGTGCTCCCTCAAAAGCATGCAGGCATTCAGGTCTCAGGCTGCAGGGAGTGCCACAGCCTTGCACGGCCAGTGAGTGGTAGTGGTGAAGGCAGGTGTGTCAGGTGTGAGCAGGTCGGTGACCTGCTCAGCTTGGTGGCAGAGCTCGGAGATGAAGTTGAAAGACTAAGGAGTATCAGGGAGTGCAAGAAAGAAATCAACTGGTGGACCCATGCTTTGAGGTCCCTGAAAGAGAGACCGGGCCAGTCACCAGAAATAAAACAAGATCACAGGGATCTCATCTCCTGGGCCTGCAGGGCTGAAGGTACCTACCAGAAAATGGTGAGTGGAGGCAAGTCTGTGCTAGGGGCGGGCAGCAGCCCATAAGCTGCTCTACAGACTTCTCCCAGTCATCAGAACTGTAAGTCCGACCAGATTCCCAACAGCACCATTGTTACAGCCAAAATGAATGTATGCTATTGCATTAAATCCTGCTGTTCTCTAGATCAGAAATTTCTTGAGCCAGCCCTTAGCACACTCATACATGCAATAGCCTCGCAGTAGATACACACTTGTCTCCACCAGTTGCCAGAGTTGTGTAAGGACAAGTTACCTTATTTACCCTGGATTCCAGATATTTTTGTGTGATATGACCTGTACTATGAACAGAGCAGGCAAACAGAGCATAGCGCGTCAGCCAGGACGCAGAGCAGCAGTTTGCGTGGAAGGGCACGCGGGAAGGGTGCTGAAGGTGCTGCCAGTTCAAGAGGTGGGTTCACCTGGTGAGAGGAGCTCAGCTATAGTCTCTACCCAGCAGAAAGCTACATCCTCTGCACTTGCCAGAGTAGATGCAGCAACACAAATGGTGCTCCCTCAAAAGCATGCAGGCATTCAGGTCTCAGGCTGCAGGGAGTGCCACAGCCTTGCACGGCCAGTGAGTGGTAGTGGTGAAGGCAAGTGTGTCAGGTGTGAGCAGGTCGGTGACCTGCTCAGCTTGGTGGCAGAGCTCAGAGATGAAGTTGAAAGACTAAGGAGTATCAGGGAGTGCAAGAAAGAAATCAACTGGTGGACCCATGCTTTGAGGTCCCTGAAAGAGAGACCGGGCCAGTCACCAGAAATAAAACAAGATCACAGGGATCTCATCTCCTTGCCCTGCAGGGCTGAAGGCACTGAAGGCAGTGGCCTGTCAGAAAACAGTGAATGGAGGCAAGTCTGTGCTAGGGACGGCAAGAGAACCCTCTCCTGGACCACCTCCCCTCCCCCAGTGTCTCTGTAGAACAGGTATGAGGCTCTGGGCACGGTAGACCAGCAGAAGGACAGTGAGGCTGACAGTCCAAATACACCAGAGGAGTTGCTGGGACCGGAAAGGCCTATCCCCCATATTATGACCACCTCTATGAGGAAGAAAACGAGGGTTATAGTTGTGGGTGACTCAGTTCTGAGGGGAACAGAGGGTCCGATATGTAGGGCATACCCCAATCTTAGGGAAGTCTGCTGCCTCCCTGGTGCACGGGTCAGGGACATCACAAAGAGACTCCCTAGCCTGGTGCAGCCCTTGGACTACTACCCACTGCTTCTGTTCCATGTGGGGGCGACAAAAGTGCAAATCAGAGCACAATGATGATTAAGAGAGATATCAGGGCATTGGGACTGTGAGTAAGGGAATCTGGAGCACAGGTTATTTTTTCTTCCCTACTTCTGGTTGGGGGCAATGACATTGAAAGAAACAGACAAGCTCAGTCTGTTAATACATGGCTCTGTGGCTGGTGTCACCACCACAATTTTGGGGTTTTTGACAATGGAATGGCCTTGACTGCACCAGGCTTGCTGGCATGAGATGGGGTTTGTCTTACTCAAAGTGGGAGAAGGGTCTTTGCCCAAGAGTAAGTGAGGCTCATTGACAAGGCTTTAAACTAGATTCGACAGGGGAAGGAAGCATTATCAGGCTTGCCTGTGACAAGCCAAGGGACGATGCACCAAGGATAGAGGAATGAGGTGCTAGCGAGGGCCGGCAGCTGTTTGCTCTGAGATGTGCTGGCTATACTGCAATACACTCAAAGTCTTATGTAGATGAGCCAGGAGCTCCTGGGGTAACAGGAGCCAATGGGGAGGCATCGTTAATACACGATCATGGAGCAGACCCTCCTAGAAACACTGCTAAGGCACATGGAAAAAGAGGAGGTGATTGGTAGCAGCCAACACGCCTTCACCAAGGGCAAGTCATGCCTGACAAATTTGGTGGCCTTCTATGAGGGGGTTACAGCAGTAGTAGACAAGAGAAGAGCAACTGATGTCATCTACCTGGACCTGTGCAAAGCGTTTGACACTGTCCTGCATGATAGCCAGCTCTCTAAATTGGAGAGACATGCATTCGACAGATGGACCACTCAGTGGATAAGGAACTGGCTGGATGGTCACACTCAAAGAGTTGTGGTCAATGGCTCGATGTCCAAGTGGAGACCAGTGACGAGTGGTGTTCCTCAGGGATTGGCACTGGGACCGGTGCTGCTCAACATCTTTGTTGGTGACATGGACAGTGGGATCAAGCGCACCCTCAGCAAGTTTGCCGATGATACCAAGCTGTGTGGTGAGATATACATGCTGGAGAGGAGGGATGCCATCCAGAGAGACCTGAACAAGCTGGAGATGTGGGCCCGTGCGAATCTCATGAAGTTCAACAAGGCCAAGTGCAAGGTCCTACACTTGGGTCAGGGCAATCCCAAGCACAAATACAGGCTGGGTGGAAAATGGATCGAGAGCAGTCCTGAGGAGAAGGACCTGGGAGTGCTGATTGATAAGAAGCTCAACATGAGCCAGCAATGCATGATTGCAGCCCAGAAAGCCAACCATATCCTGGGCTGCATCAAAAGAAGTGTGGCCAGCAGGGCAAGAGAGGTGATTCTCCCCTCTACTCTGCTCTGGTGAGAGCCCACCTGGAGTACTGCGTCCAGCTCTGGAGCCCCCAACATAGGAAAGGCATGGACCTGTTGGAGCAGGTCCAGAGCAGGGCCACAAAGATGATCAAAGGGCTGGAGCACCTCTTCTATGAGGAAAGGCTGAGACAGTTGGGGTTGTTCAGCCTGAAGAAGAGAAGGCTCTGGGGAGACCTTATAGCTTCCAGCATATGAAGGGGGTCTAACAGGAAAGCTGGAGAGGGACTTTTTACAAGGGCATGTAGTGATAGGATGAGGGGCAACGACTTCAAACTGGAAGAGCGTAGATTTAGATTGGATATCAAGAAGAAATTTTTCACTGTGAGTGCGGTGAGATACTGGAACAGGTTGCCAAGAGAAGCTGTGGAAGCTCCATCCCTGGAGGTGTTCAAGGCCAGGCTGGATGGGGGTTTGAGCAACCTGATCTAGCAGGAGGTGTCCCTGCCCATGGCAGAGGCACTGGAACTAAATGATCTTCAAGGTGCCTTCCAACCCAAACCATTCTATGATTCTATGATACGGAGAATTGGAAAAAACAGTGCAGTTAATATGACAAAATTTAAGAACTCAACCATTGAACTTGTAGTTCAGAAACATTTTCGTAAGTTTTGGAACACAAACATGATCAGACATATCAATAAAAAACATCCAAGTCAGCTCAGCTACCACTTTTACCCCAGGAAGTAACTTCGGTTATTAATGATACCTCTCTAATCAAGCAACAAAACACCCAGAGAGTCCATTGCAGCCTCTATCACAGTGCTTTCTCCTCTGTGTAACTACACAGTCTTGTACAAACCTGAGGCAAAAGCAAACCAGCTGCATAAGTGACAGTGACACACTAGCAACATAAGGAGGGTGCTTAAGGTTTCATGGAACTAGACGCCATTTTTGAAGAAGATTCATTAGACCGAACAAGAGCCGCTAGTCAGAATCACACTTCAAATGCAACTTCATACTGAATGCTGTCAGATGGAAAGGAGATGCTGCTAGCAGAAATATGCATAACTAGTATTGGTAAGCTCCCAAGGTTCCCCTTTCAAAAAACAATGTTCAAGTTGTTATGACATTCACACAGGCTTTCCCCAATACATATGCATCCAGAACTCATTTTCAAACAAGACTTCATAACTATAGTTTGGATAGTCTTAAAACACAGAACAGCACCAGGTCTGGGGAATACAAAACACAGACTTACAGATGTTCCTGGATATCAGCACATTGACAATGGGAGGATGTTCAGAGGGGCGCAACACATCTTAAGTTCATTCAGGTCTTTGGCCTTTCAACTACCAAAGATGTGCCATACCAGAGTCATCTGCAGAAACTGAACCTACCATCCACTGCTACCATTTATTGTGTACAATTGTAATGGAGAGGTGCAATCATGGGCTATTATCCATTCAGACTGATGAACTATTGAAGGGAAGGGATTATCTAAGCACACAAAAAAAAGAGAGCTGATGATAGTTTCTGCATGACAACTTGAGTCCAAACTCACTTTGAATGGCCATGATCTCACAAATAGCAAATGACAAACTATAAGAAGGATCTGCATGGCATCAAGATGGAGTTTAATGACGCCTTTTGAATGGACTTTCCAAACAGTAGGAACAGCCTAGGGAAAGTACAAGGAGCAGGCCTGAAAGCTTCAAGAACAGGAAAAAGCCCAACCTGACAGGCTGCAGGAGATTTCCTCTCTATAGAAAGATGGCTACTGAAAGACGGACAACCTTGCAACTATGGAAATCAGTAAGAGATTCCTAGCACGTACTTTAGCAGAGAAGTCCATGGAAATCTGTGGAGGAGGGATGCTGCTTTATCCAGGCAATTTTGTGACAAGATTGCCTCTGAAATATGAAAGCAGATGACAAACCAACCCCTTGGTGTAGATAGAAAGCTGTCTTTTATCCTAGTTTTACTACGGATAACACAGAAGCAACAGTTCACTTACAAAGGGAAGAAATACTTGATCCAAAGGAGTCTCCATGAAAAGCGTTCCCTCCTTTTGTCAGAAGATATGATAGTATTGTATAGTTTATGTTTGTACATGACAAATCTGAATTCAAGTCCATCTGTCCTGGTACAGGACCGTAAAGGTTCAGAAAAACACACAGAAAATTCCACGCCTCCTCGGGCTCCCAAGTATGGTCTGTAGGACTTCACACCATCTGCAAATAACAGCAGCTGATTTGTAGGGTGCAGCACAGCCACACAGTTTGGAACTCACATCTCACAACAGAGGGCACACAAGCTTGACAGCCTGTCATGGAGCACAATAGCTGTGCTGCACCAAGTCCAGGCCACCCAGAGGCAGGATGCTGCACACATACCTTTCCACCACCACTAGTGACACCAACTGCAAGTCAACATTTTACCACCAGGATGAAAAAAAGCCATTTCCTACAGTTTCCCAGCTGAGCATGGATCACCGAACTGTGCAAGTACCAGGAAGACACCTGGTGAGGTAGTATTGCCTGGCACTGCTCCCACCAGACCTCAGCGACTCCTGCTCCTACAAGCGTGCCGCCTCCCAGTCTCACTTCTTTCCTACATGCAGTTCCCTCCCTTTCCCCCCAGACAACTTCTGCTCATGTCCTGCAATTGCTTTCTCAAAGGTCCCTCTTACAGAGCTGTAAAAGAGTAACAAGAATGGACCTAATTGCCCCAAATTCTCCTGGGTGGCAAATACCTTTGAATATCAAGCTGGAGGCAGACAGCTTCACAGATGGACATCCTGCCTTGCACAGCTCCAGCGACCTTGTTCCTGCACAGGTTAGGAACCAGTGAGACCAGCTCTGCTGAATGCAGCTGGAGTGGCCAGATTGCCTCAGAGCCTGCATTGGGTCTGACTGGGATGGAGTTAATTTCCTTCATAGCAGCCCGTATGCTGCTGTCTTCTGAATTTGTGACTGTAACAGTGCTGACAACACACCAGTGTTTTGGATATTGCTGAGCAGTGCTTGCACAGCATCAAGGCTTTCTCTTTTTCAAACTCTGCCCCCACAATGATTAGGTTGGACTTGCCCAAGAAATTGAGAGGGTACACAACCAGGACAACTGACCTGAACTGACCAAAGGGATAGTCCATGCCATGTAGCATGATGCTCAGCCAAGAAAAAGAAGGGGAATCTTCTCTACCTATTTTGTTCCCCATCCTGCTGCAGGGGTGGGCAGGGGTGGAGAGAGAGTAAGTGTGTGCATCTGTGTGGTGCTTAGTTGCCTACTGGGGTTAAACCACAGGAGAGTGTCATTGGGCTCCCAGATCTTCCATCCTCTCTGAAGAGGCTGCCTAGCATCTAAGTGCACACCAGCCCACATTCCGTGGTGTTATGTGGCATGTGCTGGTTGTAAGGGGAATAGCCATGACCTTCTTCAGAATTTGAAGTGCAGAGACCTACTGATAGAGTACAGAAATGATCAGAGAGTTTTCAGCTCATCTTTCCATTAGGGCCCTGATACATAAAGCCCCAAAACTTAGGGTCACAGGAATATCAATTTGCTTTCTAAATGGATTCTGTGCCCTTAAGGCTATGGCACATAATGGAAAAAAAGAAAAAACAAAACCTCAAACAGGTCATGTACTAGAAAGGTGATAAAAACCACACCATTAAAGCAGAGATTTAAAGGCAGTTATATTATTCTACAGATCTGAATCTGCTATGAAACATCCGAGGCTGTTATGGAAGTTCATATTAGCCCTTCCAACTCCATCAAAGATGTTTTGCATGGGGGCTTTGCTAAGAAGGGTAAAGAGTTGTCTGGATTTTGGTTTTTGGTTTGTTTGGGTTTTTTTTAAAAAAAAAAAAGAAAAAAGAAAAAAAGGAAGAACATTCCAATGTTTCCACAATTATTCTTACAGACCCACAGGAAAGACGTAAACTTCTTGCTGTACAAGCTCACTGCCACGCAGAACCCAGCTGCTATCTTTTAGAAGAAACCTCTTCTGTCCATTATTTTGACTGCACTACACCTCTCCCAGGCTTGGAGAGAAGAAAACAGAGCAGAAAAGGAAGCTGTCCCATCCCATGTCATACCCATTAAAAGCCTGAGCTTCTTTCTGCAAAGCACTTCCAGCAGAGGCTATCCAGCAATACATTGAATATCCTGCAGGTATAGCAAAACTCATGAACAAAAGCGTTTTCCTGCCCCTCACTTCGCTACTCACCTGCATGCCCACGATGCTTACAGCCATGCTGAAGTCTGCTCAGGCCACTGAGGACACCCACATTTGCCCTTAGAACCTCATAGCCAACAGTAGGATTCACACCACCAACGTAAAATAAAAGGTATAAATGGCTTCTGGAAGGAGCAGCTGGGTGTCATAAATGCGACAGAGCTAAGCTAGAACAAAAAAAAATCTTTTTCAAGTAAAATTGTTAAAAGTCTTAAAGCTATTTCTCAATAGAGCAGCACTAGCAAAAGCAGGTTGCAGTTTGTCCTTGTTGATTCCACACAAACTGCTTTTGTAATAAAGAGCCAAAACTGTTTTCAAATATCAATATTTAAAACCCACACAATTCTTTCAACTTTATAAACAAACATGCAGACACAAATAAGGTTTCAGTGCCTTGTTTTTAAACAGGAATCACTTCTCTAAATACCATTTTGATTTCCAAGATACCAGTCTCTTTTCTGCCACTAGATGTCCCACAAGTAAGAGGAGAACCCCGATGAGTTGTGAGCACGGATACTCGGCAAACGTCATCTGCAGCAATAACAACCATTCAGGGAAACATGCTGCTGTGTTTACATTACCTGAATAATCAGTGGCTCAGACACTGCAGTAATGGTATAGATACAGAATACATGATGTGAAATTCTTGCTGTGGAAATCCTCACATACATACTACTGGAGATTGCCAAACTGATCTTCCCAAATATGTAGAAGACTCCAATGAGCAGCATCCTTTAAATACATAGCCTGTTGTGGGGTATGTTTGTTTGGTTGTTGTTTTTCAATTTTTTCGGTGCTTGTTTTGTTTGTTTGGGGTTTTGTTTTGTTTGGTTTGGGGTTGGATTTTTTTTGTTGTTGTTTTTAAATGCCCTATATCTGTCCTGACTGCAATGCATATATACATTTAAGGAACTATTCTATGGGAATTTCAGAATGGCCAAGTAGTATGCTAATTGTAATTTATATGTTCGGTCAACCTGCTTTGTACTTGGAGTCATTATTTAGCTCAGCAAAAGGCTTGCTCAAATTTTGGCAAATACAACAAAAGGAGAAATGTATTAAGACTCTTGCAGTATTGATACATTCATTTGACAGTCATTTTGGTGGTATAATATTAGATATTAATTCCACATTCAGATTGTTTTTACTCTTTCATTATGTAAGTTTTAAATACAATTCTAGCAGGGCCCATCCAGGGCCACAACAGCAACTCCAAATTTAAAAACAAATGCTTTTTCAAAGCAGAATTCAGAAATTAGGACTACAGCTTAGTCAGAACAGACACTAAAACATACCCACCAGGTTTTCTGTAATACACAAAATTCAGTTTTGCACTAAGGAATAAGCAACTCCCCAGCATTTCAAAAGGACTTTTGTGCTCTTCCATCTTTTCAAAAAGCAGAGGGATCTTAAATTGTGTGTCTTGCCAAATCTGAAAATTTATTTAATATTTATTCTTAATTATGGAGAGAGATGTTAGTAGCTTTGGCTATATTAAAGTTCCTGAAGAAAACAGCACTGTTTTCACAGGCAATCCCAAATCAGTTTAAAAATAGTCTTAAGTGTCAGAGAACCATAAACAAATAAAAGATGGGGGGAGTGGGGACCATCTCTGGCATAGATGTCTGCAAATACCCTTGGCACAGCCAAGGTCTGGGCCTAGGGAGCTCCTAGGAAAGGGGATGATGCTGCACAGGCCTGGAACTGCAGATTGGGCTGTCCTAAAGAGGAAAGCTGGAAGCTTGTGACTTCTGGCAGCAGAAGAGGTTCCCACCCTACCTGCAGATCTGCAGCTGTAGAGTAGGCACAGAACCCGAGGCACTGATAAGGATAAGCCACATGTGTCCCCACTGCTGCTGGGAAGCTGCTGGCTTGCTCCAACAGCAAGAAATGGCCCCTCCGCTGGTAGCGGGGCTATTGGTTCTGGCTTAGTAAGGTCAGGATCCAAGGTTAGTAGAAGGTTTCTGGAGAGGCACAAATGGTCTATGCAGTCATTCATATTGTTTTTGTTGACCTTCAGAGTTCCCATCAGCCTTAGCCACAGTGACAAGTTCCTTTCTTATGTGCCCCACATCTCTCCACGTGCCTTTTGATGCCTCCATAGCAATCCTTTTGCCCTTGGGCTCCCTCTGTGCCTTCCCAGTTTCAGTGTAAATCACAGAGGTTTGGGGTTGCTGTAAGGGCTTTGCAGTCACAGGCAGGAGAGATCTGCTGTTCTGCCCTGCCTGAGCCCTCACCCTCACTTTCAGGCTCATAGCATCCTGCAGTTCCAACAGCAACATCACCTTCTTGTGTGTCAAGGGCAAACTGCCCATGGTATCTGCCCCGGATCCAGCCTTCTCTTCTGCAACCCCCAGAGCCCCCCCATCCTGTCCCACATAGCCTTACCCCTCCCAGCTGAGCCCAGGGACAGTGCTCAGCAACAACAGGAGCAGCCAGCCAGATCCTGCTTTCACTGCAGACCCCTAAGAATGGTCACCTTCCTCAACCTGCTGACAACACTCCTCCTGGGCAGCCCTGGAGGGCTGATGGCTTTCTTTTCTGTGAAGGCATGTTGCTGACTCACAGTCACCTTGTTGTCCAGAAGGACCGCTAGGTCCTTCTTTGCAGAGCTGCTTTCCAACCAGTCAGCCCCCAGTGAGAACTGCTGCATTGCATTACTCCTCCCCAGGGGCAGAACTTTACATTTCCTTTTGTTGAACTTCTGAGATTCCTCTCTACCCAATTCTCCAGCCTGTCAAGGTTCCTCTGAATGGCAGCAAACCTATCTGGTACACCCCACCATTCCTCTCAGTATTTTGTTGTCTGCAAATGTCTGAGGATATGCTGTGGCCCATCATCTAGGTAATTAATGACACTGTTGAACAGTACAGGACCATCCTTGGGGTACCTCAGTAGTGACTAGCCTCCAGCTGGACTTTGTGTCACTGATCATCACCCTCTGGGCCTGGCCATTCAGCCAGTTTTCAGTCTACCTCACTGGCCACTTATCTAACCTGTACTTCAGCAGCCTGTCTATAAGGATGTTGTGGGACACACTGTCAAAGCCTTTACTAAAGTTGAAGTAACAACCACTCACTGTTCTCCCCTCATTCACCACCTAGTCACGCCATTGTGGAAAGCTAGCAGATTGGTTAAACACAATTTCCCCTTTGTAAATCCAGGTAGACTATTCCCAATCGCTATCTTCACTATCACTGTCCTTCGGGTGCCTGGAAATGGTTCCCAGAATTAGTTCCATCACCTTCCCAAGGACTGAGGTGAAGCACATCAGCCTATAGTTCTCCAGATCTTCCTTCTTGAAGATGGGAGTGATGATTACTCTCTTCCAGTCCTCAGGAACCTCTCCCAGTCACCATGACCTTCCAGAGGAAACCAAGAGGGGCCTCACAGTAACAGCCAGCTCTCTCAGCACTTGTGGGTGCATCCCATCAAGCCCCGTTGATTTACATATGTCCAGTTTAAGTTTTCCCTAATCCAATCCTCCTCCAGTGGGGGTGTTTTCCTTGGTGGGGAATGGCAGTGCCCCTGTCCAGGCAAGAAGTTTTTCACCCCTGCCTGGCTAGAATGCCCAGAGGCCTCTGTGTGTCTTTCAGTGGACCCCAGGGGCCACATGCAATAGAAAGGACAGAAAAGACAGTCCAAGTGACAGTAGAAAGCTCAATTCCAACTCAATCCACAAAGGACTAGAAGCAGATGAAGCTTGACTTGAACTGGTCAGCCTGTCATAAGGCAGCGACATTGCATCTCACCACTTGCACAGCCCTCCATGCAACGGATATTTTCTGCTACAACGGGTGCATAATTTCAATCCAGTGTGGACACCAAACATTTTGACAGCCATAGAAATAAAACCTTATTTTATTTCACAGAAGTGTCTCCTGATTTTGCCTCTGTCACCACTCATGTCTCAGCACAGAAAACACATAAACAAAACAAGGAAGGAAATATTTTATTTATGAGCACAAAGCCCAGCTGAGTTCTGAGAAAGCTTACTGTTGCTTTTAAGGTGTCTCAACTCAGGGCATTGGGATGTGCAGTACATCACATGGAAAGCATCAGAATGCCCCAGCATAATAAACTTGGCAGAAGATACACAGCCAAACACAGTGTTTGAGAAGAGACTTCTGTGATCTATTGTCAGGCTGGAATTTTGTCTCAACTGTGTATTTTGTATATTCTAGCTGTTTGATCCAATTATAAGAGATGACCAGCTAAGGATTAGATGAGAAGGTAGCCAAGAAAGTGAGCTTTAGGCCAGGACTCGGCTGACAGATGCCAAATTACATAGTACAATTCACTCAGTAAACCTGGATTTATTTCTGCAATAATTCTCTTCAGCTGAGAGTCCTAGCCATGACAAACAACACAAAAGCATCCTCAGCTGAGGAGCTTTGCCCTCAAAAGACTATCTATTGTCAAAACACAGTTAAGCTCAGAGAAATTTCAGACTTCATTAAATTGGGGTGCTGACCTATGTAAGCAACAGAAAAGGCTGTCTGTTATAATTTTGCCCTTGATTTTCCAAGTGATACTGAGAATCGTGCTTGAATGTGGAAAGTCAGAAACCAGGACTTCATTGCCTAATCAATATTTATCCGCAAAAACATTTCCTAGTCTTACAAGCTTGGGGAACAGCAAACATTACAGGTGGTACCAGCATAGGGAAAAATCCTTCTATTGGAAGGAAGAGGGTGGCTGAGTGCAGAACCCCAGAGATCAGCACACTACAAACTAGCAAGACCCTGATGGTACCAATAGGCCTTAATTGCCCCGAGCAGCCTCATCAGGGGCCTCTACCTGAAGTCCTGCCCGTGACCCCAGGGTTCCCTTTCAGCTCAGCACTGGGCGCTCAGTCTTGGTCTGGGCTGCATGGTAGGTGGCCATGTCTCCAGCCCTGCCTCTGGCGCCGTCTCTCAGGTGACCCCCTGGACCCTTGCTGCAACCTTGTCTGCCTACAGGCCCACCTCCTGCTGCCTTGGTTGGCATAGCAATAAGTATAAGCAAGAGCTGTTCCTTGTTTATGCCATTGCTTGGCATAAACTATAAACATATGTCTTATCACTCTGAGAGTGAACATTGTCTGCATAATATGCTGTTAATTTCAGTAGTTAGAAAAGGCTTCGCTAAAAAGTAAAGTTCTGGGTCAGAAAATTGGTTCTGTTTTACCTCAAACCAGGACATCTTGTCTGGATCCCTGGATGGTCCGTTCCCCTGTACGGACCAGGGCCATCCCCTCACTCTGTCTGGGGCTTTTCCATAGACCCTGTTACCTGCATCTCCATGGTCCTCCTCACAGCCCAGGAAAGGCACAGAGGATGCTGTTCCAAAGCTGATGCCTCTGTGACAGCCAGACAAACACAGATGCAACCCGTTAATCCAAACTTCCCCTGGGCCCACCTAAGAGCAAGTAACAGGAGGACTGGCCAACAGCTGGAGCTCCTGCAGCATACTGGAGTACAGTTCCATATTTGCTGTAAGAAAACTGGCTGGGTTTGTTTGCACTGTACATGGTAGCATATGTAAGTACTAGATCAATGCCTTACAGACAGAATAAAAACACTGTATTTGGTAATAAGAGCAGACTGAATACATATTTCAATCTCTCTTGCCTAGATACATGCCAGTTCTACAAGCTGAATGGAGAAGCAGGCAATTAATATTTTGATAAATATTCTAAAGGTTATACCAACACAACCTGATGGAACACATTTAAATATGAAAAATATGTATTTTGTGTTATTGCTTCCTTATGAATTACTACAATAAGAGGGCCACAGATTTTTTACTTAAACTCTTTTGAATAGTGATATTTAAATGAAGTGCTTCAGTTACAGTTCCAAAAGCTTGATGGTCTTACGTACATTTAGCTCTCCCCCCACATGCATACACTTTGTATTATTACAAAGACTATAATTTCTTGTGTGGATTGTTTTGCCTTCAAAAACAGCACAGTGTGTCAGGATAGGTCACCAGTTTGGCAGTCGTTAAGCTTAATTTAATTTAACCCACAAGCCCAAAACCATATTTTTCTGATTTGTTCAACATCTGATTTGGCTGAAGGTGGAGCTATTTGGGTATATGTGCTAACTCGCCTGTTAAGCAGACGGCATTTTTCTTCCCCAGCTGAGACAAAAGGCATTCCCGTTTCCAGAATAGTAAATGCAAACCCTTCCACACTGCCATCCTCTGGCAAAAAATGCATTTGCAATATTAATGGCAGCTATTTTTGTTCTGTGGCACATTCAGTCCTAGAAGGATATTGTCGATCTTTTCCTAGTTATTGAAAATCTTCTCTCAAAAAAAGTGTTGTAACCTAGGGAAAAGATCCAGTAAGTTTGACCGCAATAGAAAGAAGAGGGGTGTTCCCCCCTGCCCAAGGTGAATGTTTCTTGTATTACTTTTATAAAGATCTGTATAGTTATCTGTAGTTACAGTTAACCATATAGTTATCTATACAGCAGTAACATACCTTTATAACCAGCTATCTAAGGCAAACCCTATTGGAACACATGTTTTGCAAGCTCAGAAGTTACAGGTGAAAAAAATGGTCAAAGCAGAAAGTTCATACAGGAAGGATTTTGCTTCAGTGTTACCTGACCAAAGCCAAATACAGCACGTACGCATATGACTGATCTGTCTGGAGGTCTCTGTTCTGCACAAAAATGAGAAGCAACTCAATTGGGACCTGCTTGAATTTGCTATAAACTTCGGCACTTGCACAGTTACCTAAACTAACTGGACTGGACTAAGTAACTGGATCCTGTGGCTAGGTGGCATTGCTGGCTGAATTTACAGCTTTAATCCAGTTTGCCAGCAAAAACGCTAGCAGGTCTCACCTGTGGAAAACAAGAAAAGCATTGCTGCAATCACAGATAACTAAGCAACAGGGTCTTCTGTAAAGCCAGCTACAGCAAACATACATTAAGCAATACTACACTGTCACTCTCAACTGCTCTGCTTGCTTTTAAGAAACCAAAACATGAGCTTAAAGGTATGAACCAGCAGTGGAGCTAACAGCTGACAAGCATGACACCGCATAGACGTTATATCAGCAGAAAACCAGTCTTTTCCTCCCAGCTGAAGAGCTACTGGAGGAAAATAAGAGCTTCATATGAAAGCAATTACAGTGAGCCCCTCCAGCTGAGAGCTCCTGTGTTCTGTCCCAGGCAATCACTATCTCTACCATGCTACATCATGTCTAGCATGGTGGTATGCCCATATTTCAGAGCCATATGCCCAGCTGCCCTACCTAGAAGCGCTCCCCAGGAAGCTGTCTGAGGATAAGCAAAGCAGAAGAGAAGAAAACAAGCTAAATGCAGAGCAATTCGTTTGCATTAAAGTGAGGAAGTCCGTGGCTTTGCCAAAGTAGCTCCACACAAACTGCAGAAGACATCAGTTCAGAAAGCTCCAGTTTCCATCTCAACATTGGGTATCATTTCTGTGAGGGGAGATAACCCACTGGATCTTCCCCAGCAGCCACAAAAACCTTATAGCCACTTCAGCCTCCTCCCTCCCAAATCTGTTATCCACCAAGGAAAAAATGAAGCTTGCAGCAACTGCT
Organism: Charadrius vociferus; assembly: GCF_000708025.1. Taxonomy (NCBI): domain Eukaryota; kingdom Metazoa; phylum Chordata; class Aves; order Charadriiformes; family Charadriidae; genus Charadrius; species Charadrius vociferus. Next base: position 82,461 of record NW_009648960.1, read on the forward strand.
AGAAGTCCATCTCTTTCAGCTCAGAAGCTATTCCAGAGAGGTTTTGGGAAGCCTGCCCAGGGGGTCAGATAAGGAAAGCAGGTTTCACAACTTGCTTCACATCCTAGATATTGACAGCTCACACACTTACAAGGGCCTGGGAGATTGATATTTCTCAACGTCTTCCTGAAGAGCTGCACAAAACCATTCATACTGAACTAGGAGTAGCAATGACAAACACACTCTCCATGTGGGGAAAAAAAGGCAACATAACAGATATACAGGTGCCAGTAAAGCCCAGGGGGGGCTGCTGTAGGAATCTCAGGCTGAAGAAAGGTTTAGCTTTATCCCACAGGCAGTTGTGGCTTGAGCAATAAATGCTCTGTGTCCCTATGGAGCTATTATTCAGTCCCTTTAACTCTCCCAGTTTACCCCACAAGAAAGTGCTTCTTTAAATACCAGGCCTTATGATCACATATAAAGCTTTGAAAACACAGCAAGATCCTTTCTGAGCCAGTCTAACATCGCCCTGATAGCGATGTTTTTCCAAAGCACAAAAAGCGGTTTCACAACCACCTCCCATCTGCACTCCTTTAATATGAGGGAATTTCAACGTATGTAGAGCAGTGATAACAATAACTAAGTAGGGAAAAAAAATACATGGAAAGAACCTTAATAATAATAGTCATGTCCTTCTGTTTAGTGCTGTCCTTTCAAATTTCAAACTAGCACTTCCCAGTCCACTGCCACTTCTGAAGGACAAAAGGGATTTCTGCAGAGCTTTCTTGTGAGGTCCCTCATGGTAAGGAATTTTCAGCTTTTTAATTTTTCTATTCCCTCTGACCAGAAGGGGGAAGAAAATTTAAGTATACACAGCCATATTATTTTCTTCAGAGTATTTTAAAAATCCAATGGTAATATGATGTTATCAGAGGACAAAATAGAAACCAGATGCCAGTCGCACCTACTTTCTTTGAAACCAATGTTACAGCTACTCCCATTAGGGGCCTAACGGTCTGAGATAAAAATGAAACCAGATCTCAGAGCCAGAAGCCTACACCCAACATTGGGAGCTTCTTCAGTCCCACAGGGTCAGTTTACCCTATTCCATGTAATCAGAGGCAAAGCCACTTTCATCCACCCATCATGAGATACTATTGAATTGGGTATCTCTGAATCAGCATTTCCTGGCCAGCTCAGGAAGAATTAAGCAGGTGTACAGTTACCTTCTGAGAGACTTTGGGCATCTCAATCTCAAAGATGGACCACACTTAAGCAATATATACTGTTTCTGATTCTAAAAGTAAAGCTTTCTTTCCAGAGGTAATCCTCTTACACAGACCTGGGCACAAAGCTCCTCTCTAACAAAGGAAGCCTTGCACAATCAGCACAAAATAATCCAGACCCCCAGTCAGCCGAGCTAGTAATTGCACAAAAAAGGCATGCCATCCAGGACCAAACACAGCAAAAAAATTAATCTCACCTATATCAACCTTCACACAGGTTCCCTGACAGTAGCCAGAAGTACACTTGCAAGTATTTCCTGGAATTACAAGGACTAGACAGGCAGTAAAGTTAGCTGTCATTGCTAGCCTGCTTTATTGCCTTCTTTACACTGCTTTTTAAATTCTTTTTCACAGATAACTCAGAAATATATAAATGTATATTCTGACTTAACTAAAGCATGAGCAAGCTATATCTGCCTTTTCACTTGCATTTAAGACAAGTCTCACTTTTCAGGATTTGAACTACCACCTCACGCCAGCTTCCATTTACCTGGATTAGATCCACTCCATCCAAAACCCACAGGGGTCTGTAATGATACATATACCCTGGTCCTAGAGGAAAGCAATCTGGGAATTCAGGATTACCAGAGTTAATTTCTTCAAATAAGAGCAAATTGCTTCATGCTTTCCATTCGAAGGGTCTTGGTGCCTGTGCCCAGCTGCATGCTAGAGACATAGGCACCTCAATTCTAACACATGTTCTCCCATTAGCTTGCCATGAAGTATTTTAGCAACTATAGTCCTATTTCATTCATACTTTAAGTCTAATTACAGATATGTAACACAGAAAGTACATTCCACTGTGGAGCCCTCATGTTAAGAAATCCTGGCAGGCACTGCTGTAATGAAAATAAATTTACTCCAGGATTATATCCAGGCAATACTCTCTGCTATGGACCTCAGCCACAAAATGAAAAAGGAGACTACATCAGCTAATGAGAAAATTGACCAGTGCCGTGATGGTACAGCAAGAATTGCAAAAGTGGCTACTTTTGTGCCATAACCCAAATAATCCTTGACAGACAGTAGCAAGCACACACTGAGACCTCATTCTAGGATTAAAAGCTCTAACACCTGCTCGGCTTTAAGTAACATGTAGTAATAACCCAGGTGCTACAGGAAGAACAAACATGCACAAATCAGAGATGTGGTCCAAATGGCTTATGCAAAGGTATTGTGTAGTGATTGCTTTCCCGTTAACTCTTGTGTCTCACATTCTGCCAAAATTCAGGAGCAGTCAGTTGGCACTCCCCTCCTGACATCTCAAGGCTCTGAACCTTGGTAAGCTGCATGAACCAGCTGACAAAGAGCAACTCCAGGAGCCTGGACCAATTTAAAGCCACAAGATGTATAATTTACAAAGCCAGAGTCGCACTGTGACAGCAACGTGTGCATCCACTTCTGCACAGGTCTGGTGAAACAAAAGCAATTCACATTCTCCTTGGGGGAGAACAGCAACCCAGAAGTGTGACACCAAATGTCAATGCAAGGTCTAATTATACCCCAGCTTCTAGCTCATGTATGAATCCACTTGCCAATACAGTTTTCATCTTAGGAATGCATGCACTAGATAAAGCTAGGGGACTATTGAAGGAAGCGTGGACCCCCACGCTTACAGTGTACAGTACCAATGTGCAAATTTAGTTACATTCAAGAGCTGAGACCTTAATTTGGCATTTAAGTCTGCTGCATTTGCTTTGGTAGTTTTCCTATTACTGTTGTGAATAGTGTCTGTGCTCCTGCATAATTAAGAGCAGCATAATGACTACTGAGTGTTTCTAATTTGCTAGGCTGCTTTTTCATGCAAGTGAAAAAAAATGTAACCAGACATTAGCAAGCACGAGGCAGAACACCACACACGCTGCTGGTACTAGCAGTCTTTAGTTTCTGCTTTGAGCAAAGACCTGAAATGATTGGCAAACTGCTTCACTGTTCAGCTGTGAAGCACCTTCAGTAATCTCAACTCAAATTACACTTTGTCTTATACGTTTCCAGTGCAGTATGAAGAAAAGACCAACCTGCTGATTCAGCGTACAAAGTTTCAAAACACCCTCTCCTCTCCACCAAAATACTCTACAAAGCACTAACTGATATCAAGTTCAGAAAAACATGTACGTAAATATATATATATTATCCCCATATTTTTGATGAAAATTGCTTACTTCAAGGGATTTCTTTGCACTGAAAGATGAGTACATCCTCCTATGGTAAGAGACCATGAGTGTGGTCTGGCCTTCAGTTTTGAGACTGAAACACAGAGATGTACCTTTTATAATGAAGTGAGCTACAGACAGGTATCCCATGGATGTCAGATGTCCCATCTGTCCCCTTTTGCCCCACAAAGGTCTCCCTTGCACTGGCAAGTGTCTAATGCTGGCCCAGCCACCCTAGCAATTCCTGATTCCCCAAACTAAAGAAAAAATGAACAAATTCAACCTCCCAGTCCTGGGGCCGCTCCTTCTTTTCAGGTGGCTATGCCGGTCCTCCCCAAGTACTCCACTCCTCGTACAAATTCTCCCACGAGGCAACCTCTTCTTACTCTCTTTCCTGCTTGAACCTCTTTAATAAGCCATTTGCTTTTATAAGAATCCTTTCTCTGTATCTTTCTTCACCCTTTTTTTTTTTAATCCAGCTCTTCTCCCTTTCCCCCTTTTTTTTTTACTGTCAGATTTCACCTAGCATCAAGGCTTCACTAGTGCAGCTGCATTTAACTAAGAATTTTGAATTCTGCAAGATGCTCTTGGTTGCTGTGGACAGCATACCAAACCAAGCCTTTAAAAAACCTAGAAGCAGGATGGTGACAGCACTATAAATTCAGAACTATGCACACTGACCCTATATACACACTGCCTCAAATAATTCACATGTACTAGCTAACATAGCTAATGTTTTGTTGCAGCAGTGAGATTTTTCCCTTAGTCTAGGAATGGAAAGCAGCTACTGCTGTGTGTTTATCTTTTGGCAAATGTTCATTCCCTTCAGTATCAAGCATGCCTCTTTTTAACTTCCCTGATAACAAGTACATTGTTTACAGCAAACATTTGCACAGAAGAATTTAGCTTGCATCTGAGGTCAGACTCTGGTAGATGTTTATTAACACAACTAAAAACAGCTGAAGGGATATGCAGCAGGTAATTCTGGCTCTACTTTTCTCTGGTATGAAGGAAGCAATCCAGAACTATATAGATTCTTACATGCAAGCTTTCATGTTGCCCCTTATAAAAGTGAGTTTTATCTGTAAAAAAAATAAATAAATAAGGAAAACAACTGCTCAAAATACTTCCAGCTTCAGTTGTTTTACCAGGGAAACAGATCTTCCAAGAAATTACACTGACACCAGTCTAATTAGCACAGCTGTTTTGGGAAAGACCAGCTCTTGTGGCCTTGCACAGCAGCCTGACAAGCAGCTCCTGTCTGAAGATGGGAACCCAGAGTTCACCAACTGAGGAACCCCAGGGGGTTGGACAAGATGACCTCCAAAGGACCATTCCAACCTCAACTGGTCTGTGAGTACTGTATTGTATGGAAATACAGTGTAACAGGTGATGCAAATGCTGCATGCTCAAGGAAAACAAAATAAGGAATTTATTCACTACTGCCTGTCAGCAGGCAGATGTTTAGCCACTTCCTGCGAAGCAGGGCCTCAACACGTGTAACTTACTTGGGAAGGCAATAACCACAAACATCCCCCCTTCCTCCTACTTTCCTTTAGCTTTTATTGCTAAGCACAGCATCATACAGCATGGAATACGCCTTCGGTTGGTTCAGGTCAGATGTCCTGGCTGTGAGCCCTCCCAGGTTCTTGCCCATCACAGCCTACTTGCTGGTGGGGCCAGAGTGGGAAAAAGAAAGCCTTCACAATGTGCAAGCACTGCTCAGCAACAGCCAAAATGCTGCTGTGTTATTATAACTGTATTAGTCACAAATCCAAAACACAGCACCATACAGGCTGCTGTGAAGAAAATTAACCGCATCCCATCCAGACCCAGTACAGCAAGACAGGCATCATTCCCTTCCTTTTACATCCCTTACACACTTGGTATTTTTTAAGTAAAGACAGCCTAATCTTGCCATTGCTTTTATATTTAATCCCTGAGCTTTTCAAATGAATACTGGTACCACAGGCTCTGAAAAAATTCCAGCCTAGAAAAAAAAAATAGTTTAATTAGACATTAAATTACTTTAGCACTGATTTTCAAGACCACTCCAGTTACAATAGAGATTCGCCTGCATGTCAGTGCTTTTGTGCTGTACCTTTGGCAATTAGACTGTTCTTAAAGAATTAACACTGCCATACATACCAGTAATAGCCACCTTCCTCACTTGGTGAAGGTCCATTAACCTCAAAGGGATGAACATTTAGTTCAGTGTCAGTCCTCAATTGCCCTGAGTAGCCCCACTTGGGATTTTCACCCACAGCCCCTCTGCCCACAGGCCATTATGTCCACTCAAACCAGGGCACATAGTCCTGTCCTAACATATAGCAAAGGTGTGTGCCTGCCTCCGGTACATCTCTTGGATGAACCTCTTGGACCCATGCCATCTGTGACCCCATCTCCTGCTACTCATGGCTTGACCCAGGTCATCCCCTCACCTTGTCTGAGGCCATCAGTAGACCCTGTTTTAGCAGGTAGCACCCTGCCATGTTCAGAGGCTGCAGGACCACAGCCTGGGGGTGAGGGCACTGCCTCTCTGGGGTCCCCCTTACTTCCTGGCTCATCCCCTGCTCTCACTACTCACTGACACAAGTTTTTCAGCCTCAGCATGCTTCAGTTAAGAGTTTCTTTAGTTTAAGCTGCAGTTTCGTATAGCAGAATTGCTTCAGACCATCCCTAAATTAAACCCTTCTATTTGCCAGAGGCAGTCATGCTTGGACAAAGGCATGGACTAAAGCATCTTTTATATCTGAGAAACCCTAGTCTCTGCTGCCACCATCTCCACACATGTTGTTCAGAGGCTGATGGGGCCAAAAGCTCAGGATTCCTTCTTAAGGCGCTCTTCCCATGAAATGTTTTAGCTCCTGAAGGGAGTGCAGAGTGAGGCTGCGTTAGCATGCCTTCATGAGACGATCTCACAAGATGAACTGCTGAACTCTCTAGCTCACAGTGATCGATCTCGGCTGACAGCCACTCTGGTGCAACAAGCCAATTAAATCCCCAGGGCAGTGCTTCTTCTGGCTAGGGTCAGCTGTCAGGCAACCTGCCAGCCTAGCAGGGATTTGCCTTAATATCTTCCCATCCCACTAATGTAATGGTTGTGAAGCAAGAGGGGATGTGCCAGGGAGCTCCAACAGACTCAGTGCAAAGCTTGTCAAAGTACATCTGACAGCAGGCAACAAAAGAAGGACTTTCAATCACTAGAGTGAAATAGAGCCCACTTCAATATGCTTTCTTGAGCCACCCACCCCCAAATCTTATTATAATAGCTCTTTAACTATAAACCCAACTATACACCCCTGCTTCTCTAGCAGGCTGAATTTTTCTCTGCAGTGCAGACCAAATCTAAGCAAAATTAAATTCTGTTAGAGTAAAAGTAGCCACAAAACTATCCTCCTCCAGTAAACAGCATCACCATGCAGTATGTCCATCGCAGTTCTGCCAGCAGCTTTGTCTATGGATGAACATGCGTTTTAACAAATGTATGAAGGCGTGCACATTTGAAGCAAAGCCACTGCACAACACTCACCCCTGGGATGAGGATGAAAGAACAAACAGCATGTGACAGATGTGACTCACGTCACCTAACACATTGCTGGGATGGTGCTGGGATACTGCAGTAGCAAGCACAGCCCAGGAATGCATGAAACAAGCAGTTTTGCTGTTTTCTTTTCATTTCCTTCCCACGCTGCAGAAAAGACAACAGGACTTGAATGTCTCCCTGCAGCAAAACGTGACAAGATCAGGTAGTTCGCTGGCCAAGCAATTAGAATGATCCTCCAAAGTGAAATTATATGTTCAGCCACTGCATTCAGTCGCTCAGCATGCATGACACCAAATGTTCAACTAGGTAATTAGGACTCAATCTTTTACATTACAGGGAAAACAATCCCCCTCCCCTGCCAAGCTAACAAGCTTCCTCAGCCAAACATGCCTGAACTCTTAATTATGGTTTGAAAGTGCTGAGGGCACAGGTTTAGATACTCCTCTTCAGGCTCTGAAGTGATGGCATACCTTTTTTCACCATTAAGCGTCTACATTTACAAACAAATCCAGTGCAGAGCTTTGGAGCTTGCCCTTTTAAGCCTTTCACTATAGTCAAACAGATGAATCAAAGGGTATTAGCACCTTGGTTTAACAAAGCCCAACTACAAACCAGCTGACAACACTGCTGTCAGCAGACTCATCATACTTAAGAGTGGAGGAAGCAAAGCTATTTTTGTAAACTACAGCAACATACTACAGATAGGCTTGACTGAGGACTGCGGAAAGATAAGAAGGATTGAAGCTTAAGGGAAACTGCCACTCCAGCTAGAGTCCAGCCTGGTATTCCTGTGATGCTCCATTGGAAAAACACAGCTCTGTCTCAAAGATGTTATATTTGCATGGATGATCTCTTGTCTATTTTGGAAACACTAAGAGTTTTAACATCTTCCAAGAATAAATGCGCCTTACAAAAAAAAAAATAATGCTTTTAAGTCCGGATTTGGTATGAGCTGTGTGTCTGTAGAAATGGGAATTTAAATCTGTATTGCTGGCCATCCTTCCAGAGAGCTTCCTCCACAGGGCAAGACACAGCACACTACAATGGCACCTCAGAAGCCCAGGCCCCTCCAAGTGCATGAAATCTACCATTTGATTTCTACCCTCATTTTCTACTGCCTGGAAAGTCATTGGCGTCCTTCTCTTAACTTACTTGGTAGCTTAGATTCAACCTACAAACCTTACATCTAAAGAGTACTTGTGCTTTCCTGAGATCATGAAGCTTCCTACGTCATTTACCCCACCAAAGTTAAGAGGCAGAGGACGTTCCCAGCAGAAGATAATCTTTCAGTCTGTAAAGGGGGCCTTTTAGGCTCAGTGCTATTCAACCTTGCCATGTCTGTCAGTGGGTCACATCTTCAGACCCTATATCTGCTGAGGTAGTAAGAGAGCCCAACACATTCTGGGCAGCTGTTTGCTTACATACCATCACACCCCAGTGCCAGGCAGGCAGGCCTGAATTCCTCATGCGGATCAGTCTGTGCTTGTTCTCACCTTGTTTGCTTCACACAGTTGCCATTATCTTTGTTTTCCTTCACTGAATCTCTGCTATTTTAGCTAGTCTTTTCAATGCTTTCAGTAAACTGTGTCACATGTCTGCCTTGAGGAGGAGCAAGTCATCATCACTTATACCAACATGTCTACTGCTTGAATGAACCTGCCAATGAAGCACTGCCAGAAGCCACTTCAGAAAGTTCTTAAGATGTTTCCTTCTCCACTGAGATCAGTCTAAGCTTTCTGGTCCAGAACAGTAATTCCCTCCCAGAAAAATGCTTGCCTTCTAGGTCCCAAATCCTGAGTCAAGGCTGTTTAACTGAGAACTGAAAGAGAACTAATCCCTTTGTGTCTTCACCTGCATTGCCTCCAGTATCCCCTTGCAATGTAGTACCAGACTAGATTCTCACAGACAGGCTTCCTTTTGCTTCCCTTATGCTCTGCCTTCCTCGGAAATCCAATTACATTTTTCCTTTTAAATACCAAGAATACCAAATGAAAGTCACACAAATCTGTATGAGAAACCACTTGGATTTCTTTCTAATTTTCTATTTTATTCTTAGCCTTTTGGAGGACATGCTCAACAGATTGCTAGATGTTTCACCAGATGCACACCGCTATGGCCAAACAGCTCACCTTATCTAGTTGGCAGCAGAATCTCCCTTCTCACAGTTTTCCAAGGCTGAAATATCCATGCTTCATTACTGCACAGCTTCTTGATGGTGTAGCCTTCCAGCTGCTTAGGATACACACTGCAAGGAAGTCACTCACAGAGGCATTCGCTGAGAGGACTTCCCTTATAGGCAGTCCAGATTTTTTTGGACAGTCTGTAGTAAGACACAAGAGTCATACTCCTTACCGCTGCAAATCTGCAGCTCTAAGTGAAGAACATTACCAGATCCTGGTTCTATTTAAACTGCCTTAGTAGGCAAGAGTAGAAACATTTCAAGTCACTTCCACTTCAGCATGTTTAAGCTTCCTGCTCTAACTACTAAGCATTTACACTCACTAAGAGATGGGAATCGTACACAAATGCAGAACAGCAAGTTCCCCAGCATTTCAGCTGTGAGCTCAAGAAGCAGCCCACATGAAAGAACAAGACCAAACAGCAGAGAGCCCAGAAAGATGTACATGGGTTATCACATTTCATCACTCTCATAGTCACTAGAAACTAAAACTGGTGGACGACAACACAGCAGATCAGTGCCCCAGGTCTCCCAGAATGCCACTGACTTATACACACCTGCACAAAGCAAGTGAAAAAATCTCTGACTTACTTACCTCACCACCTTAAAAAGGATGGGAAACTAATGAGGAAGGGAGTTCACACACACCAGAGCCACCCCAGAAGAAAGCAGTATCGGGCAGTGGGACTAGCAGTGCATCCCATTGTGTTTTAGACACTAGAGTTCTTCCTTACAGCCAAGCTCCTGGTCACCTTTGCCTGTAAGACATCAAGCCTATCAACTACAAGTCCAGCTTGCACAGTGATTACTCAGCAGAGTTATTACATCAAAAGCAGTTATTTGTGCTTAGCCACATTTAGGCGCGCTACTAGATCGTGCCACAGCAGACTAAAAAGTTTGGTATAGTTGTCATATCCTCATGCTCTGGCTGAAGTGAGGAGTTAAATTCAGTCTCTCCTCCTCTAGAAAAAACACATTAAGGCAGACAGTTCATTCACATTTATAGAAAAAAGATCCAACTTAAATCCCAGGAACTGAGTTAATTGACATAGGCTACAACAGATGCAGCTAAGCTACTGCCTGTGCTGAAGTACAACAAACTCCATTGAGTATGATCAGTGCTGACCACAGGATGGCCAGGCAGTGCTAAATAGAGCTTTGGGTTTTTTTAACCCTTTTTTTTTTTTTTCTCTATAGCCACATATGAGAGTCACACTGAATACTCTACCCCCTATTTGCTCAACAGATTGCGTCCAATGTATAGCAGGGAAAGAAGGTAAGCAACTGTGGTGTGAGGGTTTTTTTTCAGCTGTGCCCTGAAACATGAATGTGTAAGAGCCAAAGTAGCATCCGCTTTTCATGTCTAAAAGGCTAAAAGTCTCTTCTTCCCTCTGGCATAGGCATAGCACTACTCAGAGCTCACTCCCCCTGCCTCCTTTATTACCCATTAGTGCACAGAAAAGAAAAAATGTTCAGCTTGGCCACCATTATTTATAACAATTGAGGCCCATAAAAGATAAAGAGGAGGATTTGTGCCTGCCTGGGTATAGAGGTTAAGCGATATAGTACTGAGCCCTTCTCAAAACACATCTGACACCGGGCTTATAATATTTCTTAGTAACAAACTCCAAATCCGAGCTGTGCCAGTGATGTCAAAATCCCCCTAAACCAATTGTTCCTTAGTAGAAGTCAATCTCTAGCTTTACCACAGGGGCAAAAAGTTGACCCAGTAAGGAATTTCACATACACTGGGCTGCAGAAGTACCTTTGTCTAACTTGGCCCAAACATCATTAAAACAAGATCAGGTCAAATATCAGATGCATGTTTAAATCCTCAAGCATCCCTAAGAACAAGAAATTAGGCGAGGGAAGCAGAAGACCTGTATGGCTGAGCAGGGAGCTTCTGAAAAAGCTCAAGTGGAAGAAGAAAGTTTACAGTATGTGGAAGAAGGGACTGACCACTTGGGAGGAGTACAAGAATGCCGTCAGGGTATGCAGGGATGAAATGAGGAAAGCCAAGGCCAAGGTAGACTTGGAACTGCCAAGGGATGCCAAGGCCAATAGGAAGGGTTTCTTTAAGTATAGAGGAGGCAAAAGGAAAACAAGGGAAAATGTGGGCCCACTGTTGAACGAGACAGGTGCCGTGGTGACAGGTGATGCAGAGAAGGTGGAGTTACTGAATGCCTTCTTTGCTTCTGTCTTCACTGCTCAGGCCAGCCCTCAGGAGTCCCAGACTTTGCAGGTAAAAGAGAAAGTCTGGAGGAAGGAAGAATTTCCCTTGGTTAAAGAGGAACAAGTTAGAGAGCAGTTAAGTAAAGAGGATACCCACAAGTCCATGGGGCCTGATGGGATGCACCCGTGAGTGCTCAGGTAGCTGGCAGAAGTCATTGCTGGGCCGCTCTCCATCATCTTTGAAAGGTCCTGGAGGACAGGTGAGGTGCCTGAGGACTGGAGGAAAGCCAATGTCACTCCAATTTTCAAAAAGGGCAAGAAGGATGACCTGTGAAACTACAGGCCGGTCAGCCTCACCTCCATCCCTGGAAAGATGATGGAACAGCTTGTTCTGGGTGTCATCTCAAAGCACCTGGATGAAAATAAGGTTATCAGAAGCAGCATGAAGGTTATGAGAAGCAGCATGAATTCACCAAAGGGAAGTCATGCCTGACTAATCTGATAGCCTTCTACGATGGCACGACTCCATGGGTGGATGAGGGGAGGGCAGTGGATGTTGTCTACCTTGACTTCAGCAAGGTGTTCGACACCGTCTCCCACATCATCCTCACAGGCAAGCTTAGGAAGTGTGGGTTAGATGAATGGACAGTGTGGTGGATTGAACAGTGGCTGACAGATAGAGCTCAGAGGGTTGTGGTTAGTGGTGCAGAGTCTAGTTGGAGGTCAGTAACAAGTGGTGTCCCTCAGGGGTCAGTACTGAGTCCAGTCCTGTCCAATCTATTCATCAATGACCTGGATGAAGGGATAGAGTGTACCATCAGAAAGTTTGCTGATGACACAAAACTGGGAGGAGTGGCTGACATACTGGAAGGCTGTGCCACCATTCAGTGTGACTGGGACAGGTTGGAGAGTTGGGCGGAGAGGAACCTTAAGAAATTCAATGAGGGCAAGTGTAGGGTACTGCATCTGGGGAGGAATAACCCCATGCATCAGTACAGGTTGGGGGCTGACCTCCTGGAGAGCAGCTCTGCGGAAAGGGACCTGGGAGTCCTGGCAGACAAGATGACTGTGAGGCAGCAATGTGCCCTGGTGGCCAAGAAGGCCAATGGCATGCTGGGGTCCATCAAGAAGAGCGCGGCAAGCAGGTCAAGGGAGGTCATCCTTGCCCTCTACTCTGCCCTGGCGAGGCCGCATCTGGAATACTGCTTCCAGTTCTGGGCTACCCAGTTCAAGGACAGGGAACTGCTGGAGAGGGTCCAGCAACAGGCTACAAAGATGATTAGGGGACTGGAACATCTTTCTTATGAGGAAAGGCTGAGGGACTTGGGTCTTTTTAGTCTAGAGAAAAGAAGACTGAGGGGGGATCTTAGCAATACTCATAAATACTTAAGAGGAGAGTGCCAGGTAGATGGGACCGGTCTTTTTTCAGTGGTGCCCAGTGATAGGACAAGAGGTAATGGGCACAAACTTGAAAACAGGAAGTTCCATCTAAACGTGAGGAGGGACTTCTTTACTTTGAGGGTGGCAGAGCACTGGAACAGGCTGCCCAGAGAGGTGGTGGAGTCTCCCACTCTGGAGACATTCAAAACCCGCCTGGACGCCATCCTGTGCAACCTGCTGTACGTGACCCTGCTCTGGCACGGGGCTTCGACTAGATGATCTCCAGAGGTCCCTTCCAACCCTGACCACTCTGTGATTCTGTAACACTGTACTGGAACATGAGAACTAAGCAGAGAGGGTTAGTCAGTGCCATTACCTCTGCAACCTGGGGCATGAGGTCCCCTGTCCACTTCCCTTTGCTTTACAATAAGCATTCTGACCTCAAACTCAGCATACATATATTGAGATGAGAATATTCACACCTCATCATAGTTGGCTTCCTCCTTCAATATACAGCACTTCCACTGCAGTTTCTTATTTTAGCTGTTCACCAACCTAGGTTTTAAGTTATGAGAAAACATCAGCAAAATCCCCAAAGGCCACGCACTCACAACAGGCCATAAGGATTCACAAACTCGTGGCCACAGGTTCAGGTGAACAACCCATATGGATGAATGAAAAAAAAGGCACAAAATAATCAAATAATTACATCCCAACAGGGAAAGCTGATATCGTTTATGCTGCTGAACAAAGAAAGCCTCAGCCTTTCCATCCTGCTGATCTAATGATTTTGATTTAAAATCCACTTAAGTGAATACAATTCTAATGATACTACTGGGCAGACTGTATGAGTTTTCACCAATTCTTCAACTTGTATGTAAATAAAATGCTCATATCCGTTTATCCAAACAGCTTGTTTGAGCCAATTAATTTATATGCTTGTTATCACACTGTCAGCTAAGCTACATTATATTGGCTATTAAAAAAAAAAACAAACCACAAACTACTACTTGGCTGTCATTTGGGGTATAGTACAATGGGGCAGCTTCTCTTGTTGGGTTTATACTGCTCATTGCACAGGTATGGGCATGTAGCACTAATGG
>NW_009648960.1:96276-119333 GCF_000708025.1 Charadrius vociferus
TGAACCACACCTGTGAGATGGTCCCACTTGAGAAGGTCTTGCTTCAAATCCCTGTTCCAGTACCCAGTCCAACCCAGAAGTACAGTAACTGCATGCTGTGAAATTTGATTAAAGCGCAGCTACTTTTGCTGACAAATCCTGTAAGTCAGCTCATAAATTCTGTAGATTTTTTTATATAAATAACTTGTCTAGATATATAGCTTAAGGATAATGCTTTTTGTCAAAAGATCCATTTTGAACTCATCTTTCTCATTCTTGTGTAAAGAAAAAAATATTTCCAGAAGCCTAATTGAGCTGCATTAAGCTCAAATTTTGATCTGCTTCAGATCACTATTTTTCTGCAGGCATGTCATCAACAAAGAGTTATCGTCAAGATTTTTGTTTTCTGCCAGACTGAAAAAAAGCCCTACTCAGTTGAACTAGATCATCAATGCTTCCCAGGAAGGTTAAACTAATTATTTTTGAAGGCAAGGGGAAACAAACCACAAAACTACCATATTTTGGTGTCAAGTATGCAAACATCATGCTTCAAAACCAACTCACCTCCAGGGACCAAATCCCTGTATATGTGGCAAGACCTAGTTTTCAAATTCACTCAATCAGCAGCTTCTGTTCTGAGCTCACAAAACAGAAACAGTTTGGGGGCAAAATATATAGCCAAGCTCTCTTTTAGTATTTCAATGATTTCTGAATAACACCTGTAGACTCATTGGCCAGGTGCCATACAAATTGCAAATAACTGGAGGAGGGTGAGAAATATAAAACCTAGGTAAAATTGCCATAGGCGTACAACTTCAATTCACACTGTAGACTTATAAAAGAGCGTTTGATTCAGCTGCACGTGACCTATTTGGCATACTTAATTTTAATATTTGGGACTGGAAAGTAGTGGGGTTGAACAGCAGGACACAAGGATCAAAATAAGCACAAGTGTAAAGTGAACAGCTGTTTTTTTCTTGCTCCTCTCATCTTTATTTTTATTTCCATGACAGAAGATTGAGATCATACTGTAAACAGGAGATTAGGGCTACTAGCAAGGAGCACCACAGGCTAGAGTCTTGTTTAAGGTTAGCTGACCAGAACAGTCAAGTCCCTGCAATCTCACTCATCTCTGAAGCCATTACTTTTCAGAGCATAGTAAATACTACAGCAAATATGTTTTGGGAGGGGTGCTATTTAAACAAAGTCTGCAGTTTCTAGAGGGAACAGAAAAGGATTATTTGGAAAATGCTATCTAACCCCTCTTCCTAATAGTTTCATCTGTGTGAAAACACCCTTTTTCATCAACTTGAGCCCACCACTAAGACTTCTTGACACTACAGCTGAATGGATCATCTCATGTTAAATAGCTGCTACTTTCCGCCACTCCTACACAAACTGACATAATCACAGCACAGAAAACAGTCATTAGAGAATCCATGACTGTCCCACTACTGGCAGAACATCCAGTACAAAGATAGAGATGACTATAGAAGAGATGATCACTTATTGGATAGAAGTACATAGAAGTAGAGGTGCAAGGTGCTTGTGCCAGTAGAAGCTCAAAGCGCTTTTCACCTTAAAGATATCATTTTAAAGTCACTTACAGTATCCGGCCATGGTTAATTGTGGCCAATACAGATGCCAGTGAGTGTAAATGAGCCTTCTTAGCAACATTTCACACTCTTTAGACTACTAGCTTAGCATCAGTGGTAGAAGAGGAGTGAAGTATCAGATGTAGACAGAGATGGGGGAGAGCATCTGTTGTTTGTTTCAGTGGCCAGTCCAGCCCAAACCACAACAGAAGATTAGGGTTTTATTCAGGTCTTAGGGAAAAGCCTCATGTTTTCTGATTGTTAGTGAATGGAAAAAAAGAAAAAAAGAAAAACTGTTTCACCATAGCTTTGGAAGGGGAAGGAGGGGGGGGGGGGAAATGGGGCTTTAGTTTTACTTTTTGTTTCTTCCTGTGCTACTCTATTTTTAATGGGCAATAAATTAATCTTCTCCGAGTCGAGTCTGTTTTGCTCATCACTAACTGGTGAGTGTTGTCCCTGCACTTATCTAGACCAACAAGCTTTTTCATCTTATTTTCTGCCTCATCATGCTGAGTGAGAGAGAGTGGGGAGTGAGAGAGTGGCTTCTTAGGCACCTGCTGGCCAGCCAAGGTTAATCCACCACAGGTAACAATTATGTTCTAGCCAAAAATGGAGACAGCAGATATTTTGCTTGATGAACAGCTTGCAATAAAGCTGCTCTCCCCAGAGAAGGCGGCTTCCTAAAGGCCTTAAAATTAAGACATACTAGAAGCAATAGCCACTCTGGGGTTTTATTCTACTCTGCCCAGGAGAGGAGCAGTGATATTGTATACATATAACGAAGCACAAAAGGTACAAAGGTACAAAAAACACTGGTTTATCAGTGAAATGGGCATCACTCATACATATAACGAAGCACAAAAGGTAGCTGGTTTATCAGTGAAATGGGCATCACTGCTATATCTGTAAGGGATTACCTGCTCTTGTCCTCAAAGGGCAGCACATTGCACAAGGGAGTGGTTTGGCTAAACATACAAAAGCACTTACTTCCCCAGCCTTGGAGAGAAATACTTGGCTATACTGGCAGCTCAGCATTCTACAAGGCTCAGTTCCTCTCTTCCACAAAGCTGGTACAAGTGATGAAGGCTTAGCAAACTGTGGAGGCTGCTCTGTGCCAGTAACAACAGACAAGCTGTGCATGTGTGGCCTGGGGCAGAATCACAGAGATGAAGAAACATGAGTCTCAAGGGAGAAAGAAAAAATTAAAACAAAAAAATGGTAAGCATAAAATTACTTAAACCTTGCCATTTCATTTCCAACAAGAGACAAAATCAGGGTAGAGGGAAGATGCAAAACAGAGTAGCTGGCCTGATAAGGGTAAGAGGCAACCAAGGACCCCTGCTCCAGATAAGTACACAGCTGTGTGCAGCTGCCAGGACAATAAGCATAGGACTTGCATGTCATTATATGCCTGGTGCCTGCATTGTGAATAAAAAACTGTAAAAACAGCAGTACAACTACATGACAGCTTCTAAAGAATCATATTAGTTGCATGTTTGCAGAAAAGTGATGCAGCTGTCTGGCCAAGTTTCAGCAAAGCCATTGCCCTCACCATGCTGCATGTCAAAGCAATTGCATGTGTTTGCGATGAGCTCTTTGTCCTCTTCACAGCCAGTTTCACTCTTTGTGCTTCGCAGTGAACCAAAGCTCACATAAAAATTTAATTCAGGATAAAAACGTTGTTTGTCTCCATGGTTGTTATGCTTAGTTTCATCATGTTTGGTTCCATTGGAAACAGCCAGATGAAGTTGAGTTTTGTCCAGTCACTTCAGTTTTGGTAAATTTGGGACTATATGGCAAGAGTAGCATTTGTGCATTAGCACAAGCACAAAACTGGAGATTTATTTTTCCTGGTACAACTTTCATTTGCACAAGATGTACCACAGAAATCCAGAAGGATTACAAGAATCTTAATTCTAGGAACTACGCTGCTCAGAAAGCCTTTCCCAGGCAACTTACAATCAGTCATCGTATAGTACTTGCTCCAAATGGGTGCCTCTCCTCTTTGCAACTTATTTCATCAGCCATGGATCTCTGGGGCTGTAATTTCCTCTGCAATCAGCAGGCAGCAAGGGCAAGCACTGCTGTTTCAATGGCCAGCACTTAGAAGCAGCCTACAGTTTTTAGTTGTCGCCACAATGCAGTGGCCTTACACTTCTACAAGAAATGCAAACCCTATGATGAACTAGAGGTTCTGTCTTTCCTATTTTCTGTAACACATTTCCTTTTGTATTGCATTAAAACTGTCTGATACCCTGTCCTCTGAAGACCTTGGCTGGTCTTTCATCGCCACTGCTGGACTGCTCATGTTCTTTTTTCTCCCAGGTACAGGGAAGCACAGGACTGCAGCATAGGAGAAGTTGTGGATGCCCCATCCCTGGAAGTGTTCAAGTTAGCTGTTATGTAAGCTAACAGAAGGAAATGATTATATAGTCACTACTCCTGTGTGCACAGGTGAGGTGCTAACATTTAACTGAACCTATATCCCTTCAACAATGAGATTATTAACCAGTCCTTTTTTTAACCAACATACACTAAGCACCTTGTAGCGCACATCAGTACCAAAATACTCCTACTAGAAGTCATAGATTCATAGAATGGTTTGGGTTGGAAGCAACCTTAAAGATCATCTAGTTTCACTGCTCCTGCCATGGGCAGGGACGCCTGCCACTAGACCAGGTTGCTCAAAGCCCCATCCAACCTGGCCTTGAACACCTCCAGGGATGGGGCATCCACAGCTTCCCTGGCAGCCTGTTCCACTGCCTCAGCACACTCAAGAGTAAAGAATTTCTTACTAATAGCTAATCTAAATCTACTCTTTTTCAGTTTAAAAGCATTACCCCTCATCCTATCACCATACTGCCTGATAAAGACTTCCTCCCCATCATTCCTATAGGGCCCCTTTAGGTACTGGAAGGCTGCTATAAGGTCTCCCTGAAGCCTTCTCTTCCCCAGGCTGAACAACCTCAGTTTTCAAGCCATCTTCATAGGAGAGGTGCTCCAGCACTCTGATCATTTTTGTGGCCCTCATCTGGACCTGCCCCAACATGTTCATGTCCTTCTTGTGCTGAGGACTCTAAAACAGGACACAATACTCTAGGTGGAGTCTCATGAGAGCATAGTAGAGAGGGAGAATCACCTCCCTCGACCTGCTGGCCATGCTTCTTTTGATGCAGCCCAGGCTGCAGTTAGTCTTCTGGGTTGCAGATGCACATTGCCAGCTTATGTTGAGCTTCTCGTGAACCAATGACCCCAAGTCCTTCTCCTCAGGGCTGCTTTAAATCCATTCTCCACCCAGCCTGTATTTGTGCTTGGGATTGCCCTGACCTTCATGCAGGACCTTGCACTTGATGTCAGTTGCTCTTCCCTTACCCACCAATGCTGTAATGCCATTGTAGAAGGCCATCAGATTTGTCAGGCATGATTTGCCCTTAGTGAAGCCATGTTGTCACTAATGACCTCCTTATTTTCCATGTGCCTTAGCATAGTTTCCAGGAGGGTTGGCTCCATGATCTTGCTGGGCACAGAGGTGAGACTGACCGGCCTGTAGTTCCCTGTGTCTTCCTTTTCCCCCTTTTTAAAAATGGAGGTTATGTTTTCATCTTTTCCAGTCAGCAGGAACTTCACCGGAGTGCCACAATTTCTCAAATATGATGGATAGTGTCTTGGCAACTTCATCTGCCAGTTCCCTCAGGACCTGTGGATGCATCTCATCAGGTCCCATGGACTTGTACACCTTCAGGTTCATCAGCTGGTCTCAAACTTGATCTTCTCCTATAGTGGGTGGTTCTTCATTCTCCCAGTCTTTGCCTTTGCCTTCTGCAACTAGGGCATTGTGGGTAGACCACTTGCCAGTGAAGACCGAGGCAAAAAAAAAAAATAAAAAATCATTGAGTACCTCAGCTCACCTTTTAATTGTTTGGCCATGGTCTGTGAGTCCACTGCAAATTGCACTTGAAACCAGCTGTCTATCTCCTTCTCAGCCTCTCTGATGCGACACAGCCTCCTGACCACCTCCTGCAGCTCAGCCACCTGCTGCAGGAGGTCCTTCACCTGGACACATGTGCCACCCACACCTGCCCCAGGAGAAAGGTCAAGGCACCGCCTGCAGTCTGAGGTCTGCACTGCAGCCTCTCAAGTCCTTCAACCTGTTTATTAGTGTGCCTGATTTATTTCTGCACTAGCAATTTTTTTTTATTTATTTTGCAAGCATGATGAGGATCATTAGATACCTTACCACAACCAGCCACTGCAATTTCCAGAATATTGACTGGATGATGAAGTAGTATTATTACAGGAGACCTTACACAGAGGAAAAATTAAAACACTGAATAGCAGTGAAAGACCACTGTCATTAAAGAGCTTAGCAATCCTGTGTAAAGAACATCTATAACACTTTTTAAATATGCTTACATTCCATAAATCACTACCCCACAATAATACATTCACATTATATTCATAACAGTGTAATTACATGGCAATTACCATATAAGAGTAATGAAGGGGAAACCCAGTGTGCCATCCAACACAGTTCCTTTTAAATGGACTAAGTATACATGAAAAATATAATTGAGCAACAGAAGGTGAGTTGTTTCCTGATGATAATTACATTACTGGCTGTATTTTAAAGTAGGTCACTTTCTAAAACAGCAGACTAGTTCAGGGGAAACTGAACTCATTCAGGATTTTGATGTCCACATGAATCTGCTGCACAGTTCGGGCCCAGGTGGTCGTGGACTTACCTACCAATATAATTTGTTATATGTTTTAATTGCAAGAAGTAGGTTTTGCCCCTTGGTAGACTTTTGGGCAGCTGCCTAATTTCTATAATATACTAACACAGATTTCAGCCAAAAGTAGGACTTGTTCCACATTTCTGAAGAAAACATTCAGCTTGGGAGAGAATAAATGCATTTTTTCAACTGAAGCAAAAGCTTGCAAAGGTGATCTGTAGCTAGCTAAATCTCTCTATACCTTGATAGAGCTTTGGCCAATAAAATAGCTTGAAAAGTAAACCACAGACAAGGTGAACAGCTACCAATCACATATCTAACCCACCAGCAGTTAGAGGAGAGGGGAAGGCATAGGAAAAGGTGTACAGTGCTCACTGCCACTCAGTAGTTCCTGGAGCCAAGTTTGGGTTTACATACGCAGCTCAAGCTGCGAGGATCTGTTAGCTGGGGACACGGAACTGGCTTGGGAACCTCAGCTGAGGGCTCCCACATCGGCATCAGAGGCACTGACAAATTTAAGAACCCCATTCAGGACAACTCATTTAGATGCCTCCAAGCACCAGCCTAGAGGTGGGGGAATGCAGTAATGAACCAGATTTCTCAGGTCACTTCTATTACAGAAGCATTTTAACCTCTTTGGAGAAGCTGCGGCAACTAGTGAACTTCAAAGCTGACCTTACGGCCATATGCTGTTATGGCAAGAGAGTGTTGGCTGCTATTTTCTTGTGTTCCTGGAAAAAGCCATATTCTCACAAACAAGTTCAGCTAGAGGAATCATTCATTCTTTGCTCCTTCAAAGGATCAAGCTTCTAGGATCCACTCTAAGACAAGCTACAGCAAAGCACAGCTGTATGAACCTAGATTTACCCTTCCCCAGGCTAAGGCAATAAGATAGTTGTTCTCATCATTATTATCACTTCATAGCTAACAGATGGCACAAAAAATTATTGCACTCTAACTTTTATGCCCATTCACATCACTGATTTTTTTTTTTTTTTTTGAAATAATCTCAAAGGCTGCAAAACCCTGCCTTTCTCAGAATCACCTTTTCACCATCTGGTTTTTGAGACTTCATGGGCAAGTAAACATGAGTCCCTGTCTCAACTGCAACTCACTGAATTGCATAAAATTTCAAATCCTCCAGCACAAAAGTGTACCTCCTTGCTCCTTACACCTCTAGCATTATCAGGACCACTGCAAAGAGAACATGTTTTGGAGATCTGTATCTTTGGCCTTGGGCCACCTATCATAAAACCTAAAAAAAGGAGATTGTGATGGATGAGAAGTAGGCCATGCCCATTAACGTCCATTCTCACCTGCATGCTCCACCCCACCAACTCTATTTGCTTTTTATGGCATCATAGAAATACAAAGCCACAATATCCAATCCAGACTCATCTGATCCACTGACTCCTGAAATCCCACAAGGCAAGCTGATTTATTCCCAGTTTCTTATTTGGCACCTCTTTGCTAGGAAGGATACCCTGTTGTTTTAAAAATCAACGAATCCCATTTATTTCAGGCCTTTGCAACTTTAAGAATCACTATGCATTCTCTTCTGGCCTCCAAAAGTTTTTGCATGCCAGTTAGGCCAAAAAGAGACATTTGTTACATGTTAAATAAACAGAAAAAGGGGTGAAAAGAGGAGGTCACAGTCCAGATTTCAGCAAAGAACATGTCATCCACAGCCTTTTCTATACAAAAAGCCCAGATAAAACCAAAAATCTGATTATGTAGATTATTCTCTCACATCACACTTTGATACTTTTATGTATTTTAAGGCTTCTAATGTGCCTGTCAGAGCAGGGCTTTCATGAGTCCCCTTAAGGGAGAGCTAGGAAGGGAGGAAAAAAAAAAAAAAAAAGATTTATTCTATCATTCAGAAAGCCACAACAACCACAGCAGGAAGCTGGGGGAGCCTGGCATTCTGCCAGAAGACGAAGCAGAAAGAGAGCCGTTCTGCTTTTAAGCCAGCCACATTGAAAATAAGCCTACAATTTCAGTATGTTGAAACCTGCTCTTACAGCTGAGTTGCTATACTCCTGGAGACCTACCATACACAGGCTTCAAGAAGCAAGAAGAGAGTCATACGTGTGCTCTCATTGTGTCTACCACCCACCCAAACAGAGAAATCCTTATAAAGAGCAAGTCTTTTCTGAAAGTAGATCTCACCATCAAAAAGGGAAAGATATTGCCCCTCTACTCCACTCTCATGAGACCCCACCTGGAGTACTGCATCCAGGTCTGGAGTCCCCAACATAAGGACATGGACCTGTTGGAGCACATCCAGAGGAGAGCCATGAGGATGATCCAAGGGCTGGAGCACCTCTCCTATGAGGAGAGGCTGAGAGAGTTCGGGCTGTGCAGCCTGGAGAAGAGAAGGCTCTGGGGAGACCTTATTGCGGCCTTCCAGTACCTAAAGGGGCCTACAGGAGAGCTGGGGAAGGACTTTTTACTAGGGCATGTAGTGAGAGGACGAGGGGGAATGGCTTTAAACTGGCAGAGGGCAGGTTTAGATTAAACATTAGGAAGAAATTTTTCACTATGAGGATGGTAAGGCACCGGAACAGGTTGCCCAGAGAGGCTGTTGAGGCCCCATCCCTGGAGGTGTTTAAAGCCAGGCTGGATCTGGCCTTGGGCAACCTGGTCTAGTGGGAGGTGTCCCTGCCCATGGCAGGGGGGTTGGAACTCAATGATCTTCAAGGTCCTTTCCAACCTAAACCATTCTATGATAAAGCTGCAGCTAGACTTAGGAGGTGTTGTCTCTTTTTGATTATGCAGAGCCCCATATACGCACTCCTCACTGTCCTCCAGCTGGCAGCTTCGCAGGTCTGGAGTCAAGCTCCCAGGACCAGCTCTTACACCCTTCAAGTTTTACCAGCAGATCATTTGTAGATCAGGGGACAGCTGAAAAGCCAGGACAATGTGACACTCAGCAGCTTCACAAACACTGCTTAGTTTAAGAGCCCAGTACTTCTGACTTCTAAACACCAATCTTGTCTTTCTCCACTCCTCACTAAAAATGAGCAAAGCAGGAACAGCGAGGTTTACCCCTCTCCTGTTAACAGCTTAGCACTACTTGGCTGGCAAAACAAAAAAAATGAGAGGCACGCTAAATTCTGAAAATCCTTAGAAGAAAATTTTGTGTTTTTTCTAGTGAGTCACTGGTCTGTTACCGTTGCCAAAGGAAAGAAAGGGTAAGCAAAGCACTGCAGTTACCCAGGACTACCAAAACAGTTGTGGGTTTGGTAACTAAGGGTAGATACAGCTGGACTGGAAGGGCTGCACTCACAGCTGCTCTGCAGCACAGCAAGAAAATGGCCCTGTTCCTCTCACCACCCTCTTCAAACTACCACTCAACCCCAACCCTATTACCAGTCTTGCAGATCTCAGATAAAAGTAATGTCTTTGTGGTAAGATGCTGGCTGGAGCACAGGACCCCACATTAAGTACCTACTTCAACCACCATGGAAAAGCTGAACAAGCCACTTCTGTGCTCCACCTTCTTCTAGTTCAAAAGGTGAGGAAAACTCTCTTACTGAAGGGTAAGAGCCATTAGCAATTGCAGAGGACCGATTACATATATAGAAGCAGCACTTCTGACAAAATGGGATTGCAGACTACCTATTGTATTACCTTAGAAGGTATAAACAAGGTTTTTGCCTGATTTTACTTACTTTTGTACATACTTTCAACTCCCTCCCAGCTGCAGTCAAGTTGCAGCAGTTCAAAGTGACCTTTGAGACTGACTACTTTTACTCAGTGCATTTTTCACTATGAGAGTGGTGAGGCACTGGCAGAGGTTGCCCAGAAAAATTTGTAGATGTCACATCCCTGGAAGTGTTCAAGATCAGGTTGGATGGGGCTTTGAGTAACCTGGTCTAGTGGGAAGTGTCCCTGCCCATGGCAGGGGGGGTGGAACTGGATGGTCTTTAAGGTCCCTTCCAACTCTAACCATTCTATGATTTAAGATTCTGATTTATTTACCTCAAGCTGCCTAAAACCTGTGGAATTCAACTTGAATGTGTTAGACTTGGCTAGAAGTCACACTCTTCTCTAATGAAGCCACAAGTGCTATAGAAAGTAAATGTCATTCTGTTGTCATCCTGTTTCTGCTAGTCTCATCTTACAAAAAGAGTTAATAACGAAAAAGAAAAGAAATTGTACTTGCCAGTAACTTTCTTACTATGAAAGACCATAACACTCAGGCTCCACTAAGGCTTAGAACAAGTATTGCCAGCAGTAGCTTAAGAGTACATCATTACACAATCAAAATACGAATACAGTGAAATTGCAGTATCATGCCTACAATATTCTCACATGCCTGTTTATTGTTCTTCACTTCCTGCATTACACCAAAAAGATTTTAGGGTGTCTTCCCGTTTCACAGTCCCTTGTTTGTTAAAGGCTCATATTTTAACTGGAATTTGGCACTGATTTTACTGACTTCCTCCTTGCCCCTCTTACCTTTTTCCTTTGATTGTTATTCCAGAAAGAAAAGGGAGAGTAATCCCTGCCTTTTCACTGAGTGTGTTCAGTCTTTAAACTCCTTGGTCCTCCCCTCTATTCAGACCTTGCTCCACAGAGCTCACCCACACAGAGATTCAAGCATCAATCTCTTTGCTTCTGCTTTCTCATCTTCCCACGCTGCGGGCTGCTATTGCATTTAGCCGGCTAACTCCACCTCTCCTCTTCTCACTCTCTTTCCTCTTAGATTCACTTCAAGGCCAACTTCCCTTCCTTGCTGCTGGGCTGACACAGCTGGTAGTGTAGAAAAGCAGGGGGAGGGTAGCAAAGCAGGGAGCTTTTATTCAGCAATGCTTCCTTAACCGAGCAGCTGCTTTGAAGCCCCAAGGTCCAATTTCAACTGCTGAAGTTGCTAGTAATAAAAAACAGCTAAATATAACACTGCTTTCAAATGGCAGTTTTGAGATAGTGGACTCCACCGTTAAAGCTCTTCATCTGAAACGTAATCAGAAGCTGTAAATATACAAACCTTGCCAATTTCTATGTAACAGCTAATAAGCACTTGCTAGGACACCTATCAGCAAGATTAATTGAAGCTAAAATCTTCAGCCCACCGGGACTTGCACCACTTTTTCCTGCTGTACTCCAAGCCATACGCAAAGTGCTCCTGCTTGGACCTGCTACCCCATACACAGCTGCTCACTTGCAGATGGTACACAGGTCTGCAGCAGGGAGAGACATATCAGACAACACTGACGGTTTTGTTCACAAAAGCCTGCTGAATGTTCTGCAGTGCACATAGATGCTCCTGAAGGCTAACATGGTGTGATTTCATCTTCAATCCTCCTTCTGAGTGTGATTTACACTGCTTTCATAGTAGCCACTGTGGATATTACTAGATTTACCATTCATAATGTACAAACATTGGGGTCATGGAGGCAAGAGCTGTAGTAACATCATCCTCTGATACTTTCAGTGGCACTGCAGATCATTTAATGTTTTATCATGCTTGTCTTCTATCATTTTCTAGTGCAATTTGGTAGTCAATGAAGGGAAATAAAAAAAAAAATCATAAACCCACTTGTCAATGTATTATTCTAAATATTTTATCAGAAGCCACTTATTTCACAGGAAAGTACAATACTTGTGATTGGACAGCAATGTCACAACATAGTAGCTAAAGAGAAATTAAAGCCTTGAGGGATGCCAATTTACATCAATGCTCCAGAGATCACAGGTTAAACTGAAGGGAGAAGAGAGCTTTGGCAAGTAAAGTTTCCACTCCCTGCATTTAAAAAAAAAAAAATCTTGATGATAATCCATTGATCTTGATAGTTTATTTGGGCATGTAGCACTTTCCTGTAGGAAAGCCTGAAAAGCACTGTTAAGAGGAAGTAGGATGAGTGGCACAAGGAGAAAACTATAGCAGTGCTACTGTCATTGCAAGGACCAGACTTACAGGTTACAGGGGGATATTCCATTTGCAAACAGAACCCTGAAAGCAACCTCACCTGGAGTGATTTTTGCACCCTTGGTTTGGGGAACATGGAGATAAAACAGGGAAGGCTGGCTAGTTTGCAGTGCTGGGCTTAGATACCAGGAAGGCACGACCCAAGGGCCATTTGCCTTTTCTTCACAGGATCAGCACAACCACTTTGATCATGAAGATGATCATGAAGATGACTTAGCAGCTGCTCACCCTTGCTGCTATGCCTTCCTGAAGCATGACCATGTTTATCACCGAGTGTATGTCTAACATGAGCAGGAGCTGCTGGTACTCAACCTCTTCAGAGAAAGCTTCAGCGTGGCCTCCCAGGAACACAGGATTATCTACCAGGTTGAGTTAGTGAAGATAGGAGCTGATGGAGAAGAACATATCAGTAGAGTTTTGTGAATGCCATCACAGATACAGTTTTAATGGGGGGAAAAAACCCCAACAAACGGAGGTACTCACATCACCAATGTTTTTTTAAAACCTAATCTCTGTTTTCCCCAGGTTTGTGAGCTCTCAAATGCTACATACTGGAGTTTGGTCACAGGCCCAAGTTGTGGCAAACTGTCAGGAAAAGTACTTCTTTCCAAAAACTGGCTGCTAGTCTCGTGAACTGCATCTCTGCACTACAAAGAAAGGTTGACTGTCAGGACTTAGATATCTACACCAACTCACATTTCCAAAACACTACAGTAAAAATAACCCACTGAAAAAAATAGGAATAGCAAGTCTAAAGAGAGCAACCTCTGAGTTTACAGTTTTGGTCAAATAATATTTTCCATCTATTTATTTAGCCAGGACAAATTCTCACCCTTCCCAGGATCCGAATTTACAATTCCTAGTGGCCATTTATTCATCCATCACTCATCTTCCCTATTGTCCTTTACCTAGCTATTTCTTTGTAAAACAAATGCATTTTACCCCCCTACAGCCCATCACCAGAATGCATCACTCACATACCCTATGTTCAGTATTTTTCTCTCTCTCCCTTCCATTACATGTATTTCTTTTCTGATACAGGAAGTCTAGCTTTACGTATGCAACAAATTGTCTCATATAATGAGAGGCTAAGAGAGCTGGGACTGCTCAGCCTGAAGAGAAGGCTGAGGGATGATCATATCAACATGCCTAAGTACCTGATGGATGGGAACGAAGAACGAGGCAGGCTCTTCTCACTAGTGCCTGCTGATGGGACAAGAAGCAACGGCCACACAGTGAAACGTGTGAAACTCCATCTGAAAACAAGAAAACACTCTTTGATGGCAAGAGTGGTCAAGTACTAGAGCAGGCTCCCCAGAGAGGTTGTGGAGTCTCCACCTGTGTGGATATTCAAGCCCCAACGGGACCAGCAGGACGTTTGGACTAGATTATCCCTTTTAACCTAAACAATACTGTAATTCAAAGTGAGGATGTCTGTGACATTAGGCAAAACTCATAAGTGATACTGTCCCACCAGTTATCACAAAGGCCCCAAGCAAGGACCAGGGCTGGATTCTAGTTCATGCAGGAAACACTTCTGCAGCCCATGCCTCTTTCATCCACTGACCAGGGAACAGCTAGCAAATCTCACCCAAACCCTCACCCTCTCTGACTGGAAATGCCAATTACATGGAGTTTATCTTCTCCTCACTGGTCAGGAATGCTGATTGTCTGCAGCTTTTGACATGCATTTGTCAGACCTCAAAAACATACCTCCCTGAAGAGATGGGGAAAACAGATAAGTCAGCTTGCCTTGAGCAGCATCTAGTTTAGCTTTGGACACTTGTGTGTGGGCAACAGCAGAGATGGTGTTGCACACTGGCTACGCTTGTAAAAAAAAAAAGTTCTGATGAAAGAGCTATGGTTCAGAAAGGGTGCTGGCCACTAATACACCCTTGTTTGAAGAATGAAGATTTGAGGTGTCTGAAGGACAGGTCCTTTTCCACTCCTATTTGTTTCTAAATGCTACTTGTGGCTGGTTCACAGTTCTTCATTTAAGCAATAATGGATATATGTTAGGTGTCACAGCAAGCAAACTTACTTCCTGACTTAATTGCAACTTCCTTAATTGCTTAATGTAAGGGAGACCATCCAGTACTTCCAGAGGTTTTGGTTTTATTTCATAAATCTTAGCCTACAAGTCCTGACTAGTAGCCTTGACCATAGTCAGGCAAGTGAAGTGCTGCATTCTCACACAAGTCAGTGCATACCTTGAGTCAGCAGAGCTCACTAAGCTCCTTTTTAAAAGCTGAACAGCGACAGCACATAAAAAAAATAACACATTTTATTGGGTGTTGAAATTAAAGGCATTCATCATGTAGTCAACTGGCTGACAGTTGAATGGAAAAAATAAAATCAGATTTAGATTTAAACCACACTTCAAAGTTCCCTAGGAAAAGTTTTAAAATACAAAAATTGGACTAATATTACATTAGAAAACCCCAAGCTAAACAAGAATTTAATTAGGTTTTCTATATAATGAATACGATTATTTCTTCAGTGATCTTTCCTATTGCCAGATGCCTCCCCTCCTAAGTGTGTGACCAAGCCAAAGGCCTGACACCACCAACCTGCCAAAGGTGATTCCTCTTCAAAACTCTTATGTAAGCATCATAAATCCAAATTATTAATTGCATCCAGAAACTAACCCTGATATTACCAGGGCCATCACGTGGAGCAGCAGAACAGAGGAACCTGCAGAGAAGCACTCATGCTATCTGAAAAGCACACAGCCTGCAAAATGCAGTGTCTAAGTACCTGAAGCAACTCACTCAAATCTCAGTGATGTCAAGAATACTCCATTCCATTATACTGACTGCACTTGCTCATGTCTGGGTGCAAGTCTAGGTACAGGTTGCACTTCGCTGTCCCTGCCAATAGGCAGCTCTTCCCATGCTGAACTGAAGTGCTAGCTGTGTCTGGGCCTCACACTCCAGGGCTCTTCCATGGCACTTCCCCAGGCTGTTTGAGCCAGTGCAAGCAGATATTGAGATTACAACTGCACAGACCCATGCATCCCTTAACAGCGGATGGCCTGGGAACAAGCCAGACAGTTTTGCAACCCATGCCCTTTCCCATTTGGGCTAAACTCCCCATCTGCTCTGAAGCAGCCTTTTCTCCCAGACGTGGTTCTGGGGCCAGCTTCTCCTTCACTCAAGGCAACTCCTTTCACACCAGTGCTCATCTCTGGAGCAGTGATTTACCTTTCCTTGTATGCCATTATGCACAGCACAAATGCCTCCACTGCTACAAGGCATCTGGATAAGCAAGCCATGTGAAAGGGATAAATACCATCAGCCACAAGCTCATTTGCCTATCAACAGACCAGAAGCATAGACATCTTTGGGCTCGAAGCTCTTAAAGATATCATGGTATAAAAAGACATCCCTTTTTAGGTAGGGGGGTGAAGAGCAGTCTCAGTGCAACACCAGCCACAGGCTTACATGGACATAAACCTTCTGTAGGAAGCCCTGGCAAGAGGGGCAGCGAGGGGAATTATATTGCAAAAAATTGGTGAAGTGTCAAATGAATGCCCCCACCAAGGATGTATTATTGTTCAGCAAGGACCAAGTTCAACCTCTATACACAGACCCCCACTCAAATTCATACCAGTTGAGCTCAAATACACTAGAGATAAAACTGTCCCTTCAGGGGCATGACAATGTTATTTTGCTGGGAAAGGATGGAAAGACCACCTTTTCTCACACTGCAAGCAGTAGCCAGTCTTAAAGCCTTGATATGTTGTTGAGCCTAGAAATAGGGAAGTCAGCTTTGCCTTCTGTTCCTGCACAGAGCTTGAAAGATTTATCCTATGCAATAATGAACACAACTACAGTCCTTACTTCTTTCTTGGCAGCTTTATTAAAACGTTGCATTGCTTGATTAGGTTGAACTATTTCATTTCAAGATTTACATCAACCCTAAAATAAGTCATTTTTCTATGTATGACATTTATCTACTGAGCTTGGGGGAAATGTTCTCCAATCTCTAAACATAACTGCAGTTAAGAGCTCATTGCTCATAGCCTCTGAAAAACAAAGGCTTGGCATCCCCGAAAGATGGATGTATTTAGGAGTTTGGAAAAGCTATGTCATAACAGATTTATTTCTAAAAATATTATCTGACAAATGGAGTGACAGCTTCCCAGCTTGGCTCTCTTCAGCTGAGCACTGTTCCCTAGTCATTCATGCCCAGCTCTACTACAGACAGCAGTAAGAGCATAACAATACCACAGCCTCTAGACAGGCACACCAAATGTCTCAAAGTGTCCAGCTCAGAGAAAACAAGCAATTCCCAATGCTCTCATACTGGCATTTGAAACCGGTGCAAACAGAAGAAGATACAAGGTTACTGCAGATTTTCCCATCCTATATACCACCTTAAGTCTCACACCAGCTTCCTCTTTCATACCCAGTTGACTCTTGAATTTTCCCTTTCTACATCTTAAATGAAGCACAACATTTCACCTCTAATCCAGCCTTTGAACAGTCAAAGCGCTTCTCACCTGGGTCTGTGTCTAGTACTTCAACCTCATCCATCTGTTTATCAGAGAGATTATCTATTACCCACTGCACACATTCTTGCCTCTAAGGTGTCTGTTTCTATTCACAGCAGTCCAAGTACAACCAAGTTTTTGGCCTCAGGAAGACCCTGGAATTCTTTTTTAGACTAACTTAAGCCTATTTCCTAAGGCCCTGAGCTCTAATAGGAAGTTCCAAGTACCTGAAAGCCTAGCATTGTCAGCTGGTACTTTGCTCTGCATCAAAGGAACCAGCAAAGTAAGAAACTGACAGCCAACTCAAAGACAACAGATGATGTGTTATTAGAATTTGTTAGGTTATTGCACTGCCAATCCCTTGAGTTTCTACATGATTATTTTACAAGCTGAAACACACAGGGGTAGCAACAGACATGCAGCAATAAATCTCAAAAAACATAGGGGTCTAGACTCAAGATGACAAAATTACTTGTTTTCTTAAACAGTTTTTAAAGGTACATTTCACCTTTTGCAATTACCCTTCCCCTCACTGTGTAAAACTCCCTATGTAGGCATACTCCCTATGTATGCATAGCTTGCTCAAGACTTTCCAGGATACTTTACACATGGCAAGATTTTACTCCTTCTATAAAACAAGGAAGCAAAGCTTTGAAATTATAGGTGAAAAATATAGGTTAAAAGACACACCTGAAATTTTACTGAGCAAAGAAACTTACAATAAGGAAAGCAATAACCACAAAAATAAGTCAGTGATTAACTTATTCAAAAGACAAAGGAACTTTGTTCACCTGTGGAGTACCTTCCAGAGGAAGAAATGTCAGGAACTTGTGTTGATTCATTCTCATTGCAGAATGCCGGCAGAACCCACACAAATGAGGCTGAAGCCCCTCTCACCATCTATTCCAAATTATACACATTGCAAAGCTGCAAGACCTGGGTCTTATCCATATATATTCAACTTACTTTCATAGATGAAATGGTACTATGGTATCTACATTCAACTCTTTGCCTTAGTGCACTGATAGTTAAGACTTATTTGCAGCGGGTGTTTTACCATTTCAGCAATGCCACATTCATAGCAGTGGAAAAGCTGTAGAATTACAGAAGGAAATCACAGCTCCTGGTGCTGTGGCCAATTTCCTCAGGTTCAAAGCACTGCAAGAGGTGTAGTGCTTCTCCCAGGAACGCATTCCTGACCAAAGCAAAAAAAAAAAACTAACACAGTACAAACACAGATTTCAATAAAACAGACTAAACCCCTAAAAGGTATTCTGTAATCTTACAGCACTCAGGCTTACAGTCAGATGTGTACCTGTCTTCATATTCAGGTCTAAACCAGAAACATTAAAGCATCTTCTAGCAGGGTTAGGGGATCATCACAAAACCCTGTAGCCCTCCAGCTCTCCCAACAGCACAGAGACCCAGGGAGCCCAGCATTCTACAACAGCAGGTACATGAAACCCATTCTCAAACTCCTGTGTAGCACAGTAGGTAGACTAGGACACCAAAAAACAATAATCAGGTTTCAGGGCCAGTGGCTTCTTCCTTCTCTCTCGTTACCCCTACCTACCCTTATTACAACAGCATGCAACATTTCAGCCTCGTTTATAGCCTTGTAAGAAATGAGACACAGTTGAGGCACAGCCTGTGTCTTCAAAGCTGTGTTAACCCTAATAGCTGCACCTGAAGGATCTTTCCAATCACACAAATAGCCATCGTGTTCATTAAGACTCCAACAGGGAAGTACCAAAAGATAAGGAGAACTTAGCAAGCATAACACCCACCACAACCATTAAAAAGAGACCTAGGGTAACCTTGGGCTGGTTATTTCACTTCAGCTTCTAGTTCCCTAGCTGTAAAATAGTCTAGCAACATTGATGTATAAGCTTTTTGAGGACAAAACAGATCAGTGCTCAGCACCCAAATTCCATCATAAAAAAAGATAATGCTGCCCTTCAGATCTAATCTGCTCTTAACACAACTTCCTAGCTTAATTTTTTGATAGCTTGTGTTCTAAGAAGAGTACATGAGAAGATATCCTTGGGATTATACTGAGCTATGATAATAACTTTTATTTATTAAATTCCCAATGAGCAATCCTACTGCAAGTTTCTTTTTATAGCTGTTCAAATTAAACATATATGACCTGTCACTTCTGTAGTCAGCATCAGTGTTATCTCTTTGCAGAGAAATACAATGGAGAACAACAACATTCTCTCTTCTGCAGCCAAATAATTTTTAATCACATTAGCTACAGGACCCCTGTTGGTAATCTTTCCTCTGGGCCCTCCCAGTTCTTAAAGCAGAGTCTGATAGAGAATTCAATTAATGTGCCCCCTAAGGATAACACATTCAATCACAGTAAGTGAGGAAAAGCATGCTCACATGAAAAAGAAATTGCAGTCCCAAACTTCCAGTAGAAAGCCTTTGACCCAGTAGGGAGAATACCATTAGTCTCATGAAGTAAGGAAAGGCTTTGGGTTTTTGCCTTGTCAACAAAAAAGCATGTTTTGCAGGGCTTTGTTGTTGCTGAGATTTTCCCCTCTTAGGATGACCTTCCATCTTAATCCAGGGAAGCCCAAAGGAGTTCTCAGGGTCAAACCTTCAGAAGATCAGTGTTGGGTCTGTTGCGCTGATTCGGTTTTCACCATCTGTACAGCTAACAGTTGAAGAATACGTAAATCCTATACGCCATCACTTCTACTGCTCAGGTTTGCCAGAGCCTAAAACATTATCCAGTTAGCACAAAAGAAGCATGGATTAAATTCCAACCCTTTTTGAAGGGCACATAAATATATTCTCAAAGGAAAACTGTATTCAGACTAAGGCTTTTCCTAGTTGGAATTTTCTACTGCAGTAAGACATTTAG
The DNA here is from genome assembly GCF_000708025.1 of Charadrius vociferus. NCBI lineage: Eukaryota > Metazoa > Chordata > Aves > Charadriiformes > Charadriidae > Charadrius > Charadrius vociferus. The sequence continues at coordinate 115,889 of NW_009648960.1, forward strand.
CTCAGCTTCACCACATCATCTTCAAACAGAAAATTGTATCCAAGTTATAAGTACTGTGAGAGCTGGCATCCACCAAGAGCAGATGATGAGACCCAGTCACGTAGACCTTGAACAAAAACAACCATTAGCTTACTCATGCAGGGGAGAGTGCCCAACTAGAGTAGATGAGCATTCGTGGAGACGAATGCCACAGAGTAACAGAAGAAATTAAACTGGCCTTTACGCATTCAGAATGCACAGGCACAACATCAGAGAAGTGCTAACACTCTTACAGCTGAAGCTGGTGGCTGGTTTGCATTCTCATTTCAAGGAAGACACCAGCAAGATATCTGCCCACCTTGAGGAACACAATGGCAGCGTGCCATGGCGCCAGGGGACACATCCTATTCCAGACATGGGTAGCTGTGCTCCAAGGTAGTCACAGCCTCCTGAGCACCAGCAGTACTTGACTGACCCCACATTGACATGGCACGTTTTGCAAGGACTGCACAAACGTCACTGTTCAGAGCTGACCTTTACTGAAGAATTTGCAACCTATCTTCATCTCTCACTCCCCACACGTGTTCAAAAACAACTCAAACACAGAACAGATCTGCAGCTCTTAACAGGTTTGCTCTCCACATCACACAGCCTTATCTCTTTGTTTTCATTAGAGCAGAAGGCATTCTAAAACTCAAGAGCAGTAAGGCTTTAATAATATACATTTAAAATACATTTTCCACATCTCCTGTCACACCAAGCTAAAATATGCAGGCGCTGGGTAGAAACACAGCTTCCCAAACCATCCTGCTGTCAGCAGCTTGAATGCTGCATAAACATACCCAGGGACAACTGCTGAGTCACAGCAGCAGCGTCTCCCAGCTGCACAAGATTATCCAAGGTTTGAGAAAACTGGATTTCAGAACAGAAACCACTGCCTTTGCTGTCAGTTAGCAGCGAAACAAAACACAGCACTGAGAAAAAAAATGAAAACAAAGCTAAACTGTTGGCTATGTTGGGTAACTTTTCTAGTCTTCCCTGCTTGTGATAGTGGCAGATGGCCCAGTCTGTAAATTAGCAGCTACCAGATGGGCCCCCTAAGTAGCTTACTGCAGTAAATTGATTTGTTCGTGGATTTGGTATTAAAATGTCCTTCACTGTCTGGGTACTGTTTGGCCACAGAGCTGCAAATTCCAGATGACTGCAATGCAGGCCAAAACCCCAAGGATTCACATTGAGCAGCTACCTCTGCAACGCATGGTGACTACAGAGGCATGTTCCCACTCACCAGTCGGGTAGGCATGCCATAGATATTTGGCTCTGCCAGCAAGAGCCAGCAATAGTTAACCAGTGAAAACAGATGAGAGGACTCAATTCTGGCCATGGATGACAAATAGGGAAAACTTTATAGTGAGTAGCTAGGGAAGGACACTCTGACCTAGGGAAATATCTGCTGGGTTGATACAAGTCTTTCAGGACAAAGTACTCATCATTGTAGCTGCAAATATCAATGGGGAGGGAGTTCAGCTTATCTGATAGTGCAGTGCCACCCCTCTGCCTCTGCTCTTCTTCCCTTTATACCCTTCCCCTCTCCTCCAACCATTATGGCCCCAGCTCTTCTGCTGAAATTTCTTATGAATTGCACTTGCAGAGTTTTGGCCCTTTTCTGTATATTTAGCTGTTGACCTTCTGTGTAGTAAGCACCCTGTGGCAATATGTGCTACCTTGTTATTCAGGGTGAACTTTAGCCCCTGAAAGGCTAAGGCGCCTTTATTTTCTACTACTAACCAGACTTCTACTCCTGTGTCAATATCTCAAAGATGATGGAATTACTGGAAAGAAAAATACATCGATATGTTATTTTCCTCCATTTCATGACAGAGGCTGATAGCCAACATTTTCTAGCTTGGTTGTTATTCTTCCAAACTTCTGCTCAAGTAAGAGGAAATTGTCTCAGCAGTAGTAGGCTGGAAGCTAGAGATTGACATTTATTGAAGTGAAATATTCCACATTCCTTACATTTCTTAATAAACCCACAAGCATTTCCATCTTCCTAGAGCTTCTTTGGCACGTCCTGGCATGATATCCTGTAAGTCTCAGGCCCCAAAGCCTTTGCATAAATATTAGTTTGTGTCAAAATTGGCAAATCATGACTTAATCCTCCCAATGGCACTTTGCAACTGAGAAGGCTATAAAGTCACCAGAGAAGACTGCAAGCAAAAAGAAATTACTCAAATTTCTGTAAGAGTACTGTCATATAATGTTTTATATTTCTAATATATAGATAGCTGGCAAAACAAACCAAGCAGCCTTCCTTCTAAAGCCTAGATAGTTAAATTATTTGTCAGCCTGAAAACTCGGATTTGCTCATGTTACATTGCTGACAACAACCAAATGGGCAATGGAGGCTTGTTCCATTTCCCTGTCTCCTCCAGATAATCTTTTTGAAACAAAAAGATTGTCACCTACCAGGAAGTACAATGACCTTCTAAGTCAAAACTAACTGCCAGAGCCTTTAACCTTTGCCAGAGCACAGGATTTGAAAAACAGAAAAATTTCTCACATTCTTTCAAAAGAACTGTAAGTTAGATCTCCTACCATAGGTGTAAGTACATATTATTGTTCTTAATTATTACTAAATTAACTCAAACATCTTCACATGCCAATCTTGGTCCTTAATCCAACAGTTAGTGATAAAAACCTAATCCCCTAAACACACAGAAAGAGCATCAATGGCTGGCCATCAATGTGTATGATAAGATACTTTTTGTCTTAATACCCTTGAACACATTTAGTACTGAACCAGGCAGCATCCAAAAACACTCGTGCTATAAACTATTAATGCTGAATCTTGTGTTTTTCTGCTGTAAGAGAAGCAACAAGGTCATTTCTGAACAAAGTTTTTACAAGGGGAATGTCTGGTTTAAAGGGATTCGTGCTCCAGCTGAAAAGACTGTTAAAATTCAGTGAACCATGACTATTATATACAAGCTAACATATAACTATTGTTCTCCAAAAAAGCATATGTTACACCAATATCAGTCCAAGGAATCCACAGGCTGCGAGGATTGCTGCATCAAGAGATTAAGCAAGTAAACCTTGGTCTTAAGGGAGCACTGGGAACTACAAGCAGCCTCTCCCTCTTCTTCAGTTTCATGACTCTTCTCTAGCAAGTATTTTATTTCTCAGTGCAGATATGGATAATTCTCCTCTGGTGTAGGATTCACTTTTGCCTGAAGCACACTCTGTTCTCTCCATCACAGCTCTAATTCTGTGGAGAAAGTTGCAGAAACAGGACCACACTGAACAACTGAGGGAGCTGCAGAAGTGTTGGTACAACAGGGATTGGGCTCTAGCCCTAGCTGAGTGCATGGGCACAGGACAGTGCATATGTTTTTCTCTGGTCTGTAGGAGTCATTTATCATTCCATATCTTTAGTCCAAGAAATCTAAGTTTCATGCATTTT
>NW_009648960.1:119386-147558 GCF_000708025.1 Charadrius vociferus
ACGTCATATTTTCCCCAGAGAACTAGTTGTTTCTTTACTATCCCACCAAATGGAGTTCTACCCTGAGAACCAAGACAGATATTCCTACTGGAATGTAAAACAATCTGGCATTTTTCAGGATAAGGTTTATTGTTGTAGCTTCATTTCCTGTTGGTCATTCTTCCTTCTCCAACTCTCCTCCGCTAAATCTCAGTTTGTCTTCAGATTTTACCCATGACCTGGTCTGACCTGCCTTCTAACCTCTGTCTCTCAAACTGCTTTATAGTCATGTCCTCCTGTTCAAAAAACTTAGATCTCTTGGCAGTGAAGCGTACAAATTTGCATGTAAGAAATTAAATAGCAGGAACAGAAGTCCACATTACAGGAAACCTGTCTCTGCTGCTTGAGGCCCTGTCCACCATCCTCAGACAGATGAGTTTCTCTTTGCACTTCTCCTCCAGCTACACCTCATCTTTCTGCTGCCTTCCATACCATCAATGTCGTTTCCATGGAAGTCTGAACTGATTTTTCTAGATACTTCTGTCACTCAAGGGGCTTATTAGCGTGCTCTTACCAACGAGCTCACCTGCCCTGGAACCGTGTAGGGCAAGCAGTAAGAGGACATGTTCCAGTCTCTTCTCATTGAAATGGAATTCCGTTTTTTCAATAAGTAACTGATATGCAGTGAAAACAATCAATTATTGTTCAAAAAGGAAAGTCTACCCTTTAAACCTGATTTGCTCAGTGCAATGCTAGTTATCCTACCTCACTACTAGCAACTGCCTGTTCTTTTCTCCCCCTTCCCAGACACCAAAATCACAGTATGCCCTTTCTGTCTATTTTCAGAGTCATTAATACTTCCTGGTTCAAGTCCTTCCTGAAGCAAAAACTTGCCGATAAGATTGCAGTCCAACCTGAGCACTCAGTTTAGTCTTATTTTGGGATCTTCCCTCCATTTACCATCCATTCCACTTTATTAGTGGGATGGTAGCTTCACTTTTGCACCTCCCATTCCAGGTTCATGTTTGAGATCCTGGATAGCCTGTCTTGAGAGCAAGGATGATACTTTTATTCATTTGTTCCCTGTTTTATTCTTGGCAAAACTCTTTCTCTCTGCATGCTGCACCATACAGTACTATGGGACTTTAGCTCCTCAGCTGACTTGAAAGATTTGCTCGGATGGTTCAAGTCCCTAGAAGTATTTTCACTGGAAATCTACAAAGGCAATCCTTTACACACATTCCCAGGATGCACAGACTTGCATTGGAAAGTCATACTTCACCATTTCTTGCACTTTTAAGTGCTGAATTGTAAAAGCAAAAGTTCTAGAGACAAAACTATCTCATCTTAGGCCATGGCTAAGTAATTTGCTTCCAGAAAGACCTTTACACTTGATTGCCACAGCCTTTCATGTTCTGCCAGCTGCAATTCACACTGTTGGTCCCGTATTGACAAGAAGCTCAACATGAGCCAGTAATGTGCGATCGCAGCCCAGAAGGCCAACTGTATCCTGGACTGTATCAAAAGAAGTGTGTACAGCAGGTCAAGAGAGGCCATTCTGCCTCTCTACTCCACACTCGTGAGACCCCCCACCTGGAGTACGGCATCCAGCTCTGGGGCCCCCAACATAAGAAGGACATGGACCTGTTGGAGCACATCCAGAAGAGGGCCACAAGGATGATCCAAGGGCTGGAGCACCTCTCCTATGAGGAGAGGCTGAGAGAGGTCGGGCTGTTCAGCCTGGAGAAGAGAAGGCTCTGGGGAGACCTTATTGCGGCCTTCCAGTACCTAAAGGGGCGCTACAGGAGAGCTGGGGAAGGACTTTTTACTAGGGCATGTCGTGATAGGATGAGGGGGAATGGCTTTAAACTGGAAGAGGGCAGGTTTAGATTAAACATTAGGAAGAAATTTTTCACTGTGAGGGTGGTAAGGCACTGGAACAGGTTGCCCAGAGAGGTTGTTGAGGCCCCGTCCCTGGAGGTGTTTAAAGCCAGGCTGGATCTGGCCTTGGGCAACCTGGTCTAGTGGGAGATGTCCCTGCCTATGGCAGAGGGGTTGGAACTCGATGATCTTTAAGGTCCTTTCCAACCTAAACCGTTCTATGATTCTATTGCCTTACGGTAGCCATGTAGCCTAGCTATCCTCCTTTTCAGAGGGCAGTAGTGCTATCATCATCCTCCACCAGACTCCTCCTTCCCTGTCTTACATATTTCCCTTTTTAAAGGGTAATACTTACATGAACCTGGAAAGGTCAAAGCTGGGAATACTGCACACAGACACATTTAGGTAGTAGCAAACAGCGTCTCCTCTCCCACCATGCATGCAGAGAGCTTCCCAGCAAACATTTCTGCCCTAGTTTTGCCATGAGGTGAACAGTACCAAGGGATTCTCAAACTGTACCAAGAAAGTACACATGGAAGTATTGTCTTCTTTATACTTCATCCTCCTGTGGCAGGTACTAAGTATTGGAAAGCAGGCTTCAGCTTTTGCTAGCTTTTGTGCATATTCTTTCCCTCTGAGTAAAAGCAATGTTTTTGCACCACACAAATAAGGAAATACTTATTTAACATTTTTTGAAATCACATACATCAAATTCAAGCTAGCAAGCTATCAACATTTACCATAAACCTAAGTGACTACTCAAGAATCTATGTATTTTCACCAATTAATCAAATTTATGCAATGAAACAGTTGTTCAACTGCCAACAGGCCCTCAACGCCTACACCTGCCTCATTGCCAGTCAGGTCAAACACATGAACAGCTTCTGGACTGTTATTTTATGTCAGCCAGCGTAGGCTGTACAGACTCATGCAGTTAATATATTTGACTGATAAACTGCATCACCAGAGCATGTTACAAAAGTACACCTAGAAAGCCACATATTTTGCACAGACAGGTAATGAGGTAAAAATAGGCTAAACATTGGGAATATGAACGGTAACACCTGGGTCACCTTAACCTGAATTGTTCCTGGCTCAGCAGCTTCTTTGAATGCCATCCAGAGAGCTTGGTCTATAACAAAAATCCTTCTATGATACAGCAGCAGTCAGCAGTACTGTGTGTTCAGCAAGTGCCTTCCTTCAATGCAGATCATGACAGTTTGATACGTTACCCATCAGTTTTTATAAGGTCCCTTACACAATCTGAATTGACAATAAAAGGCTTTTTCCTCTTCCCAGGCCACAAGCTCAAACTACTTGGAACTTGGGACAAACATTTTTGCTTATACTTACTATCACACTGGTTGAAGCCACTAATGCCTGTGAGACTGGAAGCTCGCCAGCTGCAGGCAGTCAAATTGCACACAATGTCCTAACCTTTGGTGCAGCTTTGTCCTGTATGGCATTAGTGTCACTTGCCCTAGAGCACATGCTGGAGCTTATGCAGAATTATGCATAATCTTATGCAGAATGGATCACATTTACATATTAAGTATTCATCAACTCACAGTATCTAGGAGTACTTAGCTATCAGGGTATTTGAAAATAAAGTGCAATAAACAAGTTAGTTATTCTTTTCCTGCACAGTCTACAAACTGCTTGCTCCTGTTATCTTAATGTCAAAAAAAGAGAAAATGCACTTCAGTAAAATCCCCCTCTGCAGAGGGAAGGGACAAAACATGAGTTATGAAAGTTATCATGAAGTTTGTAGTGCTCTGTCCTAAGCACTCCAGCTAAATAGCTCAACTGTTCACAGTTACACTTCAGGCCAAGTTTAGTGCTTTTTTTTTTTTTTCAAAGCAATGAAGCAATCAAGACTTGAATAAGGCTTGGTCCCACGTTGAACTGATTCCCAGAGCAGAACTATTTCACTGCACTTTTAGGTCAGGCATGAATTTGGCTCTGTTCTGTGATATGGCACTTGGAGCTGTGTCTCAGCCTCCAACTGCAGATGTTTAAACACTATCCACCAGTGGTATATACACACCATTGCAGAAAGAGGTCTTTGCATGCGAAAGAAAAGGAAGCTGCTGTGGAAGAATACTGACAAGTACAAGCCCATACAAAGAGGTGGTGGTAATGGATCATCATGTAAGCAGAACAGAGTAAGGCTCTGTCTTGCTGTCAATAAACTATGATTGTGAGAAAACTGATACCCTTAAGATGGCTCAATACATTTTCCCAGCTGCAGATCATTTTGAGACTTCTGAGTATAGAATACTTAGTTATTCAGCTTTGCACTTCAAAGATTATTACTGATAACTGAGTAAATTTTTCTTCTCTTCACCAAAGTGACATTTTCATATCAGTATTGCCTTTTGAGAATGAAGTTTTCCACACTGACCTTCCTTCAGACTACAAATCTGCAACTAACAGTCGCAGAGTTGAGTTGAGATACTTGGAGACTGAGAGCAGAGCAAATACAAGTCCTTAGCCACAAACACATGGGAAGTCCTGCTCAGAGAAAGGAGAATTGCCTCTACAAAGCAGTTCTGGGGCTTAGTTCTCAGCTGGCTCACAGGAAAGCGTGCCTTTATGTGAGGATCAGAGAGCGTGAGACACGAGGCTAGGTCTTTAAAAACTTCAAGATAACAGTTCTGTGGTTAAATCAATACATCCAAGCCTGGTGTACTGATAGTCACTTCTGCCAAGAAAACTATTCAAACGAAGTACTGCAAGGGACTCAAATGTTAACCCTTGAGATACTACGCACGCACTGCAGGGATTCACACTGCAGTTAGTCACGAGTTTCGCATTTTTTCAAGTACCCCCGCCAGGACAGCCATATGGGGCAAAGCTGCACAGCCAGGATTACAAAAGGGTACTAAAGGTTTACGCTGCTAAGTCCAAGTAGGGTAAACTTCTTATACCAGCTCATGCATTTGTGAAAAATGCTGCCATTGGGGTAAAACACACACTGACTTCAACCAGCACCCTCTGCCACAGAGGTGGAGGAAAGGTCTTGACACTGATGATTTGGCTGGAAGAAGCAAGCAGTCCTTAGTTAGTGACTAGTTTTATTGGCACCTATGAAACTGTTGTTATTCATATTCTTTGTCCAGTTTAACTGCTGTGCATGCTTAGACAAAAGCTCAGATTGGAACACCAACTCTGTCCCCTTCTAGTAGAAAATATTATTTCCCTACTATTTTCTTCCAGCCTATAAACAGATAAGATCCAATTTTATTAGTTTGTTATTACCACCTGAAGTGTTACTTTGCCTTTTGGAGAGCCTAAGTCCATTCCTTAAGCTGTCAGCTGAGGAAACAATCACTTTGCTTCCTCAAAATATTGGGGAAAGGCTCAGGCAATGCCCTGTTGCAGCATACACCATTTTCTTCCATAGCACTTAAAAGCTGAACAACTTCTGCAGGAAAAAAAGAGGACAAACCTCTGACTAAATTTCCAGTTCCAACCCAAAAAGGAGCAAAAGCACATGAAAGTGTGGAATAGTAGAGAAGAATATTTTTTCCTTTCAATGCATCTGATAAGATTTGGACAAGCAGAAGTTCAATACCGTTATCTATTTCAGGAGGCATCTGTAATATCAAACATTCAGTGTCATAAAGCTAACAAGTTACTTCAGCTCTCAGGCATTTATAACCAGATTTTTAATTCATACTTGGTAATAGTTACAAAACATAAGCTGTTAGTACAAGCCTGCTCCTTTAGATTGACTGATAACTGAGTAGTTGCCCTTTAGCCATATAGATATTCCTCTGTTGACAAGTAACAGCATGCAAGAGAGGAGCATTTGAGATTTGTGCCTTAACTCCTCCTGCTTTGCACAAATGGCTTTGCACAACTTGTGCATTGCACAAATGAAAGGGTCAGCAGTCTCCAGAGGCTGTGACAGGACAGATCTCAGAAGCTACTGTATATCTGCTTTCACTTAAAGCTTTAAGTTCTCTTGGAAAACAATATTTTGAATTGTCTGATGTTTCCTGCCCCAGGCTCCTCCACACACTTCTTAACTGGGATTCAGCAAGGGAACATTTCATAGCTTCCTCGTCAGAGGAAATAAACATTGCTGCCGTTCTTCTGCATGCTTATGCAGTCCTGCTCTGTTTAGCTGAGGGTTAAACAGGGCAAAGAATGGTAGCCATCTAAAGGTTACACTGAGATGTTTCTCCTCTGCAGAAGACAGCTAAAGTTGGATTTATATTTAGTGACATTCTGTTTTTCATTAAAGCCCAAATGAGTCTTAGTTTTCTCCTGTCAGATTAAGTAAGAAATACCCATTGCTTCCTACAGGCAAAGCAGTCATGCTGCCAGATTTAAGCTTTTCTTAATCTTCTCAGGGAATGAATTATACTGAGGAACCACTTGAACTCCTCTGAAACTACAATTTCCTTGAGTGGCAAGCAGCCCAATTCTATAAAAAGTATCCCTCCTTTCCTTGAGTAGCAAGCAGCCCAATTCTATAAAAAGTATCAGTATAAAGACAAATGTATTTGATGAAGGCTTCTGCTGATGTCAACATGAGACACCAGCAAGGCCGAGGGGTAAAAACCTGCATGTGCAACTAGAAATAAAGCCAGTTCCATGTGAGATGAGTGTAAGAAACCATCAAATACTGCCAGCTCCTGAGTCCTGTTTGCATCATTTGAGTTTTCCACATAAGGCATTGACATGCTTCATTTCAAAGTGGTTTATAGCAGCATTAAAATTTGTCACTGCCTTGTTTTGTTTGGAGCTGTTGTTTTTTCATTATCAGGGTTGACACAGCATGTTTTTTTGTGGATTGGCAGACTTCTCCCCACATTTAGGATATGGAGATGGAGAGGTTTGGGAACACACGTTACCATGGTAGCAAGTTTCTTCTGGTCAAGAAAGAAAGAAGCATCATCAGGAGTAACAACAGGAGTAGATAAATGAAGGTTAGGAGTCATATTTCTCAGGCTGACCATCAGAGCAATGACTTAGCAGATCATGTTTTGTCTGGAGTCAAGGACCCATCAGTACAGGCATCACATAAAAGGTCTGCCTGTGACAAAGCTTATTAGTGGCAGTCTGTGCTTCCAGCTGACCTTTTAGCTGTAAAGTCATCTGCAGCTCCAGTTCTCCCTCTTGATACAACTGATTCTCTGTTCATTCTCACAAACATTTAAGGTAGCACATAGTCTTCAGTCTATGTCAAAACCAAAATAAATCTGTCAAAAATTGATGCTTTACAGCCCAGCAATCTGGCAGCGAGGTTTGCAGACTTTTTTGAACAGTTCAGTGAAACCCATTGCAAATGGAGATGTTAGCATTGGAGTATTTCAGGTTCATGAACCACATTTTGAGAGATTTGATGGCATAAAACTCAGACACTGCAGGGTAGGCTTTCGCTGAACTGCTGTGGTTTTATGAATCACAGTGCTGCCTCACCAACCAAGAACTCAAGTCAACCTCAGCTTCCTGAAGCGTTGTCTAGAGTACCATTTAGCATATTTAATAAAAGAAAAATACACTCTTGGGGTCCTGAGCAACAGTTAATAACACCCAGTGACAGTAAATGAGTGGCATTATAGAGTTTTTGGTAAAGGAGCTCAACTAATGGCTTTAACCACAGTAGACAGAGGATGCTGGGAGCTGGATTTGAGGGGAGCCTGATATTGCAATCTTCATTGATTCTGCAATTGCTAAGGCAGCCTAAGCACTGAGTGATAAACTCTCTGAATGCAGACAGCTGAGTCAGTGTTTATAGCTCCCTGTATGAGAGGAAGAAAGGACACACAGTAAATCATCCTTATTTTGACAATAATGAATGTTGCAATAACATCCTAAACTTTATCCACAGAAACTGTTCTACCTGAAGCTGAAGTCCAATGTGCTTCTTGACTTCAGCTTCAGGTAGAAGGGTTTCTGTTGATAATCTGTCAGTGCCCTGAGGGTACTAATACGCCCTAATTGCCCTGAGCAGTGGGTATATACCTGCACTCCTGCCCATGGCCCAGGGGCTCCACTTTAGCTCATCCTTGTGTGCCCAGTCCTGGCCTGAGCTACATGGTAGGTGCACGTGGATTAATTTGTCTCCAGCACTGTCTCTGGCCTCATCTGCTCCTGACCCCCTAGTTGAACTCCATCCCTGGTCTATCACTTCACCTCACCTTGGGCTTTGGCCAGAGCCTGTCCCCAGCACCTGGCTCTGCTGCAGTGTTTAGTCCCTGAGGGACTGCTTCCCTTTCGTTAAGAGTGCTGCTTATGCTGGTGTTCACTTGGGTTCCCAGCTTGTCCTGGCTATAGCCTAGGGTTTTTTTCTGGCAAGGGAGCTCTAGCACATTGCCACTGACACCACACTCACACATCGACATCACTTGACCTCACAACAACGCTACAACAATATGCCTACATTCCTCATTTTCCATAATGGGCTTCAGCACTTCAATTTCACTTTTAGTCTTCTGCTATAATTAAAGTCAATCTAGCTTCAAACCCTCTTGGGCATGACCTTCAGTGACTAGGAAGCCACAAATAGTGACATTGCACTGCATGAAAAGAACAAGTAACTTCTTCCATTCAGTAAAACAGCAATGAATATTACCGGTGCTCAAAATAAAACCTCAACTTTCTTGATATGCTGGTACTGAAAGCTGCTCTAGAAAGGCAGCATGTCACTGAGGCAATGCTTGATCTTAAGGCCTTCCTCTAACTCAAATCTCACTGAGAAACCTAAAAAGAGCCTGCAGAAGGCACATACAAGTGGGGTGCTAAAACCAGAATTAAGATGGAAGAATCAAGTTTTGCTTATTCACAAATGCTACTCAGGCTTGATCCTTCATTTTCCTCATTTCTCTCTTTCTCTCCTCCCTCCCCCTTTGCCAACATCTGAAGGGCATTATCAGACTCTGAATAGCTCCGAATAGCATAAACTGTCATATCAACTGAGTTGCAGCTGCCACTTGCAGGCTAGCGTGGGTGCATTCCAGCGGTAGCAATGTAGTCAGATCCACACCGAGAGCTCCAACTGCGGGAAAGGGGTACAGCTTCTTCAGACACAACTTGCTGCAGAAAGATGCTTGCAAAAACAGCCAAAAGATTCATGTCCCAGTGCTGTTGCAGTGGCAACGAACAGGGAGGTTCTGCGCGTCCATACACACAATAAAATCTATCTAGGCATAACTTCATATTTATTAGCATACCCAGTCAACAGTCGTATTTTAATTCCCTGATGGCTAGCAGGCTGCTGCATCTCACCGATGCATAAGCAGGCTTTCTGCTGCTATTATAAAACAAATTACCTCATGCATGAATGGCCTTAATATCAGTTCATGCTCCAAGCTGTTCTACTGTGCTGACATATGTACACCCTGTTCACCCTGCACTGCAAAAGGCATATTTGCTTCGGAAGCCACTGATCAGATAAAGCAGTAAATGGATGAAAAAATAACATGCACAACATTAGCATGATACATTTCCCATTGTTCCACTCCTTTTGCCATGGGAACCCCTGTTTTGCTGCTCAGTGTACATACAGGGTTACTGGGCAAGCAATAGAGCTTCAATATCTCTCTCTCCACTTCCATCCCACCCTCACATAGCATGTGTTCCTCTACCTGTGACGGTTGCATAGATCTTTCCCCATTACGACAGTTACAGCTAAAAGAATAAATTTTGACCCAAGCAGCACTGGACACATCAACTGGTAAATAATCATGTCATAGAAGCACCAGCTACTGAAATAAGAATATTATAAATAGAAATATTCCCTATAAGCGGCTTGTGACTAAGCTCACTTTTGAGCTAATAACTTCCCATGGAGATAAACTCTGCAGGAAAGCTCACAGAGCTATAAATACTCAGAATTCATTAACAGATCTTTTTGTTGCAAAAATTCTTTTCCGGCTGTGCATCATGACACTGGTGCTCCCAACCCATTCTCTTTTCAAAAGCTGCAATTGTTTAACCTCCAGATCTGGCTGCTCTCAGAAATTCACAGGAAGAAAACATTGGGGCAGTTTTGAATGTTAAGACCTTATTCTAGTGCCAAAGGGGAAAAAAAAGCAAAGACCAGAAGAAATATATATTATGTCATGAGCATGTCTAAAGTTTCATACTCTTCATAAGTTTTAATATTTTGCTAATCTACCATTGGTTTTGAAGAAAAAATCATATATTTTAAGGACATATGATTTTATTCTATGGGGACGAGGTAATGAGAATTGTAGATTTATATTCAATCCCTGTACTACTGCCTGCCCAGATCTATTTCCCAGCACTGCTCTGCTGAATGCTCACTGGTTGGGATCACTGGAGTGGCAGATCCTCTGCTGAGATATTTTTGCTTCTATGTGGTTATCCAGCATCAGGGCTTCACATCAACATTTTAATTTTTAAAAGGCACTTGTGAATCATGGCATTATTTGCATCAAAATAATCTCTGCCTTGAAGGTGTTCTCTTGCATTGACACAGTGATGCTCCCTTGAGTAAGTTTAGCTTATGCTAGTCCAGATTAAATCATTTTAATTTTTTTACATAGGCACGACCCACAAGAGCCTAAGATTTACTTTCTTTTGTTGCAATCCAAAAGCAGAGCAGGCCATCTTTTCACCTCTCTATCTAACCACTGTTCAAAGTCACATCTCCTACTGGAGAGCTACACCTAGCAGTATTTTTTGTTCATGCTTATTTTTTTAATTCACTTAGCTTACTGAAAGTTGGCACTGAGACCTAGTCCTGTTGTTCTTGTTGCCATGTAGGTGTTAGGTGACAGCCTCCACACAGGGATTGTAGTATAATATTAATGAGTACTTTATCATTCAACTATAAAATCGGGAGCTTCATGGTTGCTTTCCAGCAGGGCAAATTCTGCTCTTGCTTCACCCTAAGAATAATGCTCGTACAAGGGGCAGGCAAGAGCTGAACACAGAGTTCAGCTATGCAAGCCAAACTACAAGTGGGTCTTATGGCATCCTAATATTTGCCCTTTTGCTGCACAGCAAAATGTTTCCTACAGCTGTCTGCTCCAGACACGACTAGCAGCTGTGGCTTGGCCATTTTCTCAACTCAAGGAAACAGCCTCGACTGTGTCCTGTCCCAGACTGTTTCTAGTCAGCTGGGCTTTTTCCAGCCAGCTTCATTTGTGACTTCTAAATTTTAGTTCAGAAATGCCAATGTCACAGAATTTTAATTAGACCACTTCAGTTTTCTTAGGCAGCGCTTTAGTACAGTCGACTAGCACTTAAACATAAGGACAGACTGCCAGACATCATGCTAATTTTCGGGCATCTTCACTCCTATTAAAAAGGACATGTGCCACAACATGAGCTTTAAGACATGAATACTCAGAGCATAAATGCGTTAGCCGGTCCCAAGGCTGACAACCAGGAGCATATTGAAATGCTGCAGAAGAGTAAATCACAGCTAGGATAGTCAGCAGCACACTGTAACCTACTGCTTTGTTGAGCTATTACCCACCAAGGAAAGGGCGTAATTATTTTTACAGGCTTTCATGAAGCATAGGCCAGATTTCTCAACCTTATCTAACGGCTTATGCCTGTAATGTAACACAAATACAGAGACTACCAGACCTCTGTTCCCTGTAAGGCCTCTACCTTTCATATACATAAGTTACTTCAGGATCACAGGTGTTGAGTACTGCCTACGTTTGCATATCGTTGTGTATGTATGTGAGCACAACAGAGAACTCACAAGGTAGCATTTACCCTGTGCTCTCCTTGTGGAGGTCTATCTTCTCATTTAATTTCAAAGCGCCTTGCTGCTGCTGTCACAGTTTTCTTCATTGCCCCCAGGGGGGTTGCACATGGCATGTTGCTCTGCTCCAGTAGCTGTTACAGCCCTACGGCTGCTTCGCTGTTGGTTGCGGCTCCTGTGCGACAGCTCCTTCACCTTGCACACCCTGCCATGGTTTGAACTCTTCTGTCACTGTCCAGGCTTGTAGCACTTGTGCACGGGGCAAGTACCTTGGCAGCTACATCCCTGAAACTGGCCACAGCTTGTCCTCCAGCCTCTAACCTACCCTGTCAGCTCTGAATACAACCAGCTTTTCCTCTCCCAGGAAAAAAAGGTCTGTGCAAACAATCTGCTATTGGAACAGTTAATTTTCAACACTACTCTGGATCGGCTCTACAAAATTACCTTAGGCTCATGTGCCTCTTCATGTCACCCACAATTATATTTATATTCATTTTATAGCCTCTCCTCATCAGCATCCCATTGGTAGTATAACACACATGATTATCCTGATGTCTTCTGAAGATTCCTTCAGCAAATGTATCTTAAGTATATACTGCAAGTTTGGAGGTGCTACAATTTAATCTGGACTACACAATCACTCCTCGCATGATGTACTGTCTTGTTTGCATTATTCTACCTGCTGAGCATACAAACTGCAGTTCAAAAAACAGTGGGGGACACTAGAGAGTTGATTGTCTCAGCTTCTAAAGACGCATTTTTCCTAACATCTGATCAAGTGCAGTTATGGGCAACTGCCAGACCACCTGCAGCATCAGGTCATTTTTAGAAGCATGTCTAAGTATATATCTAACAAATGTCCTGCTATTGGCTTTGGGTAAAGCTCACGGCTAAATTCCTGCTCGCTGGTTCAGAACTATGAGGGTGTAAGTTAGCCCAACTGATTCATAGATAACTTACACCATCCTACTTTGTCCTCTATTCTTTTTGGCCCTGGGCTGAAGTGTAATTACTTGAATACTGGTTTTGCTAAAAATTACTACCGCTTCCAATAGCTCTTCAGTTCAGAGACAGTGGCTAACTCCAGCTATTGGCAACCTTTCTATGTTAAATTCAATTTTTCTGTGCCTTTCAGACACTCAAGATTTCGCTTCTCAAATCACACTTGGCACCAAGGATAAGAGGATTTTACAGACATTTCTCATCGAAGGTTTAAGTTCAACAAAAGCTCCAATTCTATCCGTCTCTAATCAGGTTTTTGAAAACTATCTTTCAGGAGATAGAAGCAGCAGTTTGAATTATCTTTTTTACAGTATGAAGTTAATGAAAGTCCAAAATGTTCCCACTCATTTCATTATAGAAGACTTCATTTACATTCCATTTAGCTGAATCATAACTAAGCCTTACACCCACACTGGGCATGCAGCCTACAGAATTTACATGTGTGTTGGTAAAAGGTGAAAAAAGCTTTGCCAGACAATTTTCCTAATTCATTTATCATAATCTCTTCCCCAAGTGTCCATTTTTTATTGTGGCATGCTAAAGGTAAAGGCTAGTTTAGAATTACCCAGGTTTTTTATTATTATTGTGTTTTTCTGGGAAAATAAGCATCTTTACTCACTACAGTTCTTCAACCAAGAATGGAAACTCTTTGCAAAAATGGTCATCTAACCCTGCATGCATTTGTACACGTATTTCTCCTCCAGTAACAATCATTCCAAGAGGGCAATGATAACTTAGCTGCAATTTTCCTACCCAATTTAAGTACCTGAAATAGTTAGCTGAGATTCACAGCTCTGCACACATTATCTCAGATCCAATAGTAAGCAGGCAATAGCTGTCTCCAAATCCCATGCAGTAAAAGGCCCTCAAACATCCTACATAAATAGTTGTCTGATAGCACAAGCAAAATCAAGCAGCTGATGTTATTTGTTTCCGGCCTCTGACTAAAATCAATCAATGACTACTGTGCTAGACTTAGGGGATGAAGGTCTCAGTAAGATGTAAGAATGAATTTTATCTGCACTGTTCGCTGCGCAAGTAACCAAAAATGCTGGATAAACAACTGCTAGACAACCAAGACAGAAGTGAACTCACTGGGAAGTCTCAAACAACGTCCTTTTCCAGCTAAGAATCTGAGGGTACAAAAAAAATTAATGTATGGTGATTCCCCAAAGCAGACATTTGGGCAAGTTACCTGTTTTGCATTCACATCTGCTGCTGGCTGAATAAGCACTTCCAGACCTCTGTCCACACTATTTCAATACTCTTAATCTTAACCAAAACCCTCCTCTCCGTATTATCTCCTCTACCTGCAGGCTCCTCATAGCCTAGAAAAAGTCTTTCCGTATGCCTTATAGAAATATACATGGATAGCAGCCAACCGGATTGTTAAATGAACTGATAGTAATTCAGGTGAGCCACTTTTGAGATGTACCAGTTCCAGTGCAATGTAAGAGAAATGTTTAAAGGTATTTCTGGAGATTTTATTCATACTGTTGCATCACGTTCCAATTTGTACAGTTTGAGCATCCCTTGACTTCGTTTGCAAAATGTCAATTCTTGAAAACATGTATCAGGAAAGGATTTCAATCTTTCAGTTTTTGAGCTCGGTCATACGAAGTCTGAAGCATATATAAGGAGAAATATGACCGGAAAATAGGCTGGATTTGTAGGGACTCTCAAGGATCTATTTATGGATCTGGATTAGAAACAGGTGCTTGTCACACATTACATTGCACCCAATTCTTAAAAGGTTAAACTTCCCTTTTTCCTTACAAGTTTAGCAACGCCCTTAAGGAAACAGAAGCATGACCTACACCACGGGAGGGTAGCTCCGTGTCACATCAATGGAGAAAATGAAGCAACCTACGGTTTATGGCTCCTAAAAGTATCCTCCATCTTCCCAAGTTAACAACCATTGCACTAAATAGCTGCAAGAGTCAACTGTCAAATACGGTTAAAACTGAGCAAGGATTTTGTCTTCTACATTGTTTTTTACTCCTTACTGTTAATTATCTGCCTTATTCCCCCATACCTGCCACACCCCCCCAGTAGCATTAAGTTTTCCAATAGCATCTTCCCTCTGAGCTATGCAACAAGGCTTTCTGTGCCCAGGTCTGGAAAGCCCTTTCAGTCAGGGCTTGGTCTCTGGACCACTTATTATTTACAAGCTGCCGATGCCTCGTGGAGAGGTTACTAAAGGCCATCTGCCTAAAGAATTCTTGTTTATATTCCTCTTGCTTTATCCTTAGGAAAAACAGTTGCATAAAGGCAGAGGTATTTAAAGCTTGACCCATCCTCCCTTATCCTGCTGGAAGCTATAATCTGTCTGTGCTATCTCAACTGATATTTGTGTAACTGATTATTTCGTCCAAACAAGGGATTATGATTCTGGTTTGGGGAGTAAGCAGCACAGAGGATGTCTGAAGGGACAAGCTTTTTTTTGTTCCAAGTAAGATTCCTTGAACAAAAGGGAGTGAGAAGAAATGCATCTTGCATAAAGAGCAATTGTTTCCCAATGGAACATTTCATGTTTTTCCATTAAGCATGAGCTGCTCTGGCTGTTATGGAATATTTTATTAGCAGGTCTGTTAATGCATTGCCCAGCTCCAGCACTGACTGCATCAGGAAAACAAAGCCAGCACAAGCCATCCTTTTGTCTTTTGATTTTCTCGTTTCACACACAGAGGATGAATCAGAACATAATCTTTTAGTTTTTATGGATATTGGATGAATAATCCTGTGTCTCTTGCATAAAAGACAATTCCTGATATTAACTTTTCAATTTCTTCATGCAAATAAAGGGCGGGATGTGCCAGACTTAGCTTCCTGGGCATTGACCCAAGGAATACATTTGGTCCATGACATAACCTTTGTCGCACAACTTTAAAGTCTTTAGAAGACCAGACAGAATAAGGAAAACAACTGCACAATATGTCTCACAGGATAATTAAGATGCAAGATAAGCAAGCTCTGGACATTTTACCTGAGGGTCTGGCCAACTGAAGAGAACTATCATAATCTATGGCATGTTTTAAACCATTCAGTTCGAGCAAGAACAAGCCATGCTATTCATATAGGCAAGAACACCAGGTTACTTTTGGGCTGCAGAACCTGAGCGTTAGTCGGCCTCCACAACTATTTGTAGTGCGTCAAGCCTCTGAGGACAGTAAGTAGGATCACACATCTCTGCCCAAGGACCAGCTTTCTCTTCCTGTAAAGTAGGAAGTATAGGGAACACACTACCTGTCTATAAAATCACGTGACATTTATTGTATTTTACAACACAGGAGGTAGAAGACATCACAGGAAACAAGCAGTTTCAATGAAAACTGAAGGCGGCAGCTAGCAGCACAGACAAGCTATAGAACACTTTGCTGTGGTTAACACAAGGTCATAGATGTTCAAAAGAGACCGTGGACAAATTTACAGAAGAGAATTGAAACATGAAGGGCTACTAAATACAGACCTATACATCTGGTTCAGGAAGCCTCACCTGCCACAGATAACTAGATGTTAGAACTATGACAGTCATAGGTTACTTTAGGGCAGAAGGGACCTTTGGAGGCAACCTGGTCCAAGGACCTTCACTCCTTGTCCAAGACCAGGCTAATTTCAAAGTTAGATCAGATTGCTCAGGACTTTATGTAGTTTGAATTCTGAGTATCTCCAAGGATGGAAATTTCACAGCCTCTTTCAGAAACCTGTTTAAATCTTTGACCACTCTCTTTATGAAGAACTTATTTCTTTTTTCTATCTTTATACTCTTCTTTATAATTGCCAGCTGGCCAATGTCATATTGAGCTCTACAACTCCTGATTTAACCAGTGGGCCATCCCTATGTTCTTAACTATGGGAATTTCTAAGGTACTACACCATTTTAGCGAAGCATCTCTGTTTCTTCCCAGGAAGGAGATGTGTGCAGTAGTTAGTTCAGATTTTACTTCTGTAATAATGCCAGAAGATTTCATGCTGGAGACTTTTAATGCCCGGTGTATACTGGCAAAGTATTCAGAATACTTGCTGTAGGAATCAGTGAAACAAGAGACTTTTGACTCTTTAAATCTGTTTGGTAAATTAGGTGGTGCAAGTTATCCTGACAAACTAAAGTGGAATTCTTACTTATAAAAGCATTTCTCTCAAGGTTCACATTACAAGATAGCTGATACCATATGTATTAGAGAATAAAAGCTATGTTTCAGAAATAATGATTTTTCACCTTGAATGTTAATTAGTCCTATTATAGACATAGTAGGTCCCAGCTAACAGCAGAGTCTGTCTCCAACAGAAGTTCAGTGTAAACTCACACTTTCTCTCCAGTCAGCTGCTGGAATTGCTACCTCATTGCTTGGCACATTATCATAACCTCCAAAGTATCAGCTATGGCTACAAAACCTATTTTTCATGGCGTTTCAATCTACAACTCTGAGTCAGAGGGTAGAGTACCCAAGAGACCATTTCTTAGCTCTGCAAATGGACTGATTTAGGTATATTTAAGGGTCCACTCTAATTCTAAGAGGCATCAAACACATTTCAGGTTTAACCTTGCTGAATCTGAAGTACTTTTGGTACACAGTATAGCTACTAAAAGGGATTATGCCTAATTTCTGTTGAGAACTTAGACTGGTACATTACATGTGACATGCCAGTGACTGAGTCTGTCCCATGCACAACCTGATGGGTTCACATTCTGCAGAACAGAAGTGCATTTTAGCTTATCCAGTGAGAGAGGGAAGGAAGCTTTGCGATGTGCTGTATCTTAAAGTGTCAAAGAAGCATAACCATACAGAAAACTAATCAGGCTGTCCTGTTGAAACAGATAATATGCAAAATGAACGATGCTATTTGGTTAGATATATTTTTAAGTTCCTTCTGAGCCCAAAATTACACAGTTGGAACGCAAGAAAATAATTTGAGAGAAGTATTTGATCTCAGTTTTAGATGGCAACAACATGCTGAGAGAGGTTGGATTCCTATCCATTTTCATACAATCAGGATCCCAGAAGCTATTGTTCAGGATAGAGGTGTTATTTAACAGGACTGTGCCTTGCTGCTCATGTCAAGGACGGAAGCAGAATGCCAATAGTGCAACGCAAGACAAGTGAGTCATCATTCCTGGAGTAAATTTGTATGCAATCTGCAGATATTAAGACATCTACTTTCCACCAAGGAAAGCCCAATACTGGGCCCAATACTGCAACAAATTTAAGGCTCACCATAACAAGCTTGAATAATTAATTTCTTGTATGCATTTCTAATAGGTTGTTGCTAAACTCAGATACAGAGTGCACTATATTCCAGTTGGAATGACAAAACATGAAAGTCATGGCAAGCTATTGCCCAAATCCATTGCATTAGTCACAACTGATACCTAAATTCAAGTAAAATCAGGCTAATCGGAGTGGAACCAGTGGTGCTATTACTGTCAGATAGCCCCATCTAGCTTGATTTCCTCTTGGTTTTTTTTCTGTTTTTTAATCAATCAGTAGCACACTGATCTCAAAGAAGCTGCACAATTTTTTGCTGCCTTCAGCTAGAGACATGCTTCATGAGCTGCATAGCTTCAGAGCTGAGTTGACAGTGTTTCTGCTTCGGAGAAGCCACTTGCAATGTTGAGCTTCCTGTGCTAGCGCAACAGGCATCCACCTCAACTCAAGAGAGTGATGTTTCTTATCTGCACAGTGTATGAAACACTGGATATGGTCTGCACACCTTGATTCTTTCAAGCATTTGGATTAATTTTTCAGAGTCACAAATAATTTGTCTCCTAAAGCACCCGTGGCACTGTAATTAAAAGGACAATACCAGTAGCCATGCTATCCCCGAACCAAATTATTAGTATGTTTGGGCTGTACTGTTTAGAAAGCTGAGAAAGCCACTTGCACTGAAGATTAAAGACATTGCAGCTGTGGAGACAAGCATCCAAAAGTGCATATTTGCTTGGAGATTTCAGATTCTGCCTTGTGCAGAGCACCCAGCATCAGCATAATCCACGTAAACACAGCTAAGTGATTGAGCTCTCCACTGGAAGTATCAACTCTCCACCACAAAGTATTAGCTCAGTGTCTGAAAATCTGATCAAATGAATTACCAACCCACTGTGACAGCACTGTATTTCCTCTTTTTTAGACTTTCCCATGTTCTTGATTTCATGGCATTTGTCTAATAAGCTTGTGTCATGCTTCAGTCTCACAGAATTGCAACAGAATAATTAGTTGTCAGCCAGATCCAACCTTCCAGATAAAGTTAATGCCAAGGAAATATAAAGATTTCTTTAGCAAACAGTTTCGGTTGAAGGGTCTTTGCTCTAATCAAGGCTCAAATCTGTTCTTCTTGCTTTTTAAGAGGAAACTAATTTTATTCTAGAACAAATGCTTTCTTCATCTTTGAGCTCAAAACGACCATGCAACAGAAAGGGAACAGTGGAGCAGAGGTCAATATTAATATTTTGTGAAGATAACTAGGACACCACACTTGATAGTATTGTGCAAAAATACAGTAATAGGTTTGACCAAGTGCAGTGCCAAGAGTGAAATGAAAGGTATTCACTCATTTGTAATACAGGCATTAGACTGCCCACATGGCTACTGGGCCATGACTTCCTAGCATGTTTGACGAGGCGAGGTTTATAAGGAAAGGCAATTTCTTGCTACTATATCTAATAAGTTGGAAAAGAGACATGCGAAACTTTTGCCTGCCAAGGCAGGAGAGAAGACTGCAGGGAACACTAAGAGACAGGTTGGCAAGGCCCAGGGAGAAACTTGTTTGGCCTTGTGCTTCACCATATGCTCAGCGTCCCGGAATAACAAAAAATCAGCTGTTCCTCCTTAGCCCGTAGCGTTCCCATAGGCCGCATTTCAAATGTCACTACAACCACCTTTCCTACAGGAAAAGAGATGGTCACATGTAATTGCAGATACAGGGCTTTGCACATGAGCCTGGCATTATGCAACTTTATTAGAAACCTCACAGGCTGGCTTCAATAAATCAAGCACTTAAGTTATCACAAGATTCAATTTGGCAATTATACTAGATGCAGCTGAAAAGATCTGAGCAGATATGACTGTGCTTTTCCATTCCAAATGTCACAGTCAGTCAGGAATACAGAGGAAGGCTTCAGTGAATGCTCAGGACTGAAAAATATTAGTTCTGCTCCCAAGTCAGACCTGCTCCAATTCCATGGACCTGAGATTGTACTATGAAATTCAAATAAACAGTTTACCACATCCCTGTTTGCTAGTAGCACTTGAAATGCAACAGGGAAAACAGGGACAGAGATAGTGTATCTTCTTTTAAATAATTTCTTAGACAAAGGATGAGCAGTAGATTGGAAGATGTACAAATTATCTGGCTGCAACAGCTTTGAGTGGGATTCCCCTCCTAGAGCTTAGAGAAGGGAAGGTAATCCCCTATTAGCAATTACCAAGCTGTGAGGCCATGCCTTTGTTATTCCCAAGATATTCTAAATCTTGTTTACTACAATGGCCAAAAAACCTCATCTGTCCTAAACGCCTGTAGTATATAGCAAATGTTGGCGATGACCTAAGCTTTATTATGGGAACTACTCTTCCATTACTTGGTTAGAGGCCATTAAGTTCTATTTCTTCTAACACCAGCAAAAGAAGACTTCTGTTAGTAGAGTTGATTGAACCTGTTGCCTGGGAAAGACAGGACAAGAAAAGTCTGATTTTTAAGTGGTTTCAACATAAGACATAAAAATAAATGTATTATGCACAACTGCCAGAAATTCATCATTAATGATCTATGTTTTAGCTCTGTTTTTCTGCAGATACACTTACACGGGTAGTTATTAAACATTTTCATGATCTACATAGTATTAACAGAGGTACTAACACAACTAAAATGGCAGTCTCTTACAATTTTTTTCCAAATAATTTAACTAGTTGAAGACTTCCTGATATGACCAATTCAAAGCATGAACATCTGAACCACTGTTCATAATTCTGTGTCTGATGGATCAAATCTTTCTTGCTCTTACCTGATGTTTATTCCAGACAAACACATTTCTATTCCAGAAATCCACTTAGTTAAGACTAAGCTTTCAGAAGCAGAATCATCCCAAATAGCAATTAGAAAATAGGTTGTTGATACTGGCTTACCAGAAATAAAACAACAGTCATCTTATAAGAATGAGCAATCTTCCAGCATTTTCAGCAACAGAAATAGTCACTAATTTGCTGCTGAGCTGGCTTTGATGCTTCACTAATGCATACGTACCAGATATATATTTAAAGGTTACTATAGAAGAGAACAAAAAGCTATGGCTTTCTTGCAGTCAAGTGAATGCTTTACTCACTGAAGAAATACAACACTCATACTGAAGCTGATCTGCAAATAACTTGTGCTACAAATACATTTCAATCAAAGTTAAAGCCTGTTTGTTTTGGGTTTTTTTCCATTGCAGATCCATCACATCTATCCTTAGCTTTATCATCTTATTTACCCTAATTACTCTAAGGCCAAATAGGGTTCAAACTCCTGGAGTATGTGAAAGTAGTGGAACAGACTTGTCAGTGCCATAAAAAGTTTGCACTCTGCACGGCCACAGCAGGGCACCAGGAAAGAGAGAAGTATCCTGCTAGTGTCACAGCCAGGACTGAGACTCAGCCTGATGCCTGGGGGAATTCACTCACTGCTAGGGCACCAAGCTTGCAGAGGCAGTTCTGATCCAGCACGTGGACATACCAGGTTACAAGCTGCCTGCCTCACTTCCAAAGTCCTCATGTGTTCTGCTCTGGCTGCTTTACTGTGTATTAACTCATATTTTCTCCCTCACCTACTACTGCTGCTTGTTCTCCCTTAATGTTAACGTACATAATCCTTGCACCTTACAGACTCACACCTGGGCCTTCTTGAGGTCCCAAGTTTTACTCTTCTCAAGAAGAATTGGTATGCAGACAGCATGCTGCACCCTGACATCCCTTCAACACTCAGTTAGCCCTGAGGATCAAGGGAACAAGGGTGGCAAAGCTCACATCCTGCTTCTTAAAACATGTTTTGCAAAGTCATCAGCTTCTTCACCATGGAGGGAAGTTGCCACCTCGGCCACAATTTTATTATTTTGCTTGGTGCCATGATATATGTGTATGTGACTGTATCATAGCATAAGGGGAGTTGGAAAACTCAGTGTTGTCATGAGGAGCTAACAGCAACATCCCACAAGCTCACAAGACTATATCCCATCCAGAAGGCAACAGGAAGGAGTGGGCAGAGGAATATCTTTGCGATGAAGGACAACACTGAAAAACTTGTTGGTTTGGGTCTGTTGTCTTTCCAAGTCGATAAACTGAGGCTGTGTTTCCCAGGGCCATAATACTGAGATTCATAAGTTATAAGAAAGTAACAGTATTTATGATAATCAGTCATATTAAATAAAAGTATGTCACCTGGATACATCTGCTTTTTAAGCACCAATCAGTAGCATCAAAGCAAACCAATGTTTCTACTATGCCAGTATTTCCATATGAAGATGGACAGTATATTCCTTTTAATTAAGCCTCAAGAGAAAAGCTGGTAAGCAACTCCAAGTGCAGCTGAAAAGCAGCACTGCTATTTCACTTCTAAAAATCATCATCCGTGATACTGTTCCTCCATGTAGAAGCATTATGCTTAGCCATATCTAAAGTCATAAAATCCTTAATGGAATCAGCACAAAATGCATTGTGCTTTTGGAGATAATTCCTTTTTCAGTCTAATCAGTTTGGTTTGCCTATTCTTAAATTTAAGTTTCAATAACACATTTATTTTGCCCTCTGTATTTGAATCCAGCTGCAAAATACCATGCCTAGAATTTTGTAAAGCTCGTTGATTTCAAACATTAAAGAAACCGTATTATATAGAAACTAAACTAGTGTTGCTTTTCCCTAACCAAGACTAGCTTCATGGGGGAGTAGCTGTCTGTAGTAGTTCAGTCCACTATGTACAGACCTCAGAGAAGACATCAACAGTACAAGACGCCTACTGTGTAATAAATTCATAGAAACCTTCTGCTGCCACCACAACTACCACTACTAGAATATTCCTTTCCTGTACATGCAGCACTTAACACCGACAGTTTGTCTTAGCCTGACCTGAAAACCAGCATGTGAAGCTGAATATTCAGGGAAGTTGTTGTGAAAGAGTAAAAGAAAATATGGGCTGAGTTGACTTACAAAATGATTTGCATTTTGGTATAATGGTATTTCCCTTCCCCACATCAGCTATAAACTCATCAGTCAGGGTGGGATAATGCAGATTTGGAAGAAGGGCTCTCCAAATGTGAGTGTCACCTAACAAACATGTGCCTGATGAGATAAAAATACTGTGACTTATCTCTGCCTCAGGCCTCTGATATGTTGGCTAAAGCTTAGCTATTACCACAGTGCTCAAAGCAGTATTATCATACTGCCTTTTAAAAATGAGATGCAGGCATAAGAAACTAGGTAGCAATAGACAGAGGATGATGCATTTGACTTCCTACATTTGAACCATCATTACCAAAATTATGTAGTCATTTCCATCATTTATCAAAGACAAGAATCTTACTGGTTTTGCCGGAAGCTCATTTCAGGTTTCTTCTGAAGCATTTTTTTTCTGCATTTTTCTATGTGCTCTAGCCTTTTAGTCATTTTATTTCTCAGGAAGCAGCTTGCATCTTTTCTGACAATGTAACAAGTCCGTGGCGGTTGTATTTGCCAGGATAGTACATGGCAAGTTTCTCATCTACCGGTGGAAATGAAAGCCCCACTGAGAATAGAGGTTAAATCCTCATGACAACCATATGGTTGTGGGAAATGAATTAGAAGTATTTGAAGAGCAGTGAAGAGATTTCACGGGCAGGGTTGTCAGCTGTGACAGTCCCATTCAGAGAGGAGTCACTGATTCTGAGACAATTAAAAAGACAATACTCAGGATTTCAGGGGGAAATGGCTGGAAAAGACAGAATTTTGTGCTTTGATTCCTAAGTCCACCAATACTCAGTTCACTTCATTCAAACAGTGTCATTTTACTGCAATCAAAAATGTCTGAGTGCAGTTGTGACCAAATAACTGATTGCCATGAATCGCTCTTTTGGTGTACAGTTAGACTGAAGCTGGCATGTCTATTGCCAACAAAGTTTGTTAGAAATGGGTATTGCCAAAATCCAGGAAAAAAAAGGCAATTGCAGTTAGACAGACTGGCCCACCAATGTGTATAACAGATGTGCTCATGAAACACAGGCATTTCTCAGAAAGTTTTGAGTGCTTGAATACGCCCTTAGTAGTTTTAGTTGCTAATCCATCTTAAAAAAGAAAGAAAACTAGTCATGTGGTTATGAGACAGGCCTGCCTGCCAGATTTAAGCTATGTTGACTACCACCATAGCATTCCCATACAGTAGATTAGACTCCCTGCTCACATCTCTCAATTATCTTTATGGAAGATAAAGCTGTTTCCTGACGCCCGAGAAGAAACATTACTTCACTCAGTATGAGTAAATTCCTGGCTGTCATTGAAGCCAGGGCAGACTTATGCTTGGGATATTCTCCATTCATTGATTATTTATAAATTAACTTCTGAGGTCTCCCCAAGCATGTAAGTCCCTCCTGCTGAAAAACCACAGCTGCACAAGTCAGTTTTTCCAGCATATAGCTGTTATTAGCAGTTCAAGGAATACAACAGCAGTCAAAACTCAAGCGAAAATACAAACTAGGCACCCTAAAAAGAATGGAAGTAAGCAACAGGGTCAGAGGTTGAAAGAATGTGTGGCTGAGCATAAAGTAATAGAGATGTGACCACTCACTAGTGAAGTCAGCTGGCATCTCACATAAAAGGTACTTAGTGTTGAGCTTCTGTAAGGAAATTGATAGAAAATGTAAATAGAAACATATACAGACTAGACTGCCAGGAGCACTAATGAGTACTGGCTGCAGAAAAGATTACATGACAGGCTTTTCAGCTCACCATGTCATTTCATTCAGGTCACACCACTATGTGCCTATGCTTATAATGCACTATGCTAATAAATAAAGTTACTTTATTTGCACTAAAATACTAGTTTTCTTTTTGTGTAAGGATAGTGGAGTGGTTTTGTCCGAACAGTAAACACAAATTTCAAGTATAGCATAAAAGCCCATCAGCTAATTATTTTCAGCACACAGTATCTAGTTCCATCTTCCAATTTGATACTTCAACAAACCATAACTGGTGCTCCCTCTCATACCAAACCTGGGTGCTCTCATTATTTATGCTACTAAATGTGTAGAAGTCTGTGCTTTACTGCTTCCCTATATAGACGATCTACCCAAGGGGGTGCCAATCATATCTGTAATGTTCAAGATGCAATAATGCATCACGTCTAAGTCTTCCTCATTAATTCTGGAAAGGGCACAGGCACAGAATACAGTCTGGGACTCATGGCAGCTGCTAGGGAAGCATCTTTGCTGCTTCTGCAGTAGGCCATGAAGCAGGATCTGTTGTTACACCCCAAGATTAGGCAACAAACCACCAACAGAGCACATTTAAATTTGGCTTATGGACTCTGTGGGGGTAACAATCCTAGCTACATCAAAGGACTGTCACACCCAGGTTTCTATCTGCTACATTGCAGGTCATGCCCCACATTAGGAATTACGATGCGGCTCCATTGTGCGCTCTCAGTGTGGCAGATGGCTTCATATGAAGTGCTGGATAGCAAGTTCTCTGTAAGAGCTATCATTATGAACCATTATAAGCTTTTCTTCCCTCTTTGTGAACAGCTTTTTAAGATTCTGCTTGATAGCAAGTGTTAATCATACACTGTATGAATTTCCATAGGTCTGATGCCAGCAACTGCTCTGGGCCACAAGCTTGTTATCCATCATATGTCTACAGTGACGTTGCCTCCTGCTCGATGATATTGTGCCAAATGCCATTGCTGAGTCCAAACACAACACTGTCATGCAAAGCAGCATGGACTACACTGGGGTTTTGTCCTGGAAAGGTTTTCCCCAGCAGCTACCTTTTGAATAACACATACAACGACTCCAGTCTGGGCTTGGTGGAGTCTATCAGAGGCAGAAACTAAGACCTAAATAGGATTGCGGCCTTTGCTAGCTGCAGCAGGGCATCAAAGCAACAGACACAAGGCACAGAGAAACATATTGGTGAAGTCTGGTGTTTGCTCTCACACCTAGAAAACACTTCTTCATGCACCAGATTGGAGAAGATTGACATCAACAACAGAACTGGGAGGGAGAAGGGTGAGACAGCGGAGTTACGCAGCTATGAGAATATACCCATGTTTCTCTATACTCTCACTTCAAATGTAGTATGTTTATACCTTAATCTTGAGTATTACGATTTTTCTGAACTCTCCTTCTGTTTCACTTCGAAGTCCAAGAACACTTATATTAGTACAAGGAGATCTGGACATACAGCTGTCATTCGGACCAACCTGTTCAAGAGTTTCATTGCTCCTATATTATCTTCACAACCTCAGCCACCTTTACATTTCATTCATCAACTTAGAAACATACCAAACTCACTCTAAGCTTGGACCAGGATATTTTTTACTTTATCAAGTGAC
Organism: Charadrius vociferus; assembly: GCF_000708025.1. NCBI lineage: Eukaryota > Metazoa > Chordata > Aves > Charadriiformes > Charadriidae > Charadrius > Charadrius vociferus. The sequence goes on from NW_009648960.1 coordinate 145,494, forward strand.
ATAACCTTGAAAAACCTTCTAGTCTGTTGGATCAATAACTGCCAGACAATCTGGGTAGATTGCGCTCATGATAAAGGATGAAGTGTTAAAATATCTTGCAGTCAGTGTCTTGAAAAATTAACCTGGCGTTTGTCTAGCTGTCTAGACACCTGGAACAACAACAACACAAAAAGATTAGCAATTTGCATACAGTAATCCTCAGTCTCCTTTTTGCATTTAGCCTTCCTATGCAGGCTAATAATGGCCAGTTGCTGGATAATTTACTTTATTATTGCACTACTTTCTCACTTTGGGAGTTCAACTTTCATAACTGTTAGCATAATGAGACCTCTAACATCACTGTAGTACAGTTAAAGCTACTTAGAAGCTTCACTAAGGGCTCAGTGGCTCAATCTGGTCTGCGTATCAGAGACAGTGTGGTGACAGGGACATGCAACTAGATCTATCAATTACTGATTAGGTTTCTGCTCACTTAATGTTATGCGCATTTAGAAATCACTTAAAGCTTCATGTGGAGCATGGAGGACCTATATCATCTTACAAGGTAAAGCTAACTTGATTAATTCCTGGCAAACTTCTGCAAACATTTTGCAGCACTCTTATGTTCATGTTGATCTCTTGCAAGGCTGTATTACTACATTATCACACTTTTTGTCAGAGCAATGGGTGGCTGATTGCATTTAAGAACATCACTTTACTGCATTCATTCACCCAGCTCAGATCATAATTATTTAGCTGTTCCAGTCAAAAAGAACAAGATAATTGGGAACTAGAGGCCCAGTTCTTAAAGAAACTTGGGAAAAAGCAAGTATGTTTCTCAAAGGACACCACCTAATTAAACTCCCATAGAGATCTTCATGTACAGCATACTGTTTCCTCGGGGACCTTTTTTTAGAAGCAGGTTATTAAACTGAGCCACGCTCTCAGTGAGGCAGTAAGAGCTGATTACTGTTTCTTCGCAGAGTTCGCTGTTACCTGGACCGCATTAGACCTGTGCTGAGCTTGCTGCCCTCTTCAAGCCTGGTATTGAGCAATCTCATTAAATGAGATGCAGAGTTTGGTTAAGCGCAAAAGCCACACAGCACTTTCCACATTCAGGGCAGTGTTACTTAGATCAGGGGCAAGTTAGGGTACCTTCTAGAAGCAACTGCATTATCTGGACGGTTAGATCCAGACAGGTGCACTCTCAAGCTGCAGTGGCCCATGGCATGTTAAGAAACACAGTCAGCTACAGGCCTTGTAGTACGAGGGAATCCTTGCTCTTTAGGACCAAACTATTTATATTTACACCAAACTATATTTACACTAAATCACTTTCAGAGAGCCATGCTACAGTGTGGCAGCTTTACAGAAACTGGTTATCACTTTGGAAAGGCACCTGTAGTGGATTCAAATTCCAAGAAGCACTACATCCCTGGAAGTATTCAACAGAAGGACAGATTTTTCTCTACAAATACCAGGCCATCCAGCAAATGGAAAGGATGAGTCATACTGACCTCCTACCCAGCATATGAAATATGTTCAGTCAGAGACTGAAAGTTCATTTATTTTACCCATTCACCCCTCCAGCTGACAAGGTCAGTCAAATGTCACTGTATGCTTAATCAGCCAGCATGAGTTTATCAGAACGCTAGAAACTTAGTGTATATTTTTTATACAGTGCATACTTTTCTCTTTGGATGCGGTTAGAGTTCTGTTTTCAGTAAATGTCCCTATGATGGCAAGCAGCATGTTTCCAAGTTTTAAGCAGGCATGGCTGTCCATTTCCTTGACCAATCCAAATTAATCAACATCCAACCAAACTCTAAGACTGAGAAATAGCCATTGTCTTATAACCCCTTAGAAGTGCCCAGCAGTCACTAACCACCTTGCCAGATCACAGAAAAGGTTAATTCAGTCTAACAGCCTATTTTGGTACAGCCAAAAGAAGTTGTCTAGTGAAGAAGACAAAAGGAGTCTCATCATGACGCCCTCAGCCCCAGCCAGCTTCAGCTCAGATATGTTTTTTTGTATTTAGTAACTTACATAAGAAGTCTCTACTTAAAAAAAAAAAAAAAAATTAGAA
>NW_009648960.1:147649-161532 GCF_000708025.1 Charadrius vociferus
AATGTTCTGCTCAATTCCCTTTTTGTGCGTGGTTGCCACAGAGCTCATGTTTCCATAGAACTAACCAAAAGCTCATTTCAGAATGCTAAATCATCTGAAGAGAGCTCATTACACATGAAAATTAAGAGCAGGTAAATACAGGAGGTGACCCCACTGAATTGCTTCTGCTGTTTTCCTGCCTACACAGCACGGCTGCAACCCTAGTTGTTCCACTGCTCAGCCTCAGTCCTCACTTCCCTGGCCTCAAACAAGTGATTTGGAACAAGCTAAAAAAAAAAAAAATCGTGCCAAACTTCACTGACATCACTAAACTCTTCACTGAAAGCACTAAAAATTAACCACGCTAGCTTCTTGGTTTACATAAAGCCATAAAGCTTTAACAGGAAAAAGTACTGAGCCAGATTTGAAAGACAGAATAATCCCTACAATGGAATGGGTTTTTCCTAGTGCGGCCCTGCCAGGCTCTTACCAGGGGGCACCAACTAGTCCAAATGTCCAGACATATTTGTGGCAATGAGGCAGGTCCGAGACCAACCTGGGAAATCAATCCTCAGGTCAGGGTGGGGCCCAATGAGGGTAACCAGCATCAGACACAGCCTAGTGACCACCAGGCAGGTCCATAGGCAGGCCCACGGTCCAGCAAGAAAGTAAATCAATATGTTGGGGTAAAGATCACCAGGGTCCATGGCCGGTCATGGGCCTTGTCACAGACATAGCTGAGCTGGAGACCAGCACTCTACCAATGGAGCTCAGGAAGTGAGCGAAGGCCCTGGACTGAGCTTGAGTGGGCTCCTGGGTCCATAGCCAGGGGTGTGGGAGAGGAGGCCCTCGGGGAGGCTGGTGAAACCCACTGAGGACTGTTAGTACCCTCAGGGCCCTGATAGCTCTACCTTGGGCAGGATGAAAAGTTGACGGACAGATTAAGAATAGTATAGGTTCATATTTCATCAGCCACTTAACTAGTGCCAACATGAACCAAGTGCACCTTTTCATTTCTAGCAAAACACTGGGTTTTCTCCAGTTTCTTTGCAGGAAATACACAATTGTGCAGTACAGCTGCCACTGCTAAGCAGATGCAATGTAATGCCTGAAGTTAAAACCAATAAGAACCTTCACTGACTAAGTTTAGCCCATGTTTAGAGAAAGCTTTCTCTGGCAAAGTTTCAGTAATCTCCAAATCTCCAAACCTGCTCAGCCATGTGCATACTGAATTATTCCCTATCTTGCACTTCTTCAGCACCTTCTTTTATATTATACTCAAGCACAATTTGACAATTGCTGGGGTGATCTTCTTTGCAATGATGCCCCGTTTCTATTGCTGTTACACAGGTACTTAGGAGCAGCTGAGAGAAGCTTAGAGCACTTTTAGCAGGTTCACAGTTCATTTTCTTTCAGGTTACAATGATTTACAACGCCCATGTGCCATACAATTTGAATGTTGAGCCCTTTATACATACCCAAGCAAGCATTTGATTAACTATTTCCAGACAATCTGTCCCAGGAGATTGGGGTAGAAGCAGGAGGCAAACCTGTTGCTGTACTTGGAAAATACCGTAAGTTTGTTTCATTCCTTACATTGCCCACACCCTTGCCACACGTTTCAATACAGATCAGATATGATTAATGATATTTAACCTGACTATCCCCGCAACCTATACAGCAACAAGACAGGTGCACTTCTATCTGATAGACATGTCAGATTTGGCTCTCATTACATTTTGAAACACTTTACAAGTGGTTTCAGTATTCCCTTCTTACACAGAAAAAAACACAACACCCTACTTAGTGTCACCCAGCTATCTAGCAAAAGAAGACAACTCAACTTAATAAAGGCAAACACTAGTCCAGTGCTCTGTGCCAGTGACCACAACAGGCCAGACTCCTTTCCTGGTGCTTTTGTGTGCCAGGTGATCCATAAGGTGTGCAATGCAGTTGAAGGTTCATAACTGGTGGAATGCTGCAAGTTCATTTGTGCCATGTTTTGTCCTCACAGGCCCAGAACTGACCCCTCTATTACATAGCTCTCACATCTGTTTTGCTCTGAACGCTTCCCACAGACGTCTAAACACTCAACCAGAATTTTGCATCAAGTTTCAAATGTGCCTCTGGAGCAGGTACAGGGTCTGAACCAGAAGGTGGTCGTATACAGCCATACAGCCCCTGGAGTCTCCTGCAGAAACATAGTGTTACTGCCTTTTATCAGTCCTGTTACAAAGATAGACATTGGACAAATGTGATCAATTCTTGTATTTAACTGCTCCATTTCCCACTAAATACTACACTTCCAAGTTGATTCTGGTTTTGCTTCTAACATCAGAGGCAGTGGCAATTGCCTCTACTGCTATGCAATGAAAGGTTTCTATGCAGACTGTTTAGAGGAACCAACAACACTGTTACATCTTTGTTTTGGTTACTGCGATAGGGGAAGCTCCAAGTCACTCTAAGACTGCTCAGTCTTGCCATAGTAAATGAATTACTGTTACAGAGGGAAATTTTACTGGGAAGTGACTCTTCACTTCCCTATATTTCTCTGTAATGCTGTAATGCTGTTTTGTTTATGAAGTTGTTTCATTTTACTCTGTCCATTCCAGATGTTTTCCCATTTTCACTTAGAGGCACACTTCCTTTTGGTATTGTTCTTTCAAGATCTAAGATGTAGAGTTACCGCTTCATGCTTTCTGCTTGAGGTTAGGCACCCAAGAAAGAACAGGCTGCCATGAGTATTGTTAACATTAGATGGATTCCAGCCATAACTCTAGGGAAAAGACTAGACCCTTCATTCGGCCAGGAACAGTTGAATTACCCAAAGAATGCAGAACTAGCATGCAATTGTAATCGCTACTGAAGCTATGCTCTTCACTGTTTCTCTATCCACTAGCAGACCTTGATACCTTACAGTGATCCTTGGTGATTAACCTGGCTTCTAGAGCAGTAACCCAAAACCCAGCATGAGTATTTGCAGAACAGTGTGCCCCACCCCAGCTAGAACTTTGACCCCTGTCCCCCAAAGGTGAGGTCTCAGGCCATGAAATCAATTGTTTCAATCCACATAAGTTATTCAGATTGGCATCAGATAACCAAGTTTACAGGCAGGGCTGGTACATCCTTGGAGTACATTCTTAACTGAAGTCAAAGGTTTATTACAAGTTACAAGGGGGATCTTAGAGTAGACATCTGCTACCGACCTCCAAACCAAGATGAAAAGGCCAACAAAGCATTATGTGGGTCACTTAAGCAAGCTTCGGGTCAACAGAACCTGGTTCTTACGCGTGATTTCAACCATCCGGACATTTGTTGGAAGAACAATACAGCAGCTCACATGTCACCCATCAAGTTCCTGGAATGTGTAGAGCACTGCTTCCTCATACAAACTTTAGATGTGCCAACCAGGAACAAGGCACTGCCAGTCTCACTACTCACAAACCAAGAAAAGCTGCTTTGTAATATCTTGGTGAGTGATAGCCTTGGCTGCAGTGATCACAATATTGTGGATGTGAGAGCCACGAAGCAAAGTTCTTGATATATGCAATTTAGCTTGGCATTGATAACCAGCATCATGAAGACCTTGCTTGAGATTTTACCTCTGTTAATTCCAACAGACCATGACTTGCACCCACGGGACCTATGCTATTCCTAAAAAACAGTAACATTTCTGTCCTTTTGAGCATGATACTGCTAACAAAATTATTACCTTCCGATTAAATCTATTTCTCTTAAAGAACTAAGTATAGAGCTGAAATTAGCTTTTGAGACTTCTGCCAAGTATTTCATGTTAGATAACCATTCACCATCCAGATTTCATGTTCTGCAAGGGAATAGCAATTCCAGGTCTATTTAGCACGCATAGCTCCAGCAGATGTGCACACGTGTTTGTCAGCTGTATGAGGAATGAGTTTTCTATCCCATTTTCCAGTCTAAGAAACAGAACCACTGCTGCAACAGTTTATCTCAGCTTCAATAGTACTCTATCCCAGGTTACATATAGTTTAACACTACTTTAAATCTTTCTGTTGCAACCAAGACTTTGCAGCCTTGTCTGGAGCACTGAGGAGTCTGTAGTGGTAGCTTTAAACACTTCCGACACAGGTCATCAAAATTCAGATGAAGGCCCAAGGATAATGAGGCAGTCATACTTGTGACAGCTCAGATGATTGAAAAGGAGCAAGTAAGAATCCATGACACACTTTCATCTTACTTCATCCATCCTACTATTTGGAAAACTAGTGCCAAAACTCCTCTGGTTTTTGACCCTTGAGATCTGGGTCAATAGCAGTGTGTTGCATTCTGTATTGAACTATGGACAAAAGGTAGAGACATGCCTACATACTAGCCCCCTGCCTGCAAAATGCAGGTCCATCATGTCTGTAGTTTCCTCAAGTCAGCTGAGTTCAAGGAGACCTAAGTCTACATTTTATCTTGTATTTCAAAGTAGTGACACAAGTTGTAACTGTGGACAAGATAAGATGAGGCTAAGCTTTGAGACGTTTCAGCTTTGTATGCTTCGAAAGCAACCCATTCCACACTGCCGATAAGTGGTAATCTTGCTGCCTTAGGAACACTTTCAGGGACATGACAGCGCCACAGGACCTGTTCTAAAAGTAACAACTTAGCTTTCTCTGAAGGGTGTCACAATTCAGTCTTTTGACTATAAATGAAGTGTCGTGCTTAAAATACCTCTTTTGAAACCTACTGAACCACACTTGACCTCTCCTTTTAACACACTGTCCACCTTCAGATGTTGGCCAAGCGGACCAGCCCTTCCCTCTCCAGGTGTCAGGAGAGCTAAGAAAATCCTTGCAAATAACTCAAGGGCAGTAGAAGGGATCTAAGCAGCTTCTACAAAGTAGAGAAAATGTTTTCCAGCAGACAAAATACATCCGAGTCCTGACATCAGTCTTCAGCTGATTATTGTGGCAGTTACAGAAAGAGCACCTCTGAGCAATGTTCAGCTTTTGGAGGCTTCTCTTTTCAGTGTAGAGCTGATGGCAGCGTTTTTGATTGCTAACAGTTCCTTAAGGCCCTGATCCTACTTATTTTTCAAACTCTTCCATTCCTCTTCACTTCCAGTGAGTTTGCCTCGTTTTAACATGCAATACAACCCAAGCACAATATATTCCTTCTCCTCCTAAGCACACTAGCAATGTCATCTCTATTATTTGCTTTCCTACTAGCAGACAGTTAGTAAGACAACTCCTTTTACACAGCACTCCTCTGCTGAAGGATCCATTTCTGGTGCCTCTGAGCACTCCACAATGGAAAGCTATGGGGCCAGGGATCAGGCCCTCTCAACAGAAAAAAAAAAGCTGTATTAATCTTTTGTAACCTTAGGCTTTAAAATCTCATCCTCCAGCTTGCTTCAATAGTTGCACACAAGCTAATGAGCAACAAGTAATGCTGCTGAGAGGCTAGAACTGGACATAAAAGAAATTATGTGATTTGTTTTGAGGATTCATTGTGACTTCAAAAATAGTCTTCCATCCTAGACACTTTCATCCATGTGAAGAAGCACTCTTTACAGAGGATTTCTGGCCTTTGCTGGTAACTGTGTTGATTGAGTGATACCAAACATATACCTCAGGTTGTGCACTTTGACTAGGAGCCACTTACCTTCCCCAAACTGCATCATTTCAGAAAATCTTTCCTCAGTAGGGCAGACACCCAGCAACTCCCAGTTTGAACTCTGTACCAGCTCGTGGTGTTAGCTGCACACTTCTCAGTAAGCTGGAAGCGAGTGCAGCTGACAGTTCAGGTCCAGGAAATCTCAAAGGAACCATCACAGGAACTGCAATTCCAGAAGGAGGTTCCTCTACAATTCACATAGTAGCTAATTTAAGCACATGAATATTTGTTCCAGGGGAATTCAAACCTCTTGCTTTTTATAAAACAGCAGAATCAATAGGTTTTACAGTAGTCTCCTGCACTCTCTGTTAAAGATGTGTGTACTAAATTGCATACTGAGACAGTATGCAATAGTAGACAACTATTGTGACAATATAGACAACTATTAAGGGGGATCAGACACAACATTTTGAGTTGCAGGTTGCATATTCCTAATAACAAGCACAACGAGGAAACCTGCATTTTAAACTGTAAGAGCTAGGGATGCTTCGAAAGTTTAGGGCCTGAGGTCCTTTGTGTAGTTTTAACTTACTGACCCAGTAAATTAATGTACGTATTCATGGAAGGTGACCTGAGACTCGGACAAGTCCAAAGCATTCTGGATGGAGCTAAACCTACATAGAAAACAAGACATTTCTTTACTATGTCTTTTACATTATTTAGATCTAATGAGTACGATTTAGTTCAACCAAAAGTTTCAACCAAAAGTTGCCTCTTTGCTAGATGGTTAGTGCTAATGATTCTCCCTGTCTGTAATAATTGTTGAGCACTCTCCAGGGTATTCAAATTACTATTGGGTATCAAGTTACAATTTATTATACTTGTTCCCAAATTCTTTTTTGCAAATGATGGAAAGTTACACAGGAATGAAAAATCACACCCAGCTTAGTAAAAACAATCCAAAGCTTCATTTTACTCTGTGATAACAGTTCTGTAATGGGTACACAGGAAAGAGATTTTCCAGTTCAGTATGCATTTAGCAGCAAGCAACTGATGAGCAGGGTCCCATGGTGCCCTTGTGATATTGAATATAAGTCTCGCCACCATAAGAAGCTTGTTCAAAGCTTAGAATCACAGAGAACATGTTTTTTTATGTTAATGTTACAATACATAGCTGGTGAAGGGCTTTTGAACTGCAATTAATTACTGCTGAGGGAATAGCCTGGCTTTAGCAGCTGGGAACATTTCCAGGACTTCACCATTAAGCCCAGTTTATGAACAGAACAGAACTAGGTCAGACAAACCTGGTCAAACCATAAGCAAAATGTGACAGTGGAAACATGCCAGGAGCCCTTCTTTGTCTCTAGACAAAAAGCCCATGGGATTTTATTACATCTTTATGAGGAAGCTACAGCTACAGAAAGGGGGCATACAAGGTGATGCATACAAGCAGTGAGTACCAGACCCTTTCCAGGGAATTCTTCCTGGGATCTTTCCGCAGACTGCACTGCAGTGCAAGCAGGCCATGGGAGCTCTGTGTCTGCCATGACACTCCTTGAGCTGCAAAAATCTGAGTTGTTATCAGTGAGCTGTTAAGCAGCTCAAAGAGCTAACACAGATGCACAGAAAATCCCACCAGCTTCTGTGGCAAACATGTCCTAGATGACAGCCCTTTAGGGACCCCTTTCTGACACAGCGCAGTGTTCGGGAATACTGTCCCCTGGGGATGAGGAGCCGACTGTGCTGCTACAGTATGGTAGTCACCCCATGGAGGAATTTCTCACACGGGTAAGCTGAAGGGCTGGAGTTACTATGCCAGGTAAATATCACTGATATTGAAGGGCAAGTTCCAAAGAAAGGCAATTTCAAGTTATGGTGATGTCAAATACATACAGGAATAAACACCATCAGCAGAACTACTGTCTTTGCTACACAGCCAGACCTGTTTGTAACAAGCAGCACGGCTGGACTCCAGATGTTGCTGCTGGGAGTCCATAGCTATCCTGAGAGCATAAGCATTAAAGTGAGCAATTCTATACACACCCACCACATTTTCCCACAGAATTTGGTGTAACCTGACAGCGCTGTTCTTCTTGGCCAGGCAGCCTTGTTGCACAGCTACAGTCAAGTGCCTGGTACTCCCTTCTCAAGCTACAGTCTACTGTTGGCTGTTTTTCTGATGTTAGTATTCACAGGCAGCACTTTCCCTTCCACAGCACACACACGTGTCAAGGGCAAAAAGAACAAGGTTTCTCATCTGAAATGTAGGGAAGTACCATGACCAGCCCTGACTACCAACCTCAGCTTTGGTTTTATGTTCTTTTGCACCCCTTCAGCTCACACTCCTCCCCATAACACCAAATAAAATGCTTTGCTTTCTTACCAAACAATATTGAGACACGTAGTTATGTTCTGCAGCTGTATATTTCAAGTTGCTATTTAAACCGTGCAATCTGTCACCTAGGATCCGCATTAGGGGATGTTGGGTTAGCCACTTGCACAGTGTCATGCTCTTAAAATAAGTCACGTGGGATCTTCACCAGCAAAAGATGCATGGTTTTGATTTCTGTCTTGCCTTCAGACTGGAGGGAATCTTTGTGGCAGCACAAAGTCTGTGAAGACTCCTTTGCTACCTTCTTTTTCTGGAGGGGGACAGGGAAGGCAAAGGGTAGATCACTACCTCTCTCACACCAGGAAGATCCATACTGCTCTTTAGACCTTCAGTAACAGAGCATGCTTAGTGTCTCAGCAACAGATACAACTCACTATGACAGTCCTAGGATCATGATCTTCCTTGACAGTCACCAACAGATCCTTGTAGCATAGCGTCCAGGTCACAGTTTTGCCAGACTTAGCTGTCCTGACTTACTATATCATTTTTTCATCCTGTTTCTTCAGTCCTTATCACTGGATGTTATAGTATTATGCAAATAATATGTTTTTCAAAATTAAGGTAATTGTTCTAAAAGATTAGTTTGAACTAATCTAGAGTGACTTGTTTTGTGTTTTTTCTGCATTAAATCAATTGCACGTGTCTGAAAGTTCAAAGGTAACAATTGAGCCTACTATTTTCCCTAACGTTTAAAGCCCTGTCAGCATACCACAGCTGAAGTGAGATCCAGGCTTAACACGGAATTATGTGGTGAATCAAATATTGATTTTCTGTCAAGAAAGTGACAACATCAACAAGCTTAGAGACACTTTCAGTGTAATCATATTTAGCCATGATAAGAGCTCAATAAAGTGCTGAGTATGTAGGTACTGGGATATGATGCTGTCACTGGACTCGCCCTGGTATAAATTCAGAATGTTAACTGAGCCCTGACTCAGGGGTACCGATATCCCATAACCTGCACTTAAACAAGTTTTTTTACTGCTTATGATTCAAGTCTTTGCTGAAGTGAAGCTGTCTAGGCTTTGGATAGCACAGGTAGAACTTAGGACTTAAACCCTTCTTCTTTTTCCATCTGAAGAAGCCATTTATTTTCACTGGAAACATTTTAAATCCCTGTTTTAAAACTAAAATACAGACCTTTATCAACTTGAGCAAAGCTACAGCACAACTCCAGATCTGAACAATATCCTTGGTTTAATGAAGTTAATAGTTCTGTAAATCTGTAAAGACTGTAAATGATTTTACCGTGAAACTTAGATTAACAAGGAGCCAAAACTTGAGCAGTTTGAGTGATGGTTTATTTTAACATTTCAGAAAATTTCAGGTTAGTGAAAATACAAGTCCCTGGGGCTAGAATCAAGAGGTGACTCTAGGACATCTATCCCCATAGGGTGAAGACATGCATTTATTGCTAGTTCATTGCTCTGCAGCAGAATGCTAGTTCACTCCTGAGTAAAAGACCTAAGGTAGGATAATTTGACCTTGCAAGGGATTTGATCTGTGCTCCCATCTTCAGAAATGCAGGTTGCTTTCGCCTTCCCGCCTTTTTACAGGCAGATTTGGTACAGAACAGCATTTTCCCAGTTATGATAGGAACACTGAGGAATGAGCTACAGATTCAACAACCACTTGTTGTTGCTACTCCATAATTAGTATTGTTTGAACTAGTTGGCGTTTCTCCTAGAACAGATTTCACACTCTGTGAATGAGGTTAATTCATTAGTTACATTTGTTTCAAAGCCTCTTGAGCAATCTAATCACTCTGTAATAGTAACTGACTGACCCAAATCTTTACCCAGTAAAATAACACAATTTCATCCCAATTTGTTACCAGAGGAAGCTTAACCTATTTAAGTTTTTATACTGACATTTCACTGCAGAGTATGGCAAAGATAATTCAGGAAAACCTCATGTTTCTGTATCTGTTTTCCAGATGGGTTTGATTTCAGTCTTTATGGCAACATCAGTAGTAGTAGGCACAAAGATGCATCTCTAACACTATCTCCTGTATTTTTCCAGACACACCCTGCACGTTAAACAAAACATACCAGCAGTAATCACATGAACAGATGGGGTTTAAGGTCATGAACTGACACTGAAACAGTCTGAGTTAAGTGAAACGTTGCTTACAAATATCAGCTAGACTTCTCTTGGATGGTCCAGAAGTTCTTATGTTCTCAGTTTTCTCAGTTAATCCCCTTTCTGCTAGGTCTGCAAATGAGCCTCTGTGTCTAGCTATCTGTGAGACATAAGTGTATTTATATTAAACCCTGTCACAGATCAAGATAGGATGGTTCAACTCTTCTTTTTTTCCCCAATCAATGTTTAAGCTACTGGCTTAGTAAGGAAAAGCTAGTCCTGCCTAATTCCCATTTCAGCAGTCAGGAAAGCATGCTCCACCATGACATGACAAAGCATTAGAGGAAGTTAGTGCATGTTTAAATGAAATTCCATGAGAGTTCTCCATTTCCAAGATATGTATTTAAACATCAGCTTAATGGATTGCGAACCCTGCCTGCAACTTCTCTGTGGATCTTTTCTGCAATCTTACTTCCATTAAGGTCAAACTCTGCTGCTTGTTTTTACTGACACATTTGGGTTCAGTTCCAAAAGCAAAATTTAATTGTCCGTATGCCTTAAATCCAAGCTCATCAATTGCATATCCTCAAAATTCTTTCCTACACCTTTTGTAGAGTTAGGCCACGGCGGACAGACAGGGAATAGCATGAAGTGGATAAGCGTAGTCATCTGATAGGAACTAGAGCCGTTTGAGATGTTGATTCAATGCTGCTTTTCAGTTACTGAATACCTTCAAGGAATAAGGTACCAAAATCAGAATGAAACCACCTGATTTAGCTTTCTGTAGTCACGGCAATGAGTGGATTTGCCAGATTGGGAGGAGGAGTAGGAGGACGGCACAGATGGAACTTGGTTATAGCCCTAAACACAGAACCAGCTGCATGGGAGCGTTGTGCAGTGGGAAGTTTCATCCTTGGAAAGCTTTCACCCTCAGAAAGGAAAACCAGAGGCAGAAGGCTAACCTAGATTGGGGCCAGGACCACTCTGTGTGCTTTACTTAAAGCCCATCAGCCCTTCTATACTTGTAAAAATTTTCTGTGTCTCATAACCTCGTCAGACTCGGGGATGGGCACCAGTTTCAGTGGTCATCTCACCTTTGACAAAAGCAGGCCCAGAAAAGCTGTGAAGTGCCCAAGCTAACACTTTTGTCCCAGACCAAAGAATAACAAATCTAGATTCATTAACGCTGGAGGCAGTGGTGCCAAAGTCATTCTCTTTGCCAATTCACATTAAAGGATGACAGAGCACTTCAGATGCCAGACTCTCTAAAAGAGTTTAACAGCAAAGAGCAGAGTTTAATAGCAGAGAGATGTATCCAGCATCGCTCTGTGCATCACAAGTAGCATTTCAGGCTAATCTCAGCTGCAAACACAGGAAAATGCTACTTATTATTATGGCCTGGTTACATGAGAAATCTAAGTAAGCTGCAACAGTAGCTTATATTTTGCTTTAATTTTACACAGCTTATACACAAGCTATTATATAGGAAAAAAATCAGGGTAGCAAAAGCTTCACAGAAGGTTTATGGATCAGAGTATTACAGAACAGCTTTATATTAACACAGGGGTTTAATGCTCCAATTATTTGTGTGTAGTACTTGCATTCATTTACTGTTGGGACTACTCTGGGAGTTGTTTTCCACATCTTAGCCTGCCATGAATTTTAGAGCTGGAAGAATACAAAGCATACAGTAGCAGTGGAAACAATCAGCCCCACATACAACAGAGGCTATTGCCTAACTCTTTGCTCTGCTGCTCACTTAAGCATTTTCTGGAAAGATAAGTAATGTGAGGTAATGCTTCTGCTTGAGATCAAGATAGAAGGAGAAAAAGGGGAGAATTATAGTTTTCATTTACTAGCTCTCTACACACCACTAGCTTATTCAAACAGTTTAAGGTAAATGAAAGCAAAAATCCTCCTACATTTCACAAGTTTTTATCTTCATTAATACCCTGAGTGGCACTCACTAGTAAAAGCAGGGACTGTATTCTTCCTGCACTGTTTTTGTCCGCTCAAGAGTTTCCTACTAGGATTAGAAAATAAAACCAAACTAATAAAAATGATACCAATTTCTGTTGAGAAGGAAGAGGGAAGACAACACAGGTATCTATGACCATATTTGCTGTCTCCCCCTCAACTGTTCAAATGAGCTGAAGACAACTCTTGCAGTAGACAGCAACCAGTGCTGAGAAAGCTTTAGTCCCTCAGCTTGAATTAAAGACTTCCTTATCTGATCATTGGAATGGGAAAGTAAGTTATTAACTAGGGGAAAATACGCTGCCTTTGGTAACTGAAACAATCAGCTCACTTTTACTGGTTGCAGCTTCCCCACCTGCAAGGGGACAGGGGATGTCACCACTGAGACCACCCCACACTGCTCACACCCCAGGGATGTGGTAACAAGCTACCGTGTCATATCCTCCCTCCCCACTGCTGTCCCCCCAGTGTTTCCATCTGCAGATGATATCCTCAGAAGTATTTCTGGTAGAATTCATGGGCACTGACCCAGAGAGGGAGGTCAGGATCCAGAAGTCGCACAGCCCCATCCCTGTCCCCTTGACTGGCTCTGGATGTAAAGTCCATTCATTTCATATTCATGTGAGAATGAAGGTAATTTCTTGTTAACTGGGTACATCTGTTCTTCAAGTACATTCAGGGGTATCCAAAAAACTCAATCTCATATCACAGCCTCCTTCGTCACCACTATAGTTTGTTTTTTGGTGTGAGCCATCACATCAAGAAGCTTAATGCCCAAGTGTTACTGGGACTATTTAAACAGCAGAAGCTATGTGTATGGCTTAAATTGGTAGCTGCTGCTTACTTCAGGCATAATAGTTCATGTATTCTGTGACAGAATTCACTTGACTTGACTGATAGAAGCAGTGCCATGGCCATTAATTGAAGGATCTCCCTGCAGCCTTCATTCAGCTCTGTCAGGTCACCGTGGGTTTACAAGGAAGACCTGCAACAGAGCATCAGTAGATAAGCCAGACAACAAATGCCTGCTATGACGCTAAGCGCTATTGCTGATGATACAATTCAGCACTGTCTTTTTATGATACTCCCATTCTTCCTCTTGCTGCCGAGCTTACCAAGCTTTTTTTCTCTTAAGCTGTTCAGGTTAAGAATTCAGTTACAGTAGAGGTACAGCTATTTTCACCCTGGAGATCACATGATACGCACCACTTACATTCCCAGATGTACTTAAAGAATAAACAAAACAAAACAAAGCAGTTTGATTTTTTAAAATATAGATAAATTAATTTGATAAATGCATTACTTTTTAAAAAACCTTAGGCTATTCTTTACCAAGGTGTCCTTATGCTGAACTGGTTTGTATTGAAGTTTGCTCCACATTTTACAGAGTTTAAATCCATAAAATATTGATCCTAAAAAAGGATTCATCAAGGTGAATTCCTAACCCTGCATATAGCTGGCTTTCAAATGGTATTATTAATAACAATTGTTTATGCTAATGATAGCAACGCTTCATTACACCATAAATTATCTAGAGTAAATGAGACATTTACGACTATTCCAGGCTTTTTGGCTGAGAACGCTGTTGCTTTCAACACTGCTGTGTCTCTGGTTGGGGTCGTGACAAATGCAGTATTTCGCACGCTCAACGATGTATGACGAGATGCAGCTATAATTTAGTGAAGACTTTCACGAGTTAGTGCCTTGTGAGCACCGACACAGCGATTGCAACCATTACAGCTGCAAGTAATTTGGATAGAGCGCTTTATGCACAAACCTCCTGATTTGACCCTTTCCAAGGGCTCCGGTGGCCGTGCGGAGCTCGCCGGCCGTGGGGAGGGGACCACCGGACAGTGCGCGGCCTGACGGTGCG
>NW_009648960.1:162643-180754 GCF_000708025.1 Charadrius vociferus
CCGCAAGCCTATGGCCCTGCGTGCGGGGCACTCGCGGGCTCGCTGGGAGCAGCTGCCTGCGCCCTCCTGGCTCCCTCCCCTTCCTCCATCCCCCCTTCATCCCCCCGTGGCAGGCTTGGTTTTTTTTTTTTGGGGGGGGGTGGGTGCCATGGCCTGGTCCCCATCGTTTCCTCCGCACTGAATGCCCAGGGCGGCCCCTCGGTGCGGGTTTCCCTTGCTGCCCATTGAGGGGTGGGTTTTTGAGAGCTGGGCTGGAGAGGGGCACTCGGCGCTGCAGGGAGAAGTTGTTTTGCTACTTGCCCGCTGCTGACGTGCGGGCGGAGCAGCGGTCTTGTTAGGACTGGGTTAAGGATGGGAAGGGTGATGCGCGCCTTGCCTGCGGAATGGTTGGAGAAAATGACATTTTTCCTTGGGTGCTCCGCGCAGTTTCTGATGGAGACGCTTAAAGTACGGGTTCTGCTTTAGTGCTGTTAACGCGGGTAAACAGCATGTAGCCGCATTACAGAGCGGTGGTCTCTCTATGCAGCGGTGTAAAACCAGGTTTGAAGACAAGATGGAGATAACAGTCTTCTAAGCTTAGATTTATGTGCATCTGTCCCTGAAGGAGCACTGCTTAGGATGTGCAAAATAAGGAAAATTTATCAGTATTGGGAACTCAGCAAATATTTTTCTTAACTGCCACTGGACTCCAAAAGAGCAAACAGTATTGGCTGGGACCATGTATTTTAAGAAGAAATTTTTGAGTTATTTTGCGTGATAACTTTCTAAGCTTTGTGGTGTGTGCTTTTTGCAATTGAAATAGTCTGCCTATTTTGGAAGGGGTTCAAGCTACCAGAATATGATGTACGGCAGCTGAAATAGAGAGCTGCTTAAAACCATCTTGTGTCGTTGGCCTATCTTGTCTTTAAATTATATATAATAAAAAAGTCCTGCTGGAAAAGCGGCTATTGAGATTGCTTCAGAGTCAGACGAATAAAGCAGTCTTTCAAGTAACAATGCAGCTTGAATAGACAGACATGTTGTTTAATACTGTTAACGTTTTGGGGGGGGAGAGGGCAAAAAGCCCCTCTTTAGTGTCTTGTATAGTGAGTCACTGAGATTGGCAGTGCCTGTCACTTATTAAAGAATGTAGTCTCCAGCAAAGTCTCTGCGTCCGACTAAGTATGTGGTAGAGTTTTGTGCATATTCTCTGTTATATTAGTCACTTTATTGAAATTATGGTGTGTGGTTGTTGGCTTCTTGGAGCCTGGGTTGTACCCTCCTGGGTGTCCTTCCCCTTCGCTCTCCTCTTTCACTGAAAGAGATGGAAACTTATTAGTATATATATCGTGGGAAGGATATGGCACAGGCACCGCTGTTCCTTTCTCAGTGCTACTGGTGTTTGGATTTCTGCAGGATAGATGATGCCTTCAGCAGAATGTTTTTGTTTGTTTTTTTAAGTGGTAATTAATACATGTTTATGTGGTATAAATATGTTTCTTGAATAAGATACTTGGGATATAGCGATGCAGCCAAGTTTGTGTTGAAGTGGGAGGAGGATGTGAAGATATGTCGTTATCTTCACAGCATGTGACTTGTGTTAGTCATTTCACGTATTGATGATTTGTATTGCCTAACTGTAGCTCAGTTCATTTGTCAATCACAAAGACTTTAAAACCAAAATAGGAGCCCGCAAATGTGTTTCAAAAGCAGAGCTGATGAGTAAAATTTTCGTAGACAATTTGCTGTCTAACTTACATTGGACACTGAGTCATGAAACCAGTATCTGATTCATGGGGAAGATTTGTCTAGAAAAAGTGCGTATTTTAAGTTTTTTCTGTTCTGAGGGCTCTCCAACTAACTCTTAAATATTATAAATTGCATATATTTATGAAAAATAGCATCTCACTCCTTTAGATTACAAATCTACCTGGTCTTATTTCTGGTAAACCTCCTTTATCTAACTATTTCTCAGTTATACCAGATTTTAAGCCTATGTGGTAATGCCTTGTTGTGTGTAGAACTTAGAAATAGTCGTTTGTTTTGCAGCTGTTGCAGTCCAATTTTGCTGCAAAGAGTTCAGTGTTATAATGGTACTCGCCAAATCACAAAACCTTTTGAGTTCAAGGTACTCAGCTTTTTCACTGACAGCGAGGAATCGTGGTGTGGTTGGCATGTGGCTGGCGTGAGAAAATGTTAAGTAACTCTTTGCTGGAATAGTTCCTTCCAGCGGAAGGAGAACTGTACCCTTTAAAGAACAGAATAGAGTCTCATTAGTTCAGGCTACTTTAAACCGTAACTCCAACCAACGCGTGCTTCTTGAACAGCTCAAATAATACTTTTCTGCTCAAGAGAGGTTTGACGAGTCTGGAGGAGAACACAGTTGGAATCTAAAGCAAGTTGAGACCTATTTCAGTGAAGTAGAGATGCTATTACTTCTTCTTACAATTTTATTTTCAATATAGAGCGGCACTATCTTCCCAAAACTTTTGGATTTTATTGACAATGTAAACCTTTCTTTTTAGGTTTTGAGTTCTATTATAGGAGTGTCTGGACTTACTTGCTGGACTGTTGAAATAATGTGAAACTGAAACTGGCCTTTCAGCAGCAGTAATTCTTTATATTCACGTATCCAGTATACGAGTTGTATCTAATCCTAAAAGAGCAACGAAACATTCCTAGATTGGGTCCTAAATTGACACGTTGATACTTTTTGCACGCATTTCTTTCCTTGTATTATTCTAAGTTCGATGTGATACTGGGTAAAACAGGTCTGTGTGATATTAGTTCATCAGTTTTACCTCACTAGATAAAAATGCTAAAAATGGATTACTTTCAGGTTCTTGCATTTCATAGAGTTGCAAAGTCAACAATTTAAAAGCATGCACTTCCATTCTCTTTTCTTTGTATGAAATTCATACTAAGTAGCCAAACGATTTTAGATTATCTCAGTTGACTGTTAACTGTGTAGTAAAAACTGTCTTCACATGTTCAGTAGTTTGAGCTTAGTTCTACCAGTAGATGCGTTAGTACTTGTTCGATATTAAACAGTTCTTATATCGGGTATGCTGCGTGCTTAGGATTGGGGAGAAGAAAACATGAATTGACTTCAGCAGTCTTTAAATAGCTGCAAACATCTTGGGGTTTCAAGGTACGATGGTCTTAAGGTGTGCATGTAGAGAAGTAAGGGTAGGTAATAGCTGAATGTATCAGTTCCAGTTTCTGTCATCCAAACTGAGACTAGCTTTATGTTCTTGTGAAACTTGTAAGAATGATGCAAAACCAGGTAAAGAAAGTGAAGCAGTCTGAAAATTTAATTTCTGATCCTTTGTGAAGGATTTTAAAACAATTTCTGTGAATGTCTT
Source organism: Charadrius vociferus (assembly GCF_000708025.1). Taxonomy (NCBI): domain Eukaryota; kingdom Metazoa; phylum Chordata; class Aves; order Charadriiformes; family Charadriidae; genus Charadrius; species Charadrius vociferus. The sequence goes on from NW_009648960.1 coordinate 165,988, forward strand.
GTTGGCTGATAGTCTAGAAAAACACTTTTGCTAATGTACTTATTACTGACAGATACTAATGCAGCAGGCGTTGAGCATCTGAAATAGTTTGCTATCCTTTTACACAGTGGTAAGCCAATCAAAACAGATTCTGCTTCACTATGGGTTTTGAGCAGATTTTCCTAACTGGAGAGGGTGGGGCATATCTTGAATCCTCTAATAGTAAAACAAAAACCTTAATGCCAAGGCTTAAGATACTGGCTTCACTGTGCCTTGCGAGTAACTTGAAGATCTTCTCTGTGGTCTGTACTATTTATTTTTTTTTATCTGCCTCTCTAAATGAATAGGAAATCTGATTTTCTCTTTTTTTTATCTAAGGGGAGGTTGGTGCTTTAATTCTTATGTATGCCATACCAGGCATTATTCAGTTATGAATTGTTGTGTTCTAGCGCATCTTGTGATTTCTATACTAATTTTCCTGTTAAGAAAAAACAAAAATTGAAAAGTGTGTTGTGAATGCTAATTTGAGTTTAAAAGTCATGGTTGTTAAGTATTTTTCTTTAGTCCTGGGACTTTAGATGTAAACTAAGTCTTGGGGAAAATATGGTATTTGTACACTTGGAAATTACTTGTTCAGGGCAGTGCAGAGATCCTGATGCATGGGGGGAGTGGGTGGGAGAAAATGGTAGAAGATATAAACCTTGCTTTATTTTTTTTCTTCACTCACTTTTAAAAGTACTGTTTTTTGAAAATAAAGTCATTTAGGATGGAGGTAAAACTCTTGAAGTGCAAATGCATCAGAGGCATCTGTCATTAACTGATGCGGGACTCCACTTTGGTGTAATTACCTGTTGTAATACAGATATGTAATTACCTGTATTCTTTTCATGGAAGCCTCTGACTTTGCAACTCCTAAAATGCTTATATTAACTATGTTGGAGAGACAATGCTATTGTGGGCCTAGCTAGCGTGGTACAGGAGAAGTTACACTCAATTTTGGGGTTGAGGTAACAATAGTATTTTAATGCTTCTCTTGCTACTGAAATCTGAGATAAATGAGGTGAAAAATGAAGGTACTGTAAAAGCATTGTTTGCTGTTGTGGTGTGTAAGACTACAGCAGGTTTTTTTGTGCTTAATGTACTTGTTCTTTCCTACTTGATGATAGAAAAATGGCAGGCACATCAATGATCAACCTTCTTTGGCTCCCTATTATAGAATCGTAGAATTGTTTTGGTTGGAAGAGACCTTTAAGATCATCAAGTCCAACCGTTAACCTAGCACTGTCAAGTCCACCACTAAACCATGTCCCTTAGTACTACATGTACACATCTTTTAAATACCTTCAGGGATAGTGACTCAGCCACTTCCCTGGGCAGCCTGTTCCAATGCTTGATAACACTTTCAGTGAAGAAGTTTAATATCCATCCTAAACATCCCCTGGGGTAACTTGAAGCCATTTCTTGTCCTATCGCTCGTTATGTGGGAGAAGAGACTGACCTCCACCTCTCTACAACCTCCTTTCAGGTAGTTGTAGAGAGTGATAATGTCTTCTCTCAGCCTCCTTTTCTCCAGGCTAAAAAACCACAGTTCCCCCAGCTACTTCTAATAAGACTTGTTCTCCAGACCCATCACCAGCTTCGTTGCCCTGCTCTGGACACACACCAGAACCTCAATGTCTCTCCTGTAGTGAGGGGCCCAAAACTGAACACAGTACTCAAGGTGGGGTGTCACCAGTGTGGAGTACAGAGGTACAATCGCTCCCCTAGCCCTGCTGGCCACACTATTCCTGATACAAGCCAGAATGCTCTTGGCCTTCTTGGCACCTGGGCACACTGCTGGCTCACATTCAGCTGGCTGTTGACCAGCACCTGCCCGCCCCATGTCCTTTTCTGCTGGGCAGCTTTCCAGCCACTCTTCCCCAAGCCTGTAGCACTGCATGGAGGTATTGTGACCCATGTGCAGGACCCGGCACTTGGCCTTGTTGAACCTCATACCGTTGGCCTCAGCCCATCAATCCAGCCTGTCCTGATCCCTCTGTAGAGCCTTCCTACCCTCAAGTAGATCGACACTCCTGCCCAACTTGGTATCGTCTGCCAACTTACTGAGGGTGCACTTGATCCCCTCATACTCGTGGAAGGAGTATCATTTATTAGTTGACTTTTCTTTAACTTGCCAGCTTAGTGATGAGATGAGGGTAAATCGCTGCTATATACTAGCCTTGTCTTAATTATGTGAGCCTTCCTGCAGGTGTACAAATAGCTCATGACAAGAAGCAAAAGCTGATTGTAGTACAAGACTTGGAAAATAGTTGTATCAAGCTGCAACTTGGAAACAATGGTAGTCACTCTGAAAACTATTTGGATACCTTTTACTTAGCTATTTTGTTGAAACAGACTTAGGAGATCCAGCATCTGGGGACCTCCATGCAAGTAAATAATTAATTAAGTCAAGCTTTTGAGGGGGGGAGTTTGCGTATGTGTTGTATTATTTCAATACTTCACAAGAATGACGGTATAGTTCAGATATTTAGGAATAAATGACCAAAGCTGAAAAAACCCAACTATTGCATATGACAATTGCATCTTGAAATGTTAATAGCAATCGCCCTATTCAAGCTTTTGTTATCATGCTTTTGTTATCATTGTACCTTTTTGAACTATGGATCAAACTATATGATTTGAAATGATAAAACTGAGTCTCCAAATAGACATACTGTTTCTGGGAGAGAGGGCAATGACAGAGCATGCTGGGAATACACTTTTTTGTTTGTTTGCAGGGGGATTAAATTTGTGTGTTTAATCCCTAGTGTATAAGTGCATCTAGGTAAATTGTGAGCTTGCATATATGCCATATGCATTGACGTGGGTAGTGATTGTTGCCTTTAAAAGCCAGTGCAATGAGTTTGCAACGAGTCTCTTACTGCCTTTTTCTGCTGGTTGTGCGTGTGCAACTTTGTGTACCGAGTTGTGCGTTAACATAGTTAAAAGGTAGCATTTTTCTGCTGTGATTCTGTCTTGCTCTCTGTAGACCTCCAGTGCGGACAAACTGATGAAACACTATCTATTTTGTAGTTTTGGTGGGTAGTACCAAAATGGAAAGACATGAAAGGTAATAGACTTCATATGAATAACCAAGAAAATTCAAATGCTTTGCTTTACTTCCATTGTGAGCTAAAAGTTTGATTTGTTAGTTGTGTTTTAAGTTACCAGAGTGTCGCATTCCAAGTCAAAGTGACTGTGCTTTCTGGCTTTAACTGACATGCTTCATTGCTATTCTCAGCAAAAGCTGCATGCTTAAATATCAGATGCTTTTGAGTAAGTGCATAAAAGTTACAAATTGGGAGGAAAGCCGTAAACTATTAGCTTCTGAGGATAACATTTTTTTTTCCTGAGGCAAAGATGGAGACATGCTGTGGATCAACTGATGTTGTTGGAACAAATGTGTTCTGAGGCTTTAGGTTTTTCAGGGAGTGTGCCGGGGCTTCTCCCACCGTTTGCTTTGGGGGATTAGTTTAAAGCAGCATGTGATAATGCTGAAATAAGAGTTCATGCTGCTGTGTATACAGGTCACTGTTTTCATTTCTATTTAAATTGGCAAATGAGTCTTACTCACCAATAGGAGGGGGCACTCAGCAGTGCAGCAGATTGGACATTTAATTTGCTTTGGCTGATCTCAGGTGCTTGGGAAAAGGAAACACACCTTGTAAAGTTGGTTGGCTGTGTTTATGTTCTGCACTGTAGTTTGCTAAGGCCAAAATGGCAATTGCTGTTTCCTAAAGGTAATGCAGGTGCTCAATCTTAAGTTTCTTTGCAAGCTTTATTTTCTAATAAGGTATATTATCTGACACTTGAAGTATCTGTAGTCTTAGTCTTAACTTTACCACCTGAAGAAAGTAGTTTGAATCTTGGATCACATGGTGAAAACTGATGTAGGAACATGATGTGTTTCATTATTGCAAATATTAAGGGATGCAGTTACAAACATACTGTACTATGACAGTTATACGTGAAATTAAAAACCCTGCTTTTTTTGGGGAATGATAGAGATTGGCAATAGTGCCAGGCAGATGAAGAATAACTGCTCAGATAGGAATATTCTGTTCTCTGCTGCATCACAATGGTGAATTGGTTTTGTCCTTACCAAGGTATTAACAATGTAAACGGCAGTGTTTATATTTTTGGCAAATCTTTGAAGAAAAGGTAATGTAAGCTCCAAAAATCTTAGTAGCTGAAATGGAGAACCCAGTTGCATCTCAACTGTGTGACTTGCTGCTGACAGTGCATTTCAAACATCTGTTTCTGCAATTGTTAGTTTTTATGTTAAGGATATTCTTTCTGACCTTCATACACATAGCTTTACATCATTTGCAGAAAAAATCTAAAACTATTACTTAGTAATCTACAGTGGATAAAGTTCCCCTAGTCTGAGAGAGAAAGTATTGTATTAAATAGTTTTCATAATCCTAACATCTGTGGGAATAAGAGATTTGTCTTCCATAATATTAGTTTTTGTCCTTGACTACCTTTAATCACCGTTTGTACTTTGTCACCTATACGGAGGGAGAAGTGTGGCTAAGCTTCTCTTTGTGTTCTCACTTGTCCTCATACCATGAAATAATTGAGTAAAGACGATGCCTGATTTGGACAATTTGTGAGGTGCTGCTAATTTTTGATTTAAAGACTTCTGGGAATTCTGTACCATCAGGACTTGCATATGGTTTCATGGACGTCATCTGTATATGGAGAGAGATGTACGCATGGAGTCCCATGGTGAGGGTGAGCGAATGCCCCACGGGGGCTGCTGCCTGGGTATGAGCTGGAAAAATAGAGGGTGAAGGCCAAAGATCCCAAGGAGTGGGGCACCGACTCAGAGCAGGAGACTCAGACTGGTTTCGTTTGGGGATGGAACTGGGACCTGCTTCTTCCTCCCTGCCCTGTGTCAGGCTGAGAACACTGGTGTGATGAGTTGTGCCTGTTCCTATGCAGGAGGGAAGTTTGGCCTGTGTGCCTGGGTCCCTCCCCCCCATGTCTGGCCTTGGTAGGGGTGTGTTTTGGGGGCCATTTTATTTATTTATTTATTTATTTTAAATCCTGCTTGGGACTGGTGAGGGCACATCTAGAGTGCTGTGTCCAGTTCTGGGCTCCTGAGGACAAGAGAGACATGGTCATACTTTCATCCAACATGGTCATATTTTCATCCAACGAAAAGAATCAGAAGAGCTAACATGGTTATCTGTTGTGCTGGTTACTGGGCATTTCACTTATTTGTTCATCATATTGTACTTAACACTTTACTAGCAACATTCATGTTCATACCTTTTGGGGTTTTAAGTGGTTGGTATTGAACCCTGTTGCTCTCCTAGAAAATTTAGCGTTTAAATGCAGTGAAAAGATACAGTTTCACCGCAGTCATAAACTCTCAAGCCTGTGGGTAGAAAGCAGTGAATAGTTTTTTGAGTGATGAGGTTAAACTTTTAAAAGGCCTTTATAAAATCAGGAACACTTCAGTTTTCTTCTGTCTATATGGAAAAACTTTTCAACTAATTCTTAGTCTTCTGGACAGAACTATTGCTCTGAAGTTGTTTGTAATTAATTTATACTTCTGTTGTAATTGTGAGACGTTTATAAATGCTGCATGAGTCTTGTTACTAATGTTAGAAATAAGGTAACAGTGCGGTCTTACTTAGACATATTTGGGCTACCAGGAATTTATGACTTCTTAGAAAACTTGTTGTAAATTTCTAATTCCATGTGGGAAAGAGAGGGGTTTTTAAGTTCCCTTGTCTGTAGTGAGTCCGTTGTGGGCAGCTGGCAGTTCCAAAGCCCTCTGGAAGTGTTTAATGTCTTTTATTTTTAAAATGGAAGAAAGCAGATGTGTTACTTAACCAGTATGTGCATATTCAACCTCATTAATGCCATTTCAGGATTCTGACTAATATTATATTTGGAGCCTATATAATAGCACAAATGAAAGGTTGTTAAGATGGCGGTGCATTTCCAACCCAGCGAATGACTTGTTTTTTCACTTTTCTTTTCCTGTTGCTTAAGTAAGCTTCAGTTAACCACTTGAGGAAGCAAGTACTAAAAATACAGGGTTGATGTGTATGAGATGTGTAATTTCAGTGTCTTGTTTAGTAGCTTTATTTGTTTACATAGTTGGATAATGAATGTAAACCTAATGATTAGACAGCTATTTTGTTTTGTAATTTCCCCTTCTGTACCTCAGAAAAGTACAGGCAATCAAAGTGACTCTTAAGAATGCTGGAATTGAATCTATAGCTTTAGCTGTATTGCTTTGTATTTGTATTTATTTATGAGAAGCTTCAGATGCAAATTTTTCATGTGTGGTTTTTTTTTGTCATTTTGAAGGGATTGAAGGACTGTTTACAGCCTAGACCAGGTCAATGGTTGGCACAATTTAACTTGAAACCTTGTTAAGGTGTGCTGTCTGTGCCCCAACCTGACTTTTATCTGCCGTAACCCTGCCCAAGTGATAAACACCCCTGGTGGTCATAATGGTCTGGTTGTGATGGCTTCATCCAGCTGAAAGTGGGTTGGGGGAGATAGATAACAACACAATAGCCAAGGGCTAACTTGATCAACATGCCCACCTAACCATAGTACTGGTACTGTGGTTGGTGTGTAAATGTCACTATAAGTTGGTGTTGTTCAGCCTAGAGAAGAGAAGGCTCTGGGGAGACCTTAAAGCAGCTTTCCAGTATCTGAAGAAGGGGGCCTACAAGAAACCTGGAGAGGGACTTCTTGCAAGGGCATGTAGTGATAGGACGAGGGGTAATGGCTTGAAACTAGAAGAGGGTAGATTTAGACTGGGTACCTGGAATAAATTTTTCACCATGAGGGTGGCAAGGCACGGGAACTGGTTGCCTGGAGAAGTTGTAGATGCCCCATCCCTGGAAGTGTTCAAGGCCAGGTTAGATGGGGCTTTGAGCAACCTGGTCTAGTGGGAGGCATCCCTGCCTGTGGCAGGGTGGCTGGAACTAGGTCATTTTTAAGGTCCCTTTCAACCTAAACCATTCAATGGTCTTACCCCTGTAGTGAGCAGCCCAAGAGCCCTTGGAGCTCTCCTGCACAGCAGCTGGCTGCACACCAGGATCTCCCCTCTGAGTAGGGACACCCCTTGAGCTTGAGAGATTCCTTGCTGCAACAGATCCTCAGTAAGTGACTAATAGCACACTAAACTTTGAAGCTGCATCACTCCATCTGTAACAAACCTGTAGGAAAATCCACTTTGACTTGAACTTGTTGGTGCTTACCTTATCTATTAAACTAAAGCTGCAGATGAAGTTCTTCCTGTTAGTAAATATTCTGTTCATTTATACCACTATATCTATGCTTTGCATCTACATTTTTCAGTAACAACCAGGAGGAGGACACAGCAAGGTAGTCACTTTTGCAGGTTTTTGTAGCATGCTGTAACTTACTCTCACTGCATCGCTAAACAGATACAGTAGCGTATGAATGTGTGATTTCCATTACCTTACTGCTTCAGCCTCTCATGCTGAGAGGAGCAGTCAGGGAGCCTGTCTTTTAGGTATCACAGCAACTGTGTTCCCTAGAGGAAATAGGCTAAAAGCGTGGCATTCTGGGTGCCCAGACAGCAGTCATTTAAACGTATACCACTTAACTTTGCAAATGCTTGTGTGTCTGAGATAACTAGATGTGAACCAAAAGGAATGCTTTTTGCGTCGTTTGGTCAGTAACCCAAGAAAGGTGTCTCAGGACCTTAAATAAGGAGATAGCTGGTATATGAATTTGTACAAACAAGGAGAGTGAGTCTAGCAGGAAGACAGATGTTAGACTTCAGCTGCCTGTCTGAATATGCTTACTTTGAATTTTTATATTTTTTTTAATGGAATGTTTCATTACTCAAAGACAGCTTGTACGCAGAATAGTCGTTCTTAGGGTAACCATCGCATGGTATTTGACAGCAGATGTAATTTCCCACTAATGGCACAGGAAAGCAGTTGCATTTGATTGTAAGATCACCTGTGTTCTCATTAGAATCTGATGCAAATGAATCCAGGGATCTTAAGACACCAAAATGGCCATCTAGCACAGGAATAAAATCATTAATATGCTTCTGTATTCTGTGCTGTCAGAGCCTGTTCCTTTCCGTGGAGTCAGTGTTAGGTGGAGTGCAAGCCTTAAGGCCCGGAACAGTTAGCCGGCGTCTCTGATCAAAACTGCTCTGCCTCTGGGCTGGGACAATAAAGTTCATGGGCACGCTGTTGTAACACACTAACGCAGTAAAGAGAAGCAGAAAGCCAGCTATAGCAGTAGGAACCTACAGCGTTTCTTGTTGTGAACTTGGCCTACTAAATTACCTGTATCGCTTTCAAAATGTTGAACTGACTGTGCAGGATTCAAAAGGTCTCTTGAAAATGAAGCCTTTGGTAATGCTGAAGTGGTATGAAGACGTGATGTTGGGTAGTAATAGTAATTGAGCTGACATTGAATTCTTGTATTTGAATGTTGTTGTCTCTTCTTTTTTTAAACCTAATGTAAAGGTATGAGTTAGGCTTCAGTGACTAACTGCTTCATGATTCCTAGAGATTAAGTAATAACTGATACTTCTGCCATAGTATACTGTTGTGGTCCTTTTACTGGTCACAATCACCTGTAGATTTGGTAAACTTTTATGTTCAGGCAAAAGCGGCATGCTTTTGGAACAATGTGACAAATTGGGCCCGATAAGTAGGCAGAAGTCAGAGATTGGAGCTGTCCGTGACCAGTAGATTGGCATACAGCTTCTTATCTGCTGTTCTAGCTATGGTTGGAGGCATATCATAAAACAGGAATCAGGTTTTTGAGAGAAAGATGGACTATGTATTTCTTATTTGGATAACTTCACTGTTGAGCACTAAAACTCAAATGATAGCTTGGAAAATCTTAATAAGTATGGGCATTTGATAGTGAGAATTCTGATAAAGCAGTTAAAACCATTTTGTTATTAATTGCACCATCTCTGTTTCTGGCTAGAAGGTGTTACTGGTTGTATTGCCAAGGGTACAAGTGTCAACTGTCAAAACTAATAAATAATGACAGTGAAGGAAAATTATGTTCCTTTGCTTTCATGAACATGAAATCAATGGTGTAGTAGAGTTTAAAAATGCTTTTATAGTAGAGCTTTGTTAGTGCTTTAAATACACCCTAAAGTCTTAATAGGATTATTTTATTTTTTGGTATAGTGAATAAAGCTGAGTAATAGTTTTCCTTCAAAATACTTTGCTTTTAGAAAACTTGTTTTAGATGGCTGTTTGAGCTTGGGCTTGAAAGACTTCTGTGGGTATCTGGGCAAGCTTCTGATCCCTCTGCACAGGATGGTGACAGTGACAGGTAGTTGCTTTGCATTGTATGAAATTGTAAAAATTGACAATGCTACTGATATGCTCTGACAAAGAAGAAAATCTATAGCTGCAGCCTTACTGCGTGTGGGACTTTCTTATAGTCATTTATCACTTTGCTCTGGCAATTCTGTTGCTTGAACAGGAAGGAATCTGTAGGTTTACCCTTGGAGTTGAGTAAATGAAAGCAGGAAAGAATAGAAACAAGCTGTGGAAAACTATTCCTGTACCCTGTGGCAACTCATCTATTTAGTTGCATTTCATTACTTTTCTCATGCAAAGTAAGATTCTAATTTTAACCTGCATTAATTAAGCTTCAAAAATACTTCATGGCTATGAGATTGCAGCATTTAATACCATCTAAATGTGTAACAATACATTAGTTTATGGATGGAAGGATATTGCTCCTGACTTACCTTGAAAAAATTAAATTTGAGTGGGGTGGGGCTGACCACAAGGACACAACTTGCTAGAGGCAAAAGATGCGCTGAATACATAGGTGCATAACCTCTGAGGGGAAGTGATGTGTGTTAATCATCTGGGTAGCAATGGTAGCCAGGTTAGAGGGACAAATATTTACAGCAGACATCTGCCTTGATAACTGCTTAATGCATTTTAAAGCTGGTATTTTAGCTGAAGTCAGGAGACCTACATGACTTATAAAAAGACAGTACTTCTCCGGGAATGTTTTGCTTACTGGAACATCTTGCTTCCTGCATAATAGAATGATTTCAGTTAGAAGGTTGCTGGTTTGATTTACGATGCTAATTGATGTGGTAGTTGATGTGAACTGCATGTACTAATTGCTCACTTACTAATCCTCTCCAAATTATCTGACAAAAGCTTTTAAAATGGAGCAGTACATGTTGGGGTGGGTTTTTTTTGTTGTTTCTTTTTTAAAAAGCTGGTCAACATACAAATATAAACAATTGAGGGCTCCTGTTTTGCTCATAAGTGCCTAATCTAAGTACCAGTCCATTTCAGTTGCTGTAATGTTTCAGGGAAACTTCAGTGACTTTAATGTAATCTCGTTGTTCTTCGTGGTGTTTAAACAACCTCTAGAAAATACTTTTCCAGAGCACACTTTTTCTTTCCTCAACTGGATCATTGCCATTATCTGTATGGTAAGGGTAGGACACATATGATACTTGATTGTACAGTTTTAGGTAATGAAAGACATGATGTCCCATTTGAATTGGTGTTCATGTATATGTGCCAGTAAGTGCAGCAGAAACTGCAGTGGATATAACATAAGGATAAAATTGGGGGTAATTCGTGCAATGGTGTTAAGATGATAAGGTATGTTGACAGCCTCTGATTCTGGTAAAAGAAATGTATAGTAAGTATTTTGTTTACTGGGCAAACCAATCAACTCTAATGTAAACTGGAAAGCTCTTGTATTTCTGGGCTGACAGGGGTGAGATTTTAGTGTTACATTATGGAATGCAGGAGTATAAAGACATTTTCCTTATTTAAGTGAAGATAAAAAGTAGACCTGTTTGAGGGGAGCTGCATAATAGCGAATTTTTCAGTTTTGAGAGTTGTACAGGCTGCTGTCTGTGTGAATGGGGTAGCTGGGCGGGATCTGTTCTGTAACTGCAGGTCTGTCAATGTGTGTTATGGTGAAATCAAAATAGCTTCACATGTTAGATTAAAGTTCCTGACAGATGAGTGTTTGGCAAAATGTACATTAATCTACCTTGAACTTAATACTCCAAGGTGATTTAGACACTTAAATGAATACAAAGTTTTCTAATTTGAGCTCGATATGGGAGCAAACCAGTAAGCACTGAAAGGAGACTACAGTAGTGACAGCTGAAAGAAATCAGTCGATTTGGAGGAAACTGCATTCAAATACTGGTGTTTGACTGTAGCTTCAATGTAGGCTGTCAACAGCAAGAGGAAAGCTACTTCAGTGACCTAAGAAGTACAAGTGTGTCCCTTTAGGGATTACTTTATATTAGGTAATGACATGCTATTAAAATTAAAACTCGAATATCCCTCAATTTGCTAACTAGGCCGGTCCAATAACTTTTTAAAAGAACTCTAGTAGATAAATGGGAAAAATCAATTTTGTCTGAACTTGTAGAGAGCAAGGTAGCTTACTGGTGTTGTTTCAGATTATTTTTTTTAATTAGTATGCAAATAGGGTAGCTTACTTGGGCTGAGCCAGTTACTTGCTAGAAACTTCAATACGAATAGCAGCATCTTGGAAGAAAGCACACCAAAGCGAGGCATTTTAGAAGTTGTCTGGTAGTCCTTAATTTCAGTGAAAGGTGCTATCAGAGGAACCTCTGTTCCTGTCCAATATTTATACATTTCTCCTGGATTATCTGACATTCTGCAGCTGTTCTTGTATAGGTTTCATAATGTTTTTCTACTCAGCAGATGGGAATATTGCTTACTAGGTAAGTGGTGATATTTGATAAAAGCTGTTCAGTGATGACACATTAGGTAAATCTAATACTGATAAATAGATCCAATTACAATTGGGATTAGATCTTTTTGAAACAACATCACTGAGGCTGTAATATAAAAAGAAAAAAAAAGCCCTGCTACAAACAGGTATGAAGATAGCTGTATAAATCTGTGTTCTTCCTGACTTGTATATTTTTGTTTAGTTATATTTAACAATACTCTGTAGGCTGCTCGCGAAGCTATTGTACTTGCTGCATTAAATCTAGTTTACTCCACAAGTTACTTAAAAAGATTTGGAGACAGCTTGGAGGGAAAAAAAAAGGCCAAAAAAAAAAAGCACTGGTTGTGTGAGTGTTCTAATGTGTTGGAGAAAGCAACGCCTTTTGAAAAGCCACTTCTTTCCTGTTGTCTGTCTGTTGGTTGTAAATGTGACTTTGGGGGTGTGTGTATGAATATTGGAGTTGGCATGCAATTATTTAGCTTGGATGCAAGTGTTAATGCTAATGCAGAGGTCTCAGTAGTGCAGATTGTGGGACTCATTAAGGGTTTATGTACAGGATGGTTAGTCCATGTTGATGTTGCATGCTGTCAAGTGTTGCTAACACCTAAGCTAAATAGGCTGAAGCTGGCTTCAATATGTAGAGAAAGTACTGTATTTTTAATTTGATATAATTTTAAATGTGATGATTTTTGAGATGTGTTTTCCTGCGAATTCTGGAACAGTTTTGTTTTGAAAAGCAGTAAGTAACGTGAATATGAACTATGTCGGTTCCCTCAGTATGAGTTTGTTGTTTGCCTCTGTAATCAATTCAATAAAAAGGCTGTTCATAGCAAGGTATGTCAGCAGAGAGAGAGAGCATATTTGTTGACCTCAGGGGAACGTATTCCCCAGGCAGTGATTAAGATACAGGTTTCGCTGGGGATACTGTGTGGAGAAAACTACACGATGCCAGAAAAGTTCTCCAAGATCTCATGACTGTCTAGTCAGGTTGATCACTGTTAGCCACACTTGTGTTCTTAGGGTGTTTAGTGGGTCTCCGGGTCACCTCTGGATTGAGAAAAGCTATCTGTATGCTTAACAAGCGCTTGCTGAAACATTAAAGTATAAAAAGCTAAAATCAAGAAGAACGTAGTGGGCTGAAACTGGAAGATACTTGATTTAAATTTCTCTAACGTTCTGGAAAAACAGCAGAGATAGCAACACGAAGGACAGTTCATAATCAGTATTATCAAATTTTGTGTCGCCGAATTATTGAAGTAGTACGATTCTGTAGAGATTCAAATAAAAGCCAGTGATAGTTAAGTCTTTTGTCTAATTGTAGTCCTGTATTTTTAAGCAGAACATTGAATTTGAGTCTTAGAAGATAGTCCAGTAAGCATCTTGAAAATGTTGAATTTGTAATAGTGGCTGATTTGTTTGCATCCAAAGTGGGTTTTGTGTGTTGGCGGCTGTGGCCGTGGTATTGCATAAGCACTTCTACCTTGCACAAGAGCCATCTGAAAGCCCATTCTGTGGGTAATACTGCTCCTGGAGCTGGAATCAGTTGCTAAAACAGTTTCTATACGGATGTGGTTGTGTTGTGCACAAAAAAAGTAAGGGAAAACCAATGGAATTTGAATACATGGGAATTGTGTGTAGGAAATCTGTATTAGTTTTTATCTTCTCCTTGGAAAGGTGGACAAATAGAAACTTTGATGCTGATGAAAAATGAGATGCAAAATCATCACAGGGGGAGAGTGCGGGATTTACTTTCAAGCTCTTATGGTTAACATAATAAGTAATTCCTATGACGCTGTAAAAATTGATTTTAATGGTCAAGATAGCTATATACACTTGAGATATGGGACAGTGGTTTCCTAACTTGAAAGAATCGTATTTTTTTTCTTAGTGTTTGCCTCCAAGCAGGACAAACAGGCCATTGAAATGTAAGTGATGGTGGGAATATTCAGGCCTCGGTGTAGGTTTGTTTCACTCTAGCAAACTTTTCAGGTGGCTGCAGGCTGTTGGCTTTTGGAAATGAAAGGAAGCAAAATTCTCATAATACGCAAAAGATGAGCAGCTGTTCCACAGAGTCTTTGAAGTATAAACTAGAATGACAAAACTTGAGAGAATTCCAAAGGCTTCTGTATTACCAATTGCATCTGCTTGGATGTTACACAAGGCTTTGATGCTGGGCTTGGTTCTTCTTCTGGTCTTCGTGGGTGCCAACTTTAAGACTGACTTCTGTATTTAGACATTTATATGTACTGTGTCGTAATGAGCATCTGATTTAAAAGCAAAGATTTTTAACTACAAGTAGCCTATGGCACTTTTAATTTGTGTATTCCATCTACTTGTCAGGAAATGTATGAATTTGCAGTTATTCTTAAGTGTTTAAAGAAGTAGTGTATTCACAGAATCACAGAATGGTCAGGGTTGGGAGGGACCTCTGGAGATCATCTAGTCCAACCCCCCCGCCAGAGCAGGGTCACCTACAGCACGTTGCACAGGACAGCGTCCAGGTGGGTTTTGAATGTCTCCAGAGTAGGAGACTCCACCACCTCTCTGGGCAGCCTGTGCCAGTGCTCCACTACCCTCAAGGTAAAGAAGTTCCTTCTCATGTTAAGATGGAACTTCCTATGTTCAAGTTTATGCCCATTACCCCTCGTCCTATCACTGGGCACCACTAAAAAAAGACTGTTCCCATCCCCCTGGCATCCTCCTGTTAAGTGTTTGTAGGTATTAATAAGATCCCCCCTCAATCTTCTTTTCTCTAGACTAAAGAGACCCAAGTCCCTAAGCCTTTCTCCATATGAGAGATGTATTCATTTCCTGAAAATAACAGTGACAGTAAATCAAGTTGCTTTTATTTATCTTGCATTCAAGTGAAATGTGACAGGGGAGTATTTGTAAGAAGGAATACGTATAATACCTTATCAATGACAAATTGTGATATGATTCAAATAATTGAGATTCAAAATCAAATCTACGTCTGATCCTATTTGGTAAAACAAATTAGCTCAAA
>NW_009648960.1:180802-190083 GCF_000708025.1 Charadrius vociferus
GCTGAATGGCAGAACTGATGAAGTCTGGATTCCTGTGGTTCTGTCCTCCTCCTAGAGAGCTTCACTGTAAAGACACCAGCGATCCCGTGCTCTTCATCCACTGTCTTGCCTGTGTCCTTCTGTAAGGCAAGCCACTAGTGGAGCAAGAGGCAGCGTATGCTGCAGCTGCATCCAGGCTACCTGTGTGTCAGCGAGTACGTGTGTGCTGATGTAAAAGCCTGCGTGCAGAGCTACGAGCGGCAGGCCGAGGGGAGCCATGCACACAGGGAATCTGTTCTTCCAGCTGGAAGACTAGTTTCAGCATTCTTCTCTGTAGGCTCCCAGGCATTTTGTTCTCTAGACTTCTGCTGTCAATTCAAGCTGAAGCTGAGTAAAGAACTCAAAATTTCAAAGTGAAGAAAGGATTTTTTTCATGTTTACACATGAGATTTACTGTAACATAGTGTTTTTCTGTCCAGTGGCTAAACTGACTTACATAAAAAGAAGTAAACCATTCTAACTTATGGTCTGTGTTTACTCGTTAGGAGGTGAAAGCTTTATGTTGATAGAAGGATACGGTATTTGCTGCCATGTTGTAACATGTGTCTGATTGCTAATTTTATGGAAATGATGTATTGAGCAGATGCGGCCTGATTAATAATGGATAAAACTGCTGCAGTACTATGAGTGTCTTTGGGGGGGGGGGGGAGGAGGAAGCTTTTTAAAATTCTCTTAAAAACCCTGCAGGGTAAAGCCTCTTCAGGTTAGTCAGGCAAGCTGAGTTTGTAACCTGAAGATTATGTTTCTGTGCTCCTTTGTGCCTTAGAATTCTAACAACTTCCGTTCAACTGGAATTCAAATGGAAGTGATGTTCTTCTTGATTTCCAGTTCAGATTTAGCTGTAAGTAATACTAGGAATGTGAAAGGCTTTTGCTAAGGCAGGGCGATAAAGTATAAGCTTGCTAAAAAGGGATGTAGATCTTCACTGTCTTAAGTGAATGGAATAGCTTAAGAATGGACAAGCCTGTAATGATCAATTTGTCACTGCTAAGAGAGGAGGATCCTTCCACCCCGCCAGCTCCCTTTCACAGGTTCCAGCCCTTCAGAAACCAGCTCAGTGTAAAAATAAGGAATTGTTTTACTAGTACAGCAAGCTGAATAAGCTCACTTAAGACTCAGATGAGATTCAGAACTGCTCTAGGAATGGGTGTGGGATTGCCCTGGGACAGCTTGTTAGGGTGTGAGAGGGCTGTTGGTTCTGTTCTGTGGATTGCTGGCCTGCACCTAAACCTTGTTTTCCTTAAGCAGCAGGGGCAAGGTGGCAGAGCTCTGCACAGAAGCTATTGCAACTGAACTGAGCAGTAGTCTGTAAAATAACTTCTAATGAACTTGAACTTTTTCTTTGGGAGGTATATGCATGTTCTCTTTATCTGCAGCTGATCATAAACGTGTTGAACTTGAGTCGCTTGTATAATCAACAGTCCGAGGTTTTAATTAATCTTGCCAAAAGGCTATTATGCATCATCCTTATGATTGTTTTTCACTTGCACTGTGCAAATTAAAATACCATTGCATGCAAGTCATGCAGCTAAACACAATTTTTGTTTCAGCAAGGAGAAATTTATCATACAAAAAAGTGCTGAAAGCTGATATAGCACAGTCTATTTATGCTGGCTAGATGTTTAGGATTTTGAGCTGAGCACAGTGAGGCACAGTTGCAGCTACTGCGAACTTGAGTGTCTGTGGCTTTCATAAGTATCTGTTGATGTCTGCAGATATTAGGGAAAGGAAGTCTTGTCGTCAGTACTTCTAAGCCGTAATCACTTTAATCTTTTGATGGACCTTGACTGTCTGCAGCTGTTTTCTTTTTTGGAGGAGGATCAAGTTGTTTGTTGGGGACTTGTGAATTCGGAACAGGCACCTTTAAAAGATGGGGAGTATGAAAGGGGCAGTTGTTGCAAGCTCTACATGCACTGTAGTGAAGAATGAAGGTTTTCTAAAAATTGGTAAATAGGTACTGTGTCCTAGGCTTGAATGAAGCGAGAAGCGTGTTCCTGAAGTCAAATTGTTGTCTTCGGATAATGTTGCTTGCTGTTGACTACTTTGTACGATATAAGTGATCTTTTAATTAATGGGTGACTGTGGTAATTTGTTAATGTTGAGTTAATTGCAGCACTTACAGTAACAACTGTTGGCCAAAATAGTCAAATTAAGTTTTCTGGAAAATGCTCATTTATCCCAAAGTCTGAGTGCCTGAGTACCAAGTACATTTGAGTGGGTCTCCTTACAGTCAGTCGCTTTTCCCCTGGTCTGTTTGTACTATAAAATCAGATTGCTCTGTAACTGCTGCCTTCTGTCAGTGAGTGCAGACGACCATGCAGTGCTGTAGAAATGAGAATTCTGCCAATATCCACTTTCCAAGGAAACATTTGGCAGGAAATTTTATTGAATGAAAAAAGGGGCCAGAGTAGATGAACCTTCTCATGTTGTCCTAATACTTCCCTTTTCCTAGCTGACCTGAGACTGAAGTGTTTCAGTGGTCTGATGACTGTAGATATATTCTAGTTAGAGCAGTAAACCTGTTCAATACATGGACCTTAACCTTTTAAGAAATGGGATTTTGTGTTTCAGTAAATAACACAGGATTTATATTTTCAGGTTTTCAATAAAAGTTAAATTTGTGTCACAAGTTACTAAGCTTTAGTGAAAGATTCTCAACATCACTGAACAATCACCTGCATATTTTTACCTGTATTTTTAAGTAACTGGAACCTTTATTAGTAATTAAGCTGTCTGCATATCTTGAATTTGTTCCAAGCATGAAGAAAAACACATGGAATGGTATTGTCTGGGAAATAAACATCTAGTTCTTAAAGCAACAGCACTGCAGAAGGTGGTTGAATCACTCTGTGCCAGGAGGGATGTTGGAGGGAAACAATTCCAGTTAGTGTGAATTTCCTGTTTTAAGTGGTTGTTGGTTCAGTAACAGTGGGTGTCACTTAAAGGTAATTATGGCTGCGGGCAATAAGTAGAAGATAATTGTCTAGAACGTGGAAGTGGCTGGTTTTGTGTTGACTTCTGCTGATCCACTGAAATGGGCGGAAATTTGCAACTTTAAGTGCTTGGGAGCACAATGCACCATCAATGAGTTTTCTTAGCTGTTACACTTGCAATAAAGCTAGACTGAATGCTTGAAAGTTTCGTTTACTGTCCTTTCCAAATATTCAGGGTTCAGAGGACATAATGAGTCTTTTTTTTCTTGTAAAAGTTCTCAGTATAGCTAACTGTGGTATGTCTGCTATAAGTATTGTAATCTTGTGCTGTGTTTCTGTGAAGTCTTTTCCCAGCTTGTTCTGGTTGTGGCCTTCCTAAAACTTACAGTTTTCATGCTGATAATGTAAAACTCATAAGTAAACTCTAAAAGCATCATAGCACAGCAATGAGATGAGTTAATTTTCAGCAAAGTTTTTTGCATTGCCACGTACAAGGTAATCTGATTTCTGACTAACCTGTTACTGTGGATATTCAGAGTATGCAGGCAGGAGGAAATTTTCTCTTACAGTAGTTGTCATTTGGAATGCGATGGATGTCTGAGACAAATCCGTTGATATCACATTATTGACTTTTTTCCAAGGTAGTATTAGTTAAGTTGTGTAATTTTTTTGATAGCCAGTGTGGCTGTACTGGTTCTAAAAACAGATTTGAAGACAGGCCCAAGATTTACAGAAGCTGTTAAACTAGACTTTCTAGCTCTCATTGGTGCTTTTTGCATAGTACCTTCTGGAAAAGGAAAAAATAGCCAAATAACACCCAAGAAGTATGAGTACTTCAATAAACAGTATTATGAAAGTGTCATTGAAGTAACTTTGTCCGTTTGTGTGCATCTTTAATGATGAGCACTGCTAGAAACTAATAGCACTCCCTAGTAGTTCAGTAAAGAATGCTTTTCTCTGTTAAAGCATCCTCCAGTTGACTTGGAGCTTCAGTTCTAGGTGAGGCTCAATGAAAATGCATTCCATTTTATTACTAGGGAGTGTTGGCCTTTTAAAAATGCATACTATTAACTGCTCCTGCTAATTTTAGAACGTGTTCTTGAAATGCCGGTAGTAGCTGCATACTTACTAGCATTGAAAATAAAGGGACTTTTCACTCCCTGGAAGATGTATAAAAAAACTTATTGCATTATGCAGAAGTTCTTGTGCTTAATTCTGTCATGACTGAAGCTCAGGAATTCTTGACTGATTTGCACTCAGGTTTCTGTGCAGTTTCAGGTAACTGCACAGGCTGTGCAAACTTCAAGCAATGGAGCTATGCCCGAATGTATATCAAATACAAGTACTAATCCTGTGGGACAAGGGTTCAGCATGTCAAAAGTGAACTCTTGTGTATGCATCCAGATGAACATGTAGTAGGAATTACTACAAGTTTTATTTAATTTTCTTGGTAGAAGCTCAGGTTTTATGTGACATTTAGAGTACAACTTTCTTTTTTGTAGTGGAGGCTTATTTTAGACTGACAGTGAATGGGAAAGTACTGATGTAAAAAACAGAGCCGCTGATATGCAACTGGGTAATTTGAAAGGATGAGAACAAGACAGGGTGTTAGGTGAAAGACTAACACAGTGGGTTTTGAGTCTATTTGGGTTTCTTTTAGTTCTGTTAAATGTGCTAGCTGGAGATGTCACCAGAATGAACTGCTGTCTCACAGTGAATGAACAGCTGTGCATTCAAGGTTTGATCTCGCCATCAAAGGTCAAGAACAGCTCAGGGATACAAAAACAGGTGACTGTCACCTCTGGTGTGTGTATCTGTGTAGTGTTGATAAAGGGAAGTGCTGCGGATTGGACACATAAAGTGGTCACCCCTGGTTCGTCTCAAGTCTTTGCTTTAAGTGGTCTGGTGATTCAGATCTTCAGAAGCCTCAGATACTGCAGTTAGTTTCTTATATAAGCTTATCAATCTTGATATTTAAAGCAATCAAGAGTTTGTCTTCAGTCCTCCTCGGCTTCTAAGTTTTGATCATCCTGATTAAAAAAAAAACCAACAAACCCAAACCACAATGCTTCAGCTGGTTTTCAGGGGTTTTTGTTGAAGTGGGGAAAATGCTTGCAGTCTTTATCTTATGTGAGAAAGAGTACCTGCTTGAAAGAGGAACTTGCTCCCAGTGTGGGGACTAGAAATGGGGTAGCCAGGCTACTTTCAGGAAGTCTCTGAAATCAGATCATTTCCATAATGACATGAGCTGAAGCGTAAATGTTTCTCCTGGCTTAAACATGATCTGAGTGGCAGTTGAAGCTGTGTGAGGAAAGGGTAGGTACTGCAGGGTGCCGCTCCTCTAAGTGAGGTCTGCAGCCATGGGCAACTTCCACTGATAATATTCATTATTTGTCAAATAACTAAGGTAGCCTTTTCCTTAAGTTACCCAGAAAGAAAATTCTAGCTGTTCAGAGTCTTTTTTTTTTTTTTTAATTCCTCTCTGTTTAGGAGAACAGGAAATTATCACCAGGTATTTGTAAGTAAATAGTGAGTATTTGAGGCAGTGCATATTGAATGCTTAAGTCTGATCAAATGCGTCATCCTGTAATCACTTGCAGTTAATTATCTTCACAAACAAATCTGCAAAATACTATGTTATTTCCTAGAAAAATTTAGCTAGCTAGTAGGTCTGATGCTTGTCTGTCAACAGAAAAAGAAATGTTTTCTGGTGGAAGTATTTCATTCAGAACTGGAACTGTAGCTCAGTTTGATTTGTTTAGTGGACTTAGCAGGATGGATAGGACGCGGTACTGAACAGTAAGAGTCATTTATTTATTGGTTGAACTATAACCCTACACAAGTTCACCAGGCTTTACCATTCAAAGCCATAACTAAGTTGGACACCTTCAGAACCTTGGTTAGAAAACTGAGGTGCCCACGAACCATGATCTGTATGCAGGTCAGAGACAGCGATCTATCTTACTTTGCTGCTGGCTACTACTTGGAGCTAATTTTTATTGTATCGGGTTGTGGATCTGCAGAATTCCTTTGCTGTTGAGTCATGTCTAAGATCAATTGTGACTGAGTAGCTTGGAGAAAGTTTTAAGCAAAGCAGTGATACTTTTTAGGCCTTTGTCAGATGCTCACTTGGATGTAATTGTTGCAAGATAATAAGTGCAATAATAAATACTGCAAAGAAAGTGGATCATCTTACGTTCTCTGAGCAGTTGTTACGAGAATTATTTAATTAGATTTCTGGGAAAGGGATGAAGAGCAAGCTTTTGTGGCTGAGCAGGAAGAAAAGCATTTTGACTGTGGCCTAGTACCTGTGCAGTGGAAGGAATTAAATTGGTTTTTGAGTAACCTAAGTGAAATGTAAAAAGTCAAGATACCAGGAGAGTCCTGTGCTGCGAGACCTAATTGGGATTTCACTGGGGGTTTTTTTGTTTGTTTTTCAGGGATGACAGAATCGGGCTAATAATTATTAAACCTTTGCCTAAGATTAATTCTTATGGAAGAATGTCAGATGCTTGTTTTTAAACACTAGTAAATACAATTTAAGAAAAAAAGCCAACGAGTGACACTCAACTCTGAATTAATATTTTCAGCTTAGGCTTAGTATTATGGGGAGTACACTAATAGATGAAAACCTTGTCAATAAGAATTTGATGTCTTTGGTTATTTTAAGACTTAGCTATAAAAGCTTGTCACTGTTTCCTTTGTTACAAATATTAAGTTGGTGATGTTGAAGGTGGTAGCTTTAAGAAGAGTTAAGAAGAGACACAGATCAGCTGTGTCTGACTTCTGATCTGAAGCTCAGGCAGTGGCCTGAATGAAAGCATGGGGACTCTGGTTTGCTGTCCATATGATATGCTCTTTTCCTTTCCTGACTGTGATTTTCCCTGTTGTAAGCGGTGATTGCCACTACCTTATTGATCACCCTCTCCTTCTTAAAAGAGTCTTCTATTGAGTTTCCTTGTCACATGCATCCTTTACACTAATAGCTAATTATCAATAGAGATGGACAGAGGGTCTCCAAAAAGATCTTTAGGATGTTTCAGGCTTTTATTAGTGCTTATACTTAGATGGAAGAGTAGATGATAAGCAGAAGACTGAAACAGGAGGATGTCCAAACTGAGAAACACATTCAGATTTTCTTTGCTACTTTGGTTTTGTGTGGAGGGAGAAAAGTGAGATCCTTCTCAGCTGAGGAGTTTAGTGTGAGAGATTAATTATTTGAAGGCAGATTTTCTTAGTGCATTCTCTACCTCTATGCTAGTTGAAAAGGTGATGATTAGCATGAGTTGGCTGATGGGTAGGGAGGAAATGCAGAAAACCTCTTCGGCTACTAGGAATTGTTGCTGTGAAGAGTAGGTTCCAGTGAGGGGAGGATTCAGTTCAACAGCCCAACTTACCTTAAATTGAATATCCCAGCTGAATTCAGACTTTGCTAGTCGTCTTGTGTCTTTGCTGTCTTTTGCTTTGATTGGTGAACTTTTCATTCCAAACTAAAGACACCAGGAAATTAGTCCAATATCTTTTCCATAAATTAACTTTGTTACAGGAGAATTCCCTGTGTTAGAATGGGGTAAGCATTTTGACAGGCGGGTTGTGGCAGCAGTAGTTGGCTGTGCCAAATGTAATATTGACCAGTTAATCAAATACAATAATTTCATTAATTTCAAAACCCTTTCTCTGGCAAATTCCTGAATTTTGAATTTCAGTGCGCTTTGGAAATAGCAGTATACATTATAGTTTATAATAATCTAGATATCTCTCACTGGGGTTCTTCTCATATTAAAAAGCACAAAATGACATCAACTGCTTCTTCAATATATCTTTGTTAATGTTGGGGGTGAATTTCTTTGACAGGCTGCTTTGAGTGAGGCATGCACTGGCAGGCAACTTTAAAAATAGAGCTGTGCTAGCACCTAGGTTTTAGCATAACAATTGTTGATAGATGAAAACTGTTGAAATATTGACTTGAAGCGTAAGCCAGGATGGTAAGGAAAGGGTCTATAGAAAAAGCTGGGTTGTAGCTGCCATAGACTTTCCATGGTAAGTACTGCACTGAGTGTGCTTGTAAAAGCTTGCTTGCAAGCATTAGTACTGTTTCAAACATTGAGAGCTGCCCATACATCAATAAGAATGCTTATTTTTGGAAAAAACATAAGTAAAATCATACAATTTTGGAATAAAACGCGGGGAAATATCTATCTATCTACTACTCCTGTTAAGCAAGTATCAGAAGCTTTTGAAAGGTCAGATTGCAGCTTTGGTAGCAAAAAGATAAATATACACAAAGCGTTGTACTAACCATTTGTCTAAGATACAATACTGATGGGGGTGGTGGTTCTGAAGTTTGCTCAGTTTTGCCAGTATAGTTGATTTAGGTCACTCTTAAAACCTGAAGTATTTTGAGGATAAGCTGCTCAGTTCATGACTTGCGTACATTTTGTGGTTTACCTTACATTCAAGGCGTCTGTGGGAAGTTAGGATTGGAGATGACAGCTGCAAATGCACTTGCAAAGCAGATCTCCAAACCAGCCCATAGTTTACTTCAGACTTACCTTTGGGCCTAAACCAGTGAAGTGCAGCTGCCTGCTTGCTTGAACGAGGAGCTACATGCCATTTGAGTAGGAGGAACACAGTTGATGCGTAGAAGTAAGATAATTTAAATCTCGAAAGAGTTGGTCCAAAATTTTGTGATATCTTGTGTATGAAAAACTGAAAAGAAAGCTTTGCTGTGAGAATGTGGATATGTAGAAGAACTGAAACTTGCTAAAGGATTAGCCCTGTAGGGTTTTTCCTGTAGCTTAAACAAACAAACCCCCTGCTGCATCAACAAAATAAGCAAATAAGTGAAGCAGTCAGTATTCAATGCCGAGTAATAGTTAAATTACATTTTTCAGATTATAATAATGGAAAAGCTTTTTAAGCAATTGAGGATTTAATTCCATTGAGTTGGCTAATAATGTAATGCTCTAACAATCGTCTATAAAACAATTCCAGCAAGTAGGAATTAACTTCCTTAACTGATAACTAATGCGAAGAAATCACTATCTCATACTTTGAAAGGCACAAGTGGTTTACTTAAGTAAAGTATATAACTGAAAAAACATGTATAGTATGTTTAGACCTGGGTAGATCTGGACTTCAGATAATTATAAAACTCAGTCTTTGGTCATGACTGCTTAAAATGGATTAAGCAATACATTGATTATGTAATACTTGCTAAAGGATTGAAAATTAACCAAATGGTCATGATTTAGGAGTAAATTGAAAATCCTAAAATGGGTGAAAACGCAGCATTTTGAACACATTTTC